>NW_020799142.1:25624748-25650811 GCF_003259725.1 Athene cunicularia
CCAACCCCCCCCCGCTCTCCCGGGAATGGGCGTCGTCCGTCTAAGGATGTCTGATGCTTCCTCTAAGTTTCTTCTTAAAACATCCCTGATAGGATCTGAAGTTTGGGAATTTGATTGTTTCCCAAATCAGGATGTGGCATGAAAAGCGCTGTCATCACAGATGCAGCCTTCCCACAGGCTGTCCTCCCACTTCAGGAGGTCCAGGACCAACATACACATCTGGTTATGAACTCCTTTGATCAACTAGCAGACTGGCAAAGAATCAATCATCCCAATATTTTTATTTTAAAAAAATATTTTACAGAATCAGAGGTGATGTGGCACAGACATCACTGCCAACTGATATGTTTCAAATGCTGATCTTGTCAAACCACTGGAATATTGGTATTTGGTGCAAGTTCACCAACAGCTCTATTATCCCCTGCATGTGCTATACAGCATTTGCAAATCCCCTTCAGCCAGAGGTGAGTGCTTTGCACACATAAACCATATGAAAAGAGTGACACAGTCTCAAGAGTTGCCTTGCTCTGTCAGCAAAAGGCCTGCCTCTGCTACTCTGCATTATACCCCACTGCATTACATGTTAGGAACAGCTTTTGATAGAACTCTCGGTCCACAGACCAGTCTGGGTATTGGGGGGATGTCTGTTTACCTGCATAAATTTTCCTTTTTCCTCTAGCCCTAGGGAGGCTGACTGTGAAAGACATAATCCTCATCAGAAATCCATCACTGTCTCTGCAAAGTGAACGGTAAATCAGAGGGCTGTGACAGCCGCAAACTATCACAGCGGTTTCCTCACTCAGGGTGCAGGCTTTCACTTTACTTATCTCCTTGCAGGGGAGATCACTGGATTAGAATTTGCTCCTTCCCTAGCAAGCAGCTCCTGCCTGCTGAAGTCTGGATCCAGTCCCAGCTCTAGATCTGCACTGGCTATGCTGAAATTTAATACCACAGTTTGCAACGAGCCTCCCAAAGCAGCAGGTGCAACAGACTGTTTTTTTTCTGTTCTGAGTTAAACCGAGGGAGATGAAACCTTCTATTAGAGCTTAAACAATTTTACATCATAATTGCTGAAACTGGGACCACAGGCATCAAGGTGTTATGTGCAGACTGGATGAAATGGGGACATGGCTGGCCAGTTGCCATCATATGCTGTCTCCACTGATAGCTCAGAGACTCAAGGCAAAGATATCCTAGATGGTTACTGTGCAAAAAAATCCCATTCAAAACAAGGAAGGAGTCTAAATTCATATAAAGGAGGCAAACACACACACACACAAACCAGTCAACACTGCTTAAATCTCTGCACAAAAAAACTCCATTTAGACAGCTCAGCAGTACTGGCAGAACAGCCTCGTGCTGCCACGCTGGCCTTCCCACCCAGTAACCCCGCTGATTGTGGAGCTGGTGTAACAAAACAGCAAATCCCAGTCCCTCAGGATCACCATGCCTGGCTACGTTGGTGCATTTTAGGTCCCTCTGCTGGCAGCCAGGCTGATAGCATTTTCATCTCTGCAACTCATGATTGACAGATGAACTGTTCGAAAATAAAATATTAGCCAGCACAGAGAAACTCTGCAGAACCACCTGAAGTTCTCACTAAGTTCCTCTGAAACTTGTCCACACCGCTCATCAGGGAGGCTGAGGGAGCCACCAGGTCATGCTTCATCCCTTACACTGAGTGACAGCATCACAGAATCACAGAGTCGTCTAGGTTGGAAAAGACCTTGATGATCATACAGTCCAACCATTAACCTCACACTGACAGTTCCCAACACCACCAGATCCCTCAGCGTTGGGTCAACGTGACTCTTAAACCCCTCCAGGGATGGGGACTCCACCACCTCCCTGGGCAGCCCATTCCAACATCCAACAACCCATTCTGTGAAGAAATGCTTCCTAATACCCAGTCTAATCCTTCCTTGGCGCAACTTGAGACCATTGCCTCTTGTCTTATCGCTTATTACTTGGTTAAAGAGACTCATCCCCAGCTCTCTGCACCCTCCTTTCAGGGAGCTGTAGAGGGCGATGAGGTCTCCCCTCAGCCTCCTCTTCTCCAGACTAAACCCCCCCAGCTCCCTCAGCCGCTCCCCGTACGACCTGTGCTCCAGACCCTGCACCAGCTCCGTTGCCCTTCTCTTGACACGTTCAAGTAATTCAATGTGGAGCAAAGGGCAGCATACCCTGCACTAGTCATGAAATAGCATCTCTGCCTCCAATACTGCCTGTGAGATCTCCAGCAAGCACAGATGTGTGTGTATGTGTCTGTTATGGTGGGAGAGACACCCGGTGCTGGCAGCTTAGATGAACCCAAACCATAACACAGACTTCTAAGGGCCAGATTTTATGCCTTGAGCCATATGGGAGCCTGAGCTTCTTTTGCCCTTTTAAGTCTAAATTAAATAGCTGGTGCCCAGCTACAAAACCTTAGGAGGGCTCTGAGGACAATGATCTTTTATGAGAGCAGATTTGCAATGCAGATAAAACAGGGCAGGCTGATGAATGTCAAGTCCATGTCCCTTGACTAACTAAGGGTTTCTGTGAGCTTGCAGCACTTCCTGACTGCAGATGTGGGAAGAGGGTGGTGTTTGGGCACTGGCCATCTCTTGAGAAACTGGATTAACTGTTGGTTTGGAAGGAGGGTATCTCCAACTCATGCCTTCCAAAGTGCTTGTGTACAGTCAAAAGGCTAAAAAATTACACATAGTACAAAGATTAGGGATCTGGGGGTTGTGTGGCTGGACCTAAGGCACACCTGGGTCACTACTGTCACCCAAGTGAGGGCGCAGAGTGGATCAATGAAAGAAACAAATGCACATGAATGAGAAAGACATTGCCAATTCAGCCTTTTCCTCAGCCTGGACTTCTGTTTGCTCTGAGGTATGTAGTTAAAGGAAGAAAAAAAAATTAGCGTTATGAACAATCTCAGGGAGTGGAGATGCCTCCAGTGGCATGTTCTGTCTTGTTCCAGGGAAGTCCTCTGGAATACCATACAACAGCTCTAATTCACTGTGTCTGCCTTGCCCAGCAACAGCACACATCTTCACAAGAGAAACTGGAGTGAGAGGGTGCATGTGGGTGAAAGGCAAGGCCCAAGTCCTGGATTTAGTAGCCCCAAGGGCAGAGCTCTGGGCAGCCACTGGCTCTGTTCTTGGCAGGGAGCAGCGCCTCCTCCTGACAGACCTTTACTTTGGTTTGCTTTGTAGGGTTTTTTTGTTTGTTTGGTCTCTTTTTTTTGTCTTTTTTTTTTTTCTTTTTTTATAGTCCTTTGTGTTTATGTTTGTCACTATTTGGTGAAAATGTTCCCGTTGTGGCAAAAGGTGATTTTGGCCGCATGTTTCTCCCAGACATAATGAGTGCTCCAAAGCCATGCTGATGGGAGAAGGCATAGCCGGAGCGGCGGGTGCTGGTCCGACGCAGGCGTCTCTTGGGTGAGGGTGGGGGAGGCCGCTTTTTGGCTTCTTTGATCTTGAGCAGGACCTGAAATCAGAAAATAAGATTGAAAAAGTGGGAAGTGCATAATTACTCACAAGCACAGTAAAAGAGGAGCAAAGAAAGGGAAACAGAAGCAGGGGTGCAAAGCCAAAGATGACTGGCAAAACAGGGGCATGGCGGGTGGGGTTGCAGAACCGGAACTGAACTGGCAGCACAGGATGGCAATCTGGTAAAAAGAA
Organism: Athene cunicularia; assembly: GCF_003259725.1. Taxonomy (NCBI): domain Eukaryota; kingdom Metazoa; phylum Chordata; class Aves; order Strigiformes; family Strigidae; genus Athene; species Athene cunicularia. The sequence continues at coordinate 25,628,423 of NW_020799142.1, forward strand.
AAGGCAATCCTAATCTAAAAGGTGTTAATGGGAGTGTCATCTGTAAATCACGGGAGGGGAGGATGTCAGCGTATTGTTCCTTACAGCTCTTGTGATGTCTTGGCCGGGATATTCCTGTAGCTCTTTCAGGTGCTTCAGTCAAAATGTGAAAGTCATCTCAACAATAGTCAAAAGTCCAGAAGACAAATAATGGAGCATTTTAAAAGTGGCTTACTTAATCTAGAAAACAGACTACTAAAGGGGATCTTTAATATGTAAAAGCTTTTTATAATGAGAATGGTGATCAATAGATTCTCATATTCCTTGGCAGAAGGGAACAAAATAATGCACTTCATCTGCAGGTAGTGGGCTCCGCTCCCATGTGGCCACTCGGATCATCTGTGGACAAGCATCTTTTCAGAAAGGGGCTGTCAAAGGCAGGAGGTCAGTACTGAGTGCCAGCAGCAAAGCAGAATCCCCAGCCACTGGACCCCTGTCATTTCTGCCTGGGACAGCGGTAGCTGTAGGCACTTGGCTTCTCTAAGCATTAGGTCTATTCAAGTTACTCTTGTACTGCCAGCTGGGGATCTCGGTACAGCAGGAAACCCAAACACTCTTCTCCTGTGACAATTCACTTCCTAGAGGAAAGTAAAGTGATTTTGCACTAGAGAGAGAGATGCTCAACCCAAGCACTGAAGCTGGGACACAGCTGTGCCAGACCTACTCAACTGAGGGGTAAACTCAGCCCATTTTTGCACATCTAGCTGTTTCCTGAGGACCTTACTTCCTAGCAGTCTTCACTAGCACCCACCTACCCCATCTGTTAAAGGGCTGAGAATTCCCCTTCACGCATCTTCCAGCAGTCCTGGAGCACCTGGGGATCTTCATCCCAAGGGTGATCAGGGCAGGCACTGAGGAGCATGCCCTTGGGGCTGTACTCAGAGACAGTCGTCTCACAGCTCAGTGCAGGAAGAGGAAGGAAGCACCAGGTGGCAGCAGCATTTAGCAGATGCTGTTGTTTGAAAGCCAGCCCGGGAAGCTGCGCTGATGCCGATTTTTTGAGGCGTCCGTTGGCTGTAGTGAGCTATGCGCTCCCTGCCCACTTCACCTCTCCCAGGCTCCTTTTGCCCTAGTGGTCTCATCTTCATATTCCTGGGCATGGGAGGGCAGCTGGTTTCAGAGGGGGCATATAACCGTTGGCTACAAATGAAGTAAATTCTAAAGTAAAAAAATGCCCAGCAAACACGTATGCCTGGGTGGAGGGTGAAGGGCTGTGGTCTGTCAGGCTAAAAACTGTATGGCAGCGGGGCAGGAGGAACATGTCACTCCTTTGCCACTGAGCCACAGCACATAAACCCTGCACCTAAAAATAGTGTCGCCTCCTTGCTCCAGCGCAATCTAATCCACATCTAAATAATCTCAGCATTGGTCCCAGCTGCAGATGGCTTGAACTGTGCCAAAACCCAAATTCAATCCTCCTTCTCAAGGGACTAGGGGACAGATGGATGGCAGCCTAGTAAGCTTAGGTGGTAGTAAGCAGGATTTCTGGTTTAATAAGGTATCTCCTTACTTTATCACTGGGAGTTGGCTTTAACTGAGCTTTCAGGAATCGAAAGCCAACTACAGGCAGCACACAGAGGGTGATGCTGAGGAAAATTGCTAGCCACACGTTTGGTTGGCTGAGGGTGTTCCGAGCTGTGCCTGAAAAACAAAAGCATGATTAAAACAGCAGCCCCTCTCACCATCAGGGTTCACCTGAACCTTTTGCTTTCTGTGATTCCAAAGCAACTGGCAAACAAAACAAATTATAAAGCCAACACTATCTCCAACAGTAGAATCAACTTGCTGTAGAGAAGAGAGTACTATCAATGTCACTGAGGCAAGCAAAGAAAAATGCAACGTCCAGACACAACTGCAGCAACAACTCAGGGAGACAAGGATATCAGAGTGAATGCCTCATCTCTTTACAAAGAGTCAAATCACTGCAAAGGATTGATACAAATGTTCAGGAGACCTTCTTCAGCAGCAGTCCAGCCCTTTCACCTTTTCCAGGACTGTACTGCAAAAGGAGAAACTCTATTTTCTTACTTTCCAGCACCATTTCCTGAAGCATATTGGAATGCTGGCTCTGACTGCCCAGCAGGCAGCGTGATCCCTTTATGAGAGGAGTATGCGTTGCTCTGAGTGTCTGCATGGACAGAGTGGCCTAATAGGTGTATTGGCAGAGCAACTGCCATGTGCTGGTGTGACACTGCCATCTTCTTTGAAACCAAAGTGCTCACTTCTGACTCCTCCAAAACTAAAGGAACGTAAGATATAACAAACAGTCTGCAAAACCCCCATTACAGGGCTTAATGATGTTATTGGCAGTAAAGTTACTGAATGTTTTCTTTCCAGTTGGCCAAATTCTGCTGTAATACAACTCCACTGAAATTAAAGTAAACAAGTTGTCTGAGTCCAGACTAGAAACACTTTCCTTAAAATGGTTTTAGACTGAGACCTTATTAAGCGTCGCTCAGCATTATGGCTAATTTGACCTACGTAGTCAAATAGAACTGAACTGACACTGTCATCTCTCACTCAGCACTTTTAGTACTAAAAGCCATCTTACAATGTATGTGACCATCTGCTTGGAAAATACACTGCAACAACTGACATGCATCTCAGATATCTCCCAAATGGCCAAGCACCTTGGTATTGCAGTGAAGATGGGCAGAACAAGTCTTGGTTTAACAATTCATCCAGAAATAAAGGCACTGATTAATACACCAACCTGAGACTCGAAGCAAAAAGTGTTGGGATTTCAGAAGTACAGTCTCATAACAATGCTGTATCAATATTGGCTATGCATGCACAGAGCTATTAAAAACATCTGAATTGCTTTGCTAAGCTTTCATCTTCCTTCCTGTCAAAGTCTCAGGAGACAGACTCATTTTTATGTTATCCTTCACTTTTTGCATAAGTTCAGCAATCTGTACATAGAGTAACTCTAAAGACCTGGTCATCACTGGAATTTTTTTGTTGGGAATTTGCCATTTAATCTGGTGAAGCCTCACCATAATCACATGGTATTTTTCTCATGTCTAACTGCATGTGGTACTTCTATGGTTTCGTATACCAACATGCACCCTTCTGCAAACAAAATGCTCCTAGATATCTGTAAGAAATGGACACCCAGATGTAAAAGAGCAACAGAAAGCATTCCAGCCAGCTCGGTAGGTTTATTTAAAGGACCATTTTGGTGGCTGCATGTGAATATGCATTCCTATGCAAGGAACTGAACTAGCACACTTAAACTGGATGGACGGGATTCAAAATAAGTATTCCCAGCAGCCCTCAAAAATACCCTGTCATTTCTTGTAGAAAAGGCAATCAGTATATTCTGTAATTGCCTCTAGAGAGGCAATAACATGCACTAGAAATACTCAGCCGATTTAAGCCCCACAGAATGCCCATTTTGAGTGCAATCCAGATTTGTCCCAGGACTTACCAATGAAGGGAAAGGAAGCTGTGAAGATCAGGTACATGCCATCACTATACATGGTGAAGGTGATAGCAAAGTAAACAGAAAGGCTGCCCCAGATGAAGAACTGGTTCACAACTGTCCAGTAAGAGGTGTCCAAGCCAATCTGAAAGAATGGAGCAATACAGCTAATGTCAGTGCCTTAATTATTTAGTGGATCTATGCTAAACACAACTAGAGATCTTGTCCTCTTTGTACCCCTGCTACCAAGACTTACTCATTCAAGTCTCAAGAAATACCAAGCCACAAATTGTAGGATGCTAGAACAACATTCAAAGTAAGCACTAGTATGTTTGCCCTGTTGTTGCCCTCTTATGGAGCATTCACCAGGGTCCGGTACTGGAGACAGGACACTAAGTTCAAAGGAGCCATGCTATGTCCCCACTCCCAAGATGTTATCTAGCATTGAAAGCTAGAAGAAGGAGCCTACAAGACCTCACACAGCAGAAACCATTATCTAGGGAGGTGTGCTTGACTGACTTCTTTTAAGAAATTTCTCCCATCCTGCTACTACCATCTGAGTTTTGTGTCATCCAATTCTTAGCTATTTCTTCCAGGAAGTGCAGTTGTACCATCTGCATCATGCACGGGGCCAGGCTACAGAGACAGCCCCATGATGGAGACCCTGTAAATAACTACCTGATATCAGAGAGCTAGTCCCATGCTTCAAACCTATTCCATAAAACTGGAATGAGTCCTTTGCTACTCCTAGCCTTAACTGTTTTGTCTGATATAACTGTAAACTTCCCAAGGCAAAGACTCTGCTTTCCTGTCACCCTGATCTTTCATGGCATATAAATCTGTTGTTCTGTTGAACTGAGAAGAGTGATCTGGTGCTAAGAGACATTTTTTTTTTTTCCCCAAGAATGCAAGACGCAACAACAAATACAATGCTATCAAGATCCCAAATGGCCCTCTAGATGCTGCCTTCATAAACCAACAACTAATTCCTAAAAACATTACCTGGGATGGCTTACCTGTACAGACACCACAATCAGTAAGCAGGTCTGGGCCATCAGTGCAAAGGACTGGTAGTCAGCAATGGCCTTCCCATCACTCCTCATTGTATTATACATGGCCCCATAGGGGATGAAGAAGAGAATGAGGGAACTGTAGATCCCTTGCAACATGCACTTGACAAACACCGTTTTGTTAAAATAGAGGTTTTGCTGGCCAGGCACATATAGCTGTGGAAATAGCATGCTCCAACGATCATCCACATCCTGAAAGTAGAGAGGAGATCGTCAGATTTGCTGGCATCTACCCAGCCAACCACACATGATCATTTAGGGTTGCCATGTCCCTGTGACGTGCATTTCCATGAGAAAAGGCATGGCACACAATTCACTCAGTTGTGCTGACTAGCATGCCACATCCCAAGGTCACCTAGATGTATTTTTCATGTTGAGTTTCACCTTTCTTTTACTGAGAAAACTGACAAGTGCTGCAAAAAAACCCTGAAGGTACTGTTCATCTTAATCAGACTGCATGGTCTGCTCTCCAGAGAGTTGCCTGGAAGGGAAGGGATAGAAATTACCTCCCCTGGGTCCACACACAGGCAAGGCTATCTGACTTGGATCTGTTAAGTGTCCTGTGAATCTGCTACTACTGCAGAGTAGCAAGTTCCTACTTATTCAACTTCTAAAAGACATATAGGAACAGCTTCATTGCTTTTATGTCTTGCCAAACAGTAATGAGGCAGAAATGTGTACCTGAAATTACTGCAGGAAGACTTCCCCTAGAAAGGCTGAACCTAGAAAACCTGCCTTCAGAGATCTAGTTCATTAATTGCTTTTTGTATTTGTTAAAAAGCAAGTTGTCAGGCTTCAGGAGCACTGTGATCACTTCAGGGGAGTGTTGAAATGTCAGGCAGCTTTTACTGTAGCCAACAGTCTAACCCAAAAGTCTCATCACACACTGAAATCCACAGGCCAAATCAAGATAACACAGCATCTCCTCCCTGGTGCATCTTTTTTTTTGTGCTCTCAGGTCTCACTAGCAGGAAACTATTTCAGGGGCTACCACAATAGCTAGCCAAAAAGTCAGCTGGTTTTGCTTCATGAAACCAGCTCAAAGCACCTGGAGATCAAACCCCTCTGAAAAAGTCCAAGTGGTGATAGAAACTGTACCTGATCGAAGAGGCTCATTCCTAGCACTGGGAGGGACGTATATACCAAATTGTAAAGTGTAATGAACCACTCATCATAAACAGTCTAAAAAAAAAGAGAAAAAAACAGAGATGAAGTTAGCAAAAGGCTGCTTTTTCCAGCTCTTCAAAAGCATACACATAGAATCATCATAATCACAGAAACATAGAATACCAGGTTGGAAGGGACCTCAAGGATCATCCGGCCCAAAATTTCTTGGCAAAAGCACAGTCTAGACAAGATGGCCCAGCACTCAGTCCAGCTGAATCTTAAAAGTGTCCAGTGTTGGGGAATCCACCACTTCCCTGGGGACATTAGTCCAGTGGCTGATTGTTCTCATTGTGAACAATTTTCCTTGTGTCCAATCAGAATCTCCCCAGGAGTAACTTGTACCCATTACTCCTCATCTTTCCCATGTGACTCCTTGTAAAATGGGAGTCTCCATCTTCTTTGTAGCCACCCTTTAACTACTGGAACGTGGCTATAAGGTCTCCCCCAAGCCTTCTCATCTCAAGGCTGAACAAATCCAACTCTCTCAGCCTTTCCTCACACAGCAGACTTCCCAGTCCCTTGATCATCTGTAGCCCTTTTCTGGACCCTCTCCAGACTGTCCACATCTTTTTTGTATAGTGGGGACCAAAACCGAACACAGTATTCCAGGTGTGGCCTGGCAAGCACTGAGTGCAGTAGGATAATGACTTTATCTCTGCTGGTGATGCCCTTGCTGACGCAGCCCAGCATCCTGTTGACTTTCTTTGCCACTGCAGCACACTGCTCACTGATGTTGAGCTTGTCCACCAGGTCCCTTTCCAAGAGCTGCTCTCCAGCCAGCCAGATCCCAGCCTGTGCTGCACTCCTGGATTATGTTTCCAAGTGCAAGACCTTAACACTTGTCCTTGCTGAATTTCATAAGGTTCTTGTTAGCCCACTTTTCCAGGTCTTCTGCAGGGTGGCTTGCTCTCCCTTCCAAAGTGTCCACTTCCCCACTCTGGTATCATCAGCCAACTTCATCAGGGTACACTTCATCCCATCATCCAGATCACTTATGAAGGTATTAAACAGTGTTTAATACACAATTAAATTCTGGAACATCTTGGTTTGAGATGCTACCAAGACCAAAAGTATAAGATGACTCAAGTTCAGCAGCCCTAAATGGTTTGTTACCATAAGATGTGGGAATACAGCTGTGGGGATGGATCATGTTATGCTAACCTCGTTTGCTCAGCATCCATCGCTGGTGCCATGGCGCAAACATATTTCTTACACAGATCTGTGCCAAACTGGTCAGGCCTCTGTGTAATCTGTATCCTTGTTTGATGGCTGTAGTCACTTTAAACACTTTCAAAAGTTCCACGAAGGACCTATGTGCTTCATAACACACCTAAACGTCTTCAGGCATCTGCCCTCTACAAGCAGTGTAATGAAGGCAGCAATATCTGCTTTATACTCATACAGCTGAAGAAGACAGACCTGTGTGCCATTCAGTGAGGTGGAGGAACTGGCTTAGTTTATTTCCTTTTAAAATGTTTCTGGATACTTTGCTTGAAAATGCTAGGCATGACCATGAGAAAACAGCAGCTGGACCTACCTGTGCTGAGAAGCCAGAGAAGAAGCCATACCAGAAATGCACTAACGTGAAGGCAAAATTCTTATAGAAGAAGTATTTGAGGAACTTGCACATGCGGATATAGGACCACCGGCCGTGGACCAAGAGCAGGCGCTGCAGGTAACGGAACTGCGCAAAGGAGAAGTCACTGGACAAGACCGCCTGCATCCCCTCCTGGCCACTGATACCAACCCCAATGTGGGCAGCTGCAACAAGAAAGTTATCAATCATGTCATTACACTGAGAGTTTTGATTACCCCACTTTTAAAATTAGTTCCCTGCACTGGGACATTGTATTAATTCCCTCCCAGCCTTCATAAAAAGTCATATGTGAAGTTATATTAAAAAAAAAATAAATGTGGGGTGCTAATTCTTTCAGCAGCGTTATGATTTTGGCTGTGGTGATACATTTCCAGTAACTAGGCTTTTATTCGAATGAAATTACACCCTCAGTGACAATGTTTTCTTTATGAATGTTTTCCAACAGCATAAATGCTTTTATGAAAAAGTAACTTTAATTTATACTGACTTGTGACTTATATTTACAAGCATGCATGTCCTTCCAGCAGCCTTAAAACATCACTCTAGATAAGCAAAATCTTCAAACCCCCTATAGATTTCTCAGACACAGTGCTACAAGGCAGACTGAAGCCTTTTTACGTTTCCTAGACTTTATTAGCTCAATCAAACAATTAGATAGAAGAGTCACGTCTTTTTTAATAGCAACTTGGGTTTATTAAACATGGACATAAGTTTAATGTGACAGCTAATTATACAACTTGAACTAATCACAGAATGGCTTGAGGTTGGTTAGATTCAAAGGTTTCCACGGAACAGTGAATTGATAAAATCCCAAAGTCCCAACCCTCTCATGGGGGGAGTGGGTTAGTTTCTAATTATCATGTATGCTTGAACTTTTCTTATCCTTTCTTCACTGACTGCCTGTCTTATCTCCCTTGAAGCTCCCTACTTAGCCTTTTCTTTCTTAATTAAAAGGCTCCAGTTAATCAATTCTTGCAAATTCACACAAGGAAGATTAGCAATAGACCCTTCTGAATAATCTTAATTTAATTATACCTAGTTAGGGGATTTTTTTTTATAAATTCACTGAGGTAATCCAGCATCAAACTATGCTCAAGGATGAAGGGGCCTGGAAACTTGTGATTTATAATGCAAGGGAGATAATTGATAAATTAATGATAAATAAATGATACCACAAGGAAATGTTAAACAAAATCATGTAACATTATACATACTATTTACAGGCATGACGATTTTCTTTCTGCATTGCAGACAGGCCCTCTCCAAAACAAACTCATTTGTTCTTTGTATTGCCCTTGTGATGGTGGCCATGCAGACACACAGGTGGACATGCCACAGCCCCAGTGGGCTTTTGCCCGTTGTAAGGTAGAAACAGAGAAGTAGGCAGTAAGTGTAACCTTAGCTTCCTGTGGTGCTGGTGGTGAGAGCAAAGAGGGCTCCCCTGTGCCTGGGAAGGCAAGAGACACAAGTAGCCTATAGTGACAGTGCTCTGTACAAAACCTGCCAAAGCCTGGGACATGGCCACTGGGTGCCAACAAAGAGTGTGGTACAGAGGGCACTCGGGTAGGAGTTCTGTCTGCTAGGCCACCTTAGATAGCAAATACATCAGCGAGTTAGTTTGCTAGAGCCGGCTGTTGGCCATCACTCACTTTTGATCATGCTGACATCGTTGGCGCCATCTCCGATTGCCAGAGTCACAGCCTTCTTGTACTTCTTCACTAGCTCCACCACCTGGGCCTTCTGCAGCGGGGTCACCCGGCAGCAGATCACCACTTTGCACAGGCAGGCGGTTCTCACCAGCTCCAGCTCCAGATTCCCTTCCAGCGCGTAAGCCTAAGAAGAAGGAGCAGAGGGGGCGTTCAGGTCAGACAAGCAGCAACTCGTGGCCTGACAAAGCCTGACAACACCTTCGGCTGATGTAACCTGACAGTGCAGCAGAAGTGTTAAACTAACGGAACGAAGCTGCTGCTGGGCCTGAGACAACCTTGTATATCTCCATGTGAGAGAGTCTCTGCTCATCCCTCTTGCTGTATTTTTTAAGCTCTGGGAGATCTGTGGTATAAATAGAAGAGATCTCAATTTGGGAATACTTAACAAAAAAAAAAAAAAGCTGAGCTCAGGTGGGCATGATAAAGCAAAACACAGAGCCAGGGAGAAGGCAACTTCGTTCTGAGTGCTGACCTTTTAACTCAGCCAGCTGTGTTATTTCCATTTGGGAAACACAGAGATAACTGGATGTCTGGTCACCCCTCTAGCTCACCGTGAGGAGGAGGGAGCAGTGTTAGCTTTTCGTATTTCTTTCAAATCATGCTTTTTGGTGTCTTCTCAGTAGACATGCATGGAAGGAATCTACAGGGCTCTCTCCTCCTCAGAGACACTACAGCAGGCCCACTGCCCTTTCTGCGGGCAGTCCTTAGGCCAGATAACCTTGAAACAGAGAGCTGTGGGCTGCCAGCACCCCTGCTTCCCTTCCGCCAGTGGCAGACTCAGCAAGAGAGACCTCTTCATGGGTCAGCTTTAGTACTGGCTGGTCAGTGCACTTTTGCAGAAGGCTTTTGCTACAACATCCTCTCTGCATAGCACTAGCAAAACGTTGTTGTGTTACCATAAAAGCCCGCACAGGAACTCTCTAAGGCTCGTTTGGGAGATTTAGAAAGCAGGCAGTCTTTACTGCAGCGCTGGATGCATGGGGGATCATTCCACGTAATGTGCATACACTAAAACAAAATTTCATCCTTTACATACCTTAACGACACGAATATTTATGTGTTTTCCAAAAAGTCTCCACCTTTCTACTACATTTACATAATGCTGGCCTTGCAAAACTACACTGCACATGCATGGGGGTCTCAGGTGGTCGTATGGGGAGTTAGCCCCCTACTCCTTTTTCCCTTTTATGGTCATGAGTCTTTTGAGGACAATTTCTTCTCCTTGGACGTTTCCCAACTCTGTTGTCCAGCCAGGCTGTTCTTTCTTACCCACCTTGTTTGAGCATTTCTGCCAGGATGTGTCTATTCTCAAGGTTAGGATATCTTCTCTGTACATTTTAATCACTCAGGCCTTGTTAAATACAAAGTTAAACACGGTTTGGTAAAAGAATTTCTTAATATTCCCAGCTTTGAGACTTCCAGGTATACACAACTGGGTACAACATGACCACATGAGATATGATGGAATGCTTCTCTTTACAGGCAGCAACTTGCAGGCAGGAAATGCTCACAGGCATCAGTCAAATAGCATATTAATGGCACTGCACACAGATCAGCTAGTATGATGATGACATTGCAGATGCTACTGTGCTCTGTTCACTCGCTTTCTTTAAGCAAGACCACATGTGTGCATGGCCCCACACCCATCTGTATGTAGGGATACAGTGCTGGACAGATGCTGTGTTTGAGTGGGACAGTACAGCACTATTACCATTGTTCAAGCTCTAGGTTCATAGAAATATATAACTTATAGTTTTGTCCAAACTGTACCTGTGATTCACACCCAGGAGAAAGGCATGGCCTTGGTAAGACTGGCTGTATCCACTGGGCTGGCTGCTCCTACAAGGCCCAGATTTGAATTTCTTTGTGTGGGACATATCTCCTTGCCTGGGTGTAGTTGAGTGTGTGGTTTTCCACCAATAAAAAGAAAGCTTTGTCACTGCTGCCAGGAGTGGTTTTATAGCACAGCACTCGTGGCTGTGCTGCAGGCTGAAGGGATGGAGTAGGAACACGCCCTGCTTGCAGCTGGCTGGGATGTCAGAGGATTTGCCCATGGAGATGCACCGAATTTGATAGAGCTTTTGTCTGGTTTACAGTGGATATCTAAAAGGGATTAAGGCCCTGGAGTTAAATAGGGAGCAAGTGTAAAAGAGGGAGAGAGTACTTGACAATGTAGGCACTGCTTGAAAGTGTCCTCCCTAGTCCAGGCTCATATACGTGGCACACAGGCCAAAAAGGGAGCAAGGTGAGAATTTTGATAGTAATTTGCTGAGCTAGTATAGAGCTAGGAGTTAAATTTGCTGGACTGCCCACCAAGAGAGGTAGCAAACACAGGGAACAAAAACATCTTGTCTCTGAGAGGCAGTGCCTCCTGGCTTTTTGTGTCTACCTATTTGCTTCCCCTACAATCTGGGAAAGCAAAATACAATAGACAAATAAACCTGGTCTAGACTAAACTTTCCTCCCAGACAGGTTGTATTTAAGCTAGTTTTTTCTCTAACCTGTTCGAAAATATTTCCAAAGATGGCAAATCTATCCTAGTGCTTCACTATTCTCACCAGGAAGAAATTTCACCCAAAACTCTCTTACTTCAGTTGAATTATGGTACTTTGTTTACCTGTTATTTGAAGAGTATTACCAAGACTGATCAGAATTGTCCAGGCTCAGAAATCATCTCTCAGTTTTCCCCTATGCTTTCCAGGTCATGCATGACTACTCTTACAGTTGTCTTTGTATGCTCTCTAGCTGGTTTATATTTTCTCAGAGAAAATGGCCCAAATAAGTTGAATTATTTCAGCTAAGACTTTACTGATGCCAAATGAAGCAGGAGGTTTTCTTCACAGGTCTTAGAGATGGTGCTCATACATATGTATCTCTGATTTTGTATCTGTCTAGTTGATTATGTGAAAGCGGAGATCAAGATATTTCTTCTCACTGAATTGCATTCTCCATTTTTTAAAGTATTTCTCCAATTTGTTAAAATTATTTTCAAATCTAATTTTTAACTCCATCACACCTGCAGTTTCTCCCAGCCTGGTGTTACCTGCTCTTTTTAAGCAGTTAATGCAAACACTGAATATCAAATAGGTGTGGGATAGCCCCCTGCAGATGCCACTTAACTGTTGATTTAGATCAGCTATGAGCCCTTAAGAGCCATACTTTCCAAGCAGTCTTGCGTCTGTCACTTACCAATTTCATCTAGACTGTATTAATTCAATTTGCTTGGAAGAACATCATGGGAGAGAATATAAAACAATTTATTAGTTAAGTTACAAGAAACATATCCTATCTGTTAAATACATCTGTTACCAGATAGATTTAGTAGAATACATTATTGGCATACTTGAAACTCATGTCTGATGTTATCTTCTCTTCTTGCTGCATCCATAAACTGCCTTATCATTCTTCTAGTACCTTTCTGGAAATGAAAATTGATACAGCTTCTCTAGCCCTCTTATTCACCTAACAATCAGGGCCAACTCTTCCCTGTTCCAGTCTTCTGAAGCCTTGCCTATCACCTTTGATGTCTCAGATAATCACTGAACCTAATCTTCAATTAGGAGAAAAAATATTAGTCCTGTAGAGTTACATTTTTAAAGGATTTTCAGACTTCCATTATGTCCCTATCACATTAAGTTCTTCAGAGAACTCAGCCCTAACATGACTCTGAACCTTCCTTACCAGACTGTGGCCAGTGATAACCAGACCATACACTCCATTTGCTTGCTCATCAGGTAAAATTTTTGTTTTTTTTGAAGATTTTTCAAACTGAATATTGATTTCATCACTGTCCAGAAAGGAGTCTGGCTTCATCTTTTTTCTTGCGTTCCTAAAAAAAGTCCAAAATAATTATGAAAGGCTTGTAAAGATGTATATGTTTTATTACATCAACTTTATTAAAATAAAAAAAACAATGCCTCCCTTTGATAGTTTAGTTCAATTTTCCATGTATCCCTACAACTAATTGCATAGTTTAGCTGCTGCTGTTTGTGCAGATCATCCATCTGTTTCTGGCACACTAACAAGTATGTGCTAAACGTGCTGATTTAAAGTCAAACAAACCAGCTGAGTGTCATGAAGGAACCCAAAGGACACCCCAATTTTCTGTGTGCATTGTCTGGCAACCATGTATTTCAAGAGAAAAGGACTGAAAAAATTCCTCATTTTCCACCTATACCTAAGAACTTGTGTCTACTGAGGAAGCTAAGGGAGAAAGGTAGATTTCCAGGTAATGCTAGAAAAGGACCATATCCCAGCAAAGGATGACAATGTGGATGAATGGCAATAGCAGTAGAGCAACAGCATAGCTCAAGCCTGCAGCCAGAGGCTTTGTGGCTCCAGATCACTTGTCAAATGTCAGCTGATACTGCCTGCCTGATGCTGCTTTCTTACACTTTTATATAGATTTGACCTCTTGGATCAAGAAGCTCCAGAGTTTACTCTCAGAGGAGATTCCTACATTGTTTTTAGCTGCTGGCTCTTCCAGGGAGACAGGTAGCCCTTATCTGAGGTCCCCGAATGAACTGCACCAAGTAAAACCCATGGGAAAAAAGGGTGGAATGATACAAAGTACAAATATTGTCAGTGCATGCAGTGAAGCTGCATAATTCAGTCATTTACCTCAGTTCATTAAGTACATCATCAGATGTGCTGCCTTCAATAATGAAAACATCTTCCATGTCATCATTCAGCAAGTTGCAAGAGTAACCAATATTCATTGCCGTCTCTGGGAAAGATAAACCAAGATCACCCATCTTAGCAGCCCCAAACTCACCCACCATCTCTGTGGCCTTTTTAGTCACGTGGCAAAAGCTCTCTTTCTCACTCAAAAGAGTGAGCCTTTCAGAGCCTTGTTGACACTGAGCCTCTGAGAGTCAACAGTTTGAGCCAAGTCACCTAGATGGATGTAGCGGCAAATCTCCCCTAATTTGGCTTCACAAGGCCACAGAAAAAAAATAATTCTACCAAAGTGAAAAAGCTTAGAACACCTTTTGGTCAATGTACTTGGAGAACAAAAATTATTTCATGTTGATTCCGAAGATTTTTTTTCAGGATTTTTAACTTTCCCTCTCCCTACTCCCAGAAAAGCCCCAAACCATAGTTCTGAAGAGGAGTATCGAGACATTTTGTTCAGAAAATACTGAAAAAAATATAATTTGTTATTTCATAAGCAAAACTATTACCTTTGGAACATGACAAAATGAAATGTTTTTTCTCAAACTTTTTCTCAAAAATTCTCTGCTTGTTTCTTGGATGAAATTATTTGCAAATACTTTGGGCCTCCCTGAAACATCATTGTTTCAGTGAAGTTACTATTTTTTCAGAAGAATTCATTGGTGTTTATTTGCCATTCTTTTCAACTTAATGCTTTCTCCAAAAGCCTGTGTTTTCTCCATTTCTTTTCTGGATCATTAATGCCAGAACCAAACTGAAACAGACCCAACATCCACTTCAGCATTAAAGTTCCTGGAAAGCAGGACAAAATTTTTTTCCACTTTCTTCACCAGGACGGTCAGCTAAAGTGACACCTTTTCACAGCATATGACAGGGACTATGGGCTGCTCATTGGTCACCTCTCCAAAGGCAAAGGATGCTGCCTTCACACTGCTTCTGTTACCCTGAAAAAAAAGGCCTTGTTCACTTTATGTGCTTGCTATCCATCCTGGGAATTGTAGGCTGCAAAACCATTTCTCATCACACACTGCAGGCCCCAGAAATGATTCCCATCACACCCAAGGCCACACAGTATGTATCGCTATCCATACAAGTGTTTCTCATCAAATACAAGGATGGATTGGGCACACCAGCTTGGTCAGGCTGTTCTTCAAACTGTCAACAATAATTAGTAAGGAACTTTTGACCAGGAGCTGTCTTCGAAGAAGAGAAACATCCTGGGACATGGAAGCCTGTTAAAACTGATTTACATAAATTAGCTTAAGACCCCTGCCTGAATACAGACCCCTACCCTTTGAGCTTGTGCGGGAAGCAAAGCCCCCGTATGTTACTAACCAACAAGGGACAGAAGCGATAAACAACTAACCAATAATCATTATAGAAAATATGTAATCATGTAGTTTGCAGGGTATAAATACTCTTAAGTTCTTTGGTGAGAGGTGCTTGATTTGTGGATGCTTTTCACCTAGCACCCTGCATAGAATAAAGCAGTATCTCCTCTCTAAACTAATTTCTGGTTTCAAGAGTCTTTATTTCAGGTAACACTTCCAGCCCCAGGACAGGAATTAAGAATGGGCACTATCTACAGTTACCTGTTCAAATTCCATATTACTGGAGTTTTGCCTAGCTGACAATGAAGCAAAGCCCCGTGAGTGTGTTTTCTGTGCAGTTTTCAAAGAAGGAAGAATGAGAACATGGATCTTAGCAGAACCATCCCACTGGTGGGAGAAAAGAGAAATCCAGAACTGTAGCCGCCTTACCTTGCTTGTCTCCAGTGAGAACCCATATCTTAATGTTGGCTTTGGCAAGAGTCTCAATTGTCTGTGGGACTCCATCTTGTAACTTGTCCTCAATTGCTGTGGCACCTAGCAGCTTAACAAAAAATGTCAGGGAACTGGTAAATCTTCCCATTGCTAGCAAAAGAAAGAGTGTTAGACCTCCACATAATTAAGCATAACACAGATTAAATCCAGGAATAATGTTTTACTGATTTTCATTCTTCCTCGGCAAATTTACTGTACAGAGGCCAGATCCTGCAAATGTTCTAGTATCTAATCCTCCAGGCTCAGATGGATCATGAACATGCATGAAATTATTTGCCAACATGTTTGCAGACCTATAGGTCTGTATTCTTCCACATGTCCCCTTCACAGCAGATAGAGCTTAACTGGGGGACAAAGACAGCTGTGGATCCATGTCCCCAAACCTTCATATGCATCCCCTCATGCTTCCTCCCTGCTATATTGTACCCCAGCTGTCATACGGCTGCTAAACATCTTCTCCAGCTCGTAACCTATTCCCACTCCTGTTCCACACTGTCGCACAGCTAAACCACAAACTGCTCAAGAAACAAACATTATTTTAAAGTTGTTGCTTTTTCTGCACTTTGGAGATACTTGGTGGCTTTAACCTATCATCAAAGGGACATGAAAGTTTCACTGCTAGCTCAGGTTTAGATAGCATCTGCTACCACCTACCTCCTGCTGTTGGGAGACTAAATTCAGAGGTTGGCTTTAAGCCAAGATCCCTTTTGGCTTCCTGGGATGTTCATCATTCAGCAGTTATGAATGTTATCAGTGTAGACAACAGCTCTGATGGAACTTCTCTATAGGGTCCTCAAAACTGCATAATCCACATTTTACAGAAGTAGTCCCTGGTCCCGCTATCAGGACCTTAAATGCTTGTAGCATACAAAGCCACCTCCTGGGAGCACCTGCTTATCCTTGGCAGCCTGAGTCTGAACTGGAAGCTGAAAGATGGACACCGATGTCAAATGTGCACAGGAAGAGAGAACAAGGGCTTGTATTCCCCACAGCCCTTGTCTTTCTGGAGCTGCAGAAAGGCACAATAGTATTGCTCACAGGCCTTTGCCTGTCTGCCCATGGGTGTAAGAGCACCTGGAGGGACAGTTGTGATGCCTTCCTGACTGTGGATCTTCCTAAGTTTTTTCTAGGTCAATCAATAACTAGTATTTTTGCTACTGTTCTCTGAATCTAACCATGTTCCACCCCCTTGGGTCCTTATATCCTTACTCTCATTAAGGGCCCCTAGCAGGAGCCTGCCACGCACAGGGACTTCTGCTCTTGCCCATCGACCAGACTATGATACCTGGCAGTCCTCTACACCTCCACAAGACCCATCTACTTCCTTGCTGACTGGCTCTCACACCCATTTTCTGTCACAAGCCAGGCTTGCCTACACCCATCCTCTGTTCTTCCCACAGCACCTTTGGGAAGTAAAGCCACTACTGTACAGAGTACAGAGAATGGTCTGGTATAAACAGCATTTTCTTCTGGGCCACCCTTCTTTACACTGTGAACCCATGACTTTCTCTCTACTCAGGCCATAAACTTTATAACCCTTCCTTGCAAAGCAGCTGGCCCCTCAACCTCCTAAATGTCCATGTCTTTCCTGGTTGGAACATGACCCACAGAGCATTTGTACAATGTATTCTCTGGACTGGAGGATCAGCATTTTCCACTGTTGAGACCCAGAAGAGCAGTAGGCTCTGCCCAATGGACTATTCAATTTCCAGAGGTCAGCATCTCCTCGGCTCACAGTTGCTTTCCCAGGCCCTGCTGGCATCCTGAGCATATGGCTAATGGTAGGAGCAATGGTGCAGCTCCCAGGATTTCTGAGACTTCAGAAAAGCACTTCTGCAAGTGCAAAAGCTGAATTGCTTCCCCTCAGATCCCACACATCCTTTTCATTCATTATTCATGGCTCTAAAACAGAGGCAGACCCCCCAGGGCATTCAAAAAGCTGTAACAACACTCCGGGAGAGAATGACTTGAAGATCACAGTTTAGCCCTATTTCAAATCGACACAAACATGTTCATGGACATCATCTCCCCATCCTTCCCAAGGGATGCAAGAACAAAGAAGACCCTCTCTGAAATGGAAGAGCACTGGGGATTATTCACTGCCTGCCATTTCAAAGACAGGAAAATAAATAGATCAGCCATTTGCACATACAAAGGTTAGCTATGAAATATTTGTGTCCACATCATCTCCCTTAGACTCTGGTATGTCACTTCATCACCAGAAAGCTACTCTGACACCCATGTGAGTTAAAATAAAACCATTCCCCAGCACTAGTGGCTGACACCCCAGTTACAGACTCCTGATGGAGGTGCCAGTGAAAACCCAGGACTGCCATATTCTTAACTGCTCTTGTCACACAACCCACTGAGCTGTTTGCAGAGCAATGTTTACTTAAGTCTTACTGAGCTGTTTATTGACAAACCACGATCCTTGTTGCCTCCCCCAGAGCTTGGCCCAGATTCCCTGAAATACCAACCATGAGGTCTTTTTCAATCTCTTCATATAACTCTGACAATTTATCTTCCCGTCCTTCCAAGGCAGTGCTTGCTTCATGGTGACGCCCGATCCAGTCCTGAAAGTAGTCTTCATCCAGGTTTTTATAGGCCACCACAAGTGTCCTCAGACCTTCACCAGCAAACTCCTGAGAGACAGTGGTGAGACAGAATAGTTCAAAGAAAAGCTGTCTGCTCACCTGGGCTTATAAAGGACCCTCAGAAAGAAAATACTATCTCTAAAAGCTTCTTACCTAAAGTCTGCAGAGAAAAGGTGAAAAAAATCACACCTTAGACCACAAACCTTGGAGGTTTTAAAACTAGTTCCAGACCACTTTACCCTTGCCATCCATAGTCCTTACAAAGAACAAATTCAAAAGGGCATTCCTACTTTCTGTCTCTAAAGACTTACATTAACCAGGCAGTTGTTTCCCAGGCTCATATTTGTCAATAAAAGGTTCATAACAGTGAGACCTAAATAAACACTGAATACAGCCTTGAATGTGGGACCTGGACTCAACACTTTTAGGGTACAAATGCTGGCTGAAATCCACAGCATGAGCACAGTCATAACATCTCAGCAAGTCCTTGTAACTGTGCTTTCTTGCAGATGTGATTGATGGTATCAATCTCAGTGTTTGGTGGAATAACAGAGATCCATTTAGAAAACTGAAGTGTTCCCCCAGGCTTGACGTAAAGGTGCATCAGGACACATCCACAGCTCTGCTCTGCCCTTTCCTTTGCCATCAATTTCCTCTAACTCTCTAAGGCAGTGAGCAGAGATGGTTTTGCTATTGCACAACCCCTCTGGCAAAACTTTTTGTTATCTTGTGCTCTGCACCATACCAGGAGGATTTGGCATCACAAGGGGGAGTAAATATTGGCCAAAACATCTCCTTATGTGAGTGAGTAACCACCTCCCAGTGCACACCATAAACAATATAAAAGGCCACAAATTTGAGTGATGCTTTTTCCTTGCTGCCCAGTCAATGTGCCCCTATACGGTATAAACGAAGGGCAGGTGAGTGAGAATATGTCCCAGAACATGCCCGGTCCCTTCTGACTGAGACCTTTTGAATCACATTTGCTGCAGATCTGAATTCTGTTCAAGAAGGTGACCCTTTTCTGATCAATGGAGTTATTCTGATCCATGCTTGAATGCATTGGGTGCATGCACTGTAGAGTAACAGCAGACTTGGATGGAATTTAGTTGCCAAAACACAGATGTGTTGTGCCATTTCAGGTGTTTCACCTATCCTGCCTGGCTTCCAGCTCCTACTGCAGAGACATACAGGTTTTCTGGATGTCCCACACTCTATTTGCCATCTGTGTCCAGATGTCTTGGAGCAGTTCAGATAGCACCTGATGCCCATGCTTAGGCAACTGATCTGAGACCTAAGGCTTTATAAATTAATTACCTTCTCTATTCCATAATTTTAAAAATGGTGCTTAGGTGCTGTTTCTGAAACCTGTTTTTTGTCTCAACCCACAGTACATTTCCATAACTGGAGGAAAGGAAACCATCAAATGCAGAGCTGTTGTGCAGAAGAAAACACTTACATTCAGGTGTTCTGTGGTCTCCTCTTTGAGAGTGTCACAGGATGAATGAAGCAGCTCATAAAGAATGGTGTCAGCCCCCTTGCAGTACAAAGTCAAGTCACCCTCTGGACTCCGCACTACAAGGAAGAGGAGAAGAAATGCTACAGATCTCAGGCACTTAGGATTCACAGCACTTCCATCAAAACAAATAAAGATTTTTAGAGGTGTCTGAACTCCACGAAGTTTTGTCCAGCTCCCAGGAATCAAGACAAGATTTGCTTAGAAAAGAAAATGCAATCTCTCTCCACTTCAGTGGTAGCAGCACAGACAACTGTACCCAGATTGCATTGGTCTGAGCAGATGCTTTGTTGGACTCTGATTCCTACAAGCAGCACTTCAGACAAGACACATCTGCATTCAAGTCAAGAACAATCTGTTCTTAGGGAACCCGTCCTGCTGCTCCTAACAGTAAAGGCACTACCACTCTCTTGCTAGAGTTGTGATATTCCAATCCTCAAAGTGTCTGAGGATGTTGGAGGGTTAATAAAGGCTACACAAAGTTTCTTGAATCATTAGTCCATTTTCCCTTTGGACTTCCCTACTCATCCTCGCCTTCTCCTTTCCCACTTCCTCAGATTTTGTGGATAAATTTGAAGCTGATTAGAAGGATGACCTTTCCTGCATTGACATCAAATAGGTAAGATATGCAAAATGTTTAGTGTCTTCAGGAGGCTGCTGCATCACTGTGGTCCAGATGTTAAGATGTTCTCTCACCTGCCTAAATTAAGAATTTATCTAGTGCTGTTGCTGTATAATTAAAAAGTCAAGGCAGTCCATCTCAAGCATTCAGAAGTAAATGTTATTCAGAAAGCATTACAAAGGAGGTCTCCTAGGAAAAGGCATCACAGCAGAATGACGGCCAACTTGAATAACTAAAAGGTCAGGATGGAAAGAAGGGAGCAAAGGGACCATACCAATAACAGACATTCGCTTGCGAACATTGTTGAAATCAAGAATAGCCAGGAGTTTGTAGATTTTTGTTTCTCCCATTTCCACAACAGTGATGGTCTCTGGTGTGCGAGCCCGAAACACAAATCCGAAGTTTCTGGCAGCAGTGACGAGGGCTCCCTCATCAGGAGATTGAGCCTGATACACCAAGTTACCTGACATGGAAGAAAAAAAAAAGTGATGTAGCTTCTGCCTTGTTTCTGAGTCTAAACAGATACAAAATCAAAGACATTATAGCAGTTAACCCTTTGCTTTTCTGTCTATGCCCAATGGTGTAGCACCTTATGTCCACATGTCTTCATCAAGCCCCATCGACCCATCCTCCAGGCCAGTATAAGAGGCCTCCTAGACTCTTTTGGGTCTTTTATCACTGTCTTTGGAGTCCAACAGATCTCACTGAGAGGATAACTCCCTTGGGTTTAACCACTTTTAGTTACATCTGATGTATTTTTCTGATCAGTATTTTTACCTTATATGTATCAATTAATGTTTCTAGCCTTTAAAGAACAGTTTTCACCCTGTCTGGGATTTGAGGAGACTGACCCAGTACCTGTGGGGACACTGGGTGAGTGGAGCTAATGAGTCCCCTGTGGATAGCTGCTCTATGATCTTTGTGGGACTTGGTGCAGAGTGGAGAAAGAGTGGGGCAAGTCATCTGCCACCTCAGGGAAGCTGTGGCACCTGCAATTTCTGCACTCCAGAGATGTGGTATTTGCAGTAGTGTCAGCTCCACCACAGGAACACACAGGGACTGGAGGCCCTGCTCTTTTCTCTTCCTATGTGGCATCTCCAAAGACATTGATTTATGTGTAGCCATAGACTACAGAAAATCACCAGGGAGCCAAAAGGACCAATAACAGCTTCTGTGGAGAGAAGACATACTGTGGTGCAGGGTGAACATAACTGCTCAGTCTGGTGCCTTCAACAGTCCTCACCTTCCTTCTTCTCTTCTGGCATCACTGTGTGACAGAGTGAGAGCAGCCGGAAGAACCTGTGCGTTGGGACATCACTCAGCTTCACAGCTTCAACCAGGCTATGGTCATAGAAGGCAAACTTCGGGTCGGCTAACTGGTTGTATGAGAAATCAACCTTCTCTGTGTTCTGCAAAAATATGGCTTGATATTATCTGTGGAGCTCTCATATGCCTGTACACCAGTTCCTGCCCATTATAGCCCCTCTGTCTTCCTTACATTCACAAAGGGCCCTCTCCTGCAGAGCTGTTCATGAGATTGGTGAGTCTAAGTGGGAGGTCATGAAAACTACTAAATCACAGGAGGGGACAGGCACTTGAGGTGCCTTTCAGAGCAGCACTCGGGCTGAGAACCTGAATAGCTAAAGATGCCTTCTCTGTACGACAGCAAATGCTCCTACGGGATCCCTGCCAAAGAGTTTCTACAGCAAAGAAATGCCTGCCTTCAACACATGCCTGCTTGGAGGCATCATGTTCCTGATGTCAGTGGCTGCCTGTGATAAGGGAATGTGAAAGCCCAGTTTAAAACAATTCAAAAGGCTGTGTTCTCCACCCTATTCTCCCAAAGCAAGAATGGGAAAGAATGGGACAGACATATGGAAAAAAGATGACAGACAAGTGATGTAAAAGTTCAGTTGCATGGGCACTGCCTATTTTGTCTAAGAACAAGGAGCCCCAAGCAGAGGGAAATGTACTGTAGAAATGGCCAGAAGCTCACAGCATGATGTGTCATGAAGGAATGCACTGCCTGCCCGGGATGATTACAACTCCCGCCCCGTCCCTGATGAGCTCAGAGTTTCCTGGATGGGAGTCACCCTTTTGACCTCTGCAAGCTGACATTTAGCGCTTACCACAGAGCACAAACCCACCCTCCCA
>NW_020799142.1:25650861-25767834 GCF_003259725.1 Athene cunicularia
ACCCTCCCACCCCTCCTGCCTCCTTGTCTGCGCAGCAAGGTCCAGGCACTGAAACACCATGGAAGTGCGGGCAGTGGGACTCTGCTCCAGCGAGTATCCTGGGCAGGAGGAGCTGCGGGGCATCCAGCTGGCAGACCAGCATGTCTCCCCAAGAAAGCCAGCCTTTTGCATTTTGCTGGCTGAGCGAGGGCAGTCTGGAGGCACATCACAAATAGCCCATTTCAGTGGGTAACTTAAGTTGTAAATGGTCTGGAAATGGATCACTGGGATGAGGAGTGGGATTTTCATCATCATCTTGCCCTTTGTTACTTGGGTTACTGCATGCAGTTTTCAGACATTTTAGAAATCCAAGACCTGTGGGTTTGTGCCAGCAAGCAGAGGGTAGAGCAAAATGGATGTCACCCATTTTCACACTTCTCAATGTCCAGACATTAAGGGAATTTGTTATCGATACTAACTGAACTTGCTGATTCCCCACCAAAGCCTTCATTAACTGCCAAGGATAATAAAAATCACTAATGTCCAAGTTTCCAACAAGCATCAATGGCCAAGCGTTCAAGAGGAGCTATGCATGCACTAGGATGTCATGTGAAGCTGAGGGAACAGTGGGCACTCTGGCTACCCAATCTGCAGGTTTACACTAGGCTTTACTGGAACAGAATGCCACTCTGGCAATCCTCTGAAATCCACAAAAACATACATCCCTGTTGTCAGGGTCAAGAGCATCAGCTCTTGCAGGGTCCAGAGCATGAGCTATGCCTGGGTGGGTTGTGACCACTAGAACCTAGGCAGGCAGGTTCACTGAAAGCACATGTCCTGATAGCACTTGAGCACTTACCTCATTTATTTCTATCCTTTGTCCAGACATATCATACACATCACCTGCAAACAAGAAAGACTGAGGTTATAGCCACAAACTACAGATAAGTGTAGTCTCTGAGATTCTCTACCACAAAAATTGGTTAAAGTGTTTTGAAGCTAGTATCTAACTAAAAAGTTTCAGTAAGCATAAATATCTTGATATGGGTATTGGAGACTGATATGTCCATATCAGTCAGTTTCTGTGTTAATCCATGACAAAATCTAGAGACTGACAGATGCTTGAAACACAAAACAGTTACCAAAAAAATGACTGGCATTTGGGTGAAGAAGACTTGTTTCAAGCTGAACCCAGGAAACAGACAGTGCTAGGTAGGAAATTAAAGTGCTTTCAGGGGATGACCTCTCTTGGAATGCAAAACACAATCCAGCTCCTGGATCATACTGGGTTTGCAACAGTCCCTGGACAACCACAGAAGAGTTGTTAAAGCCCATTCTTCCCACATCTAGGTAGCAAAGCTGCTCCATACTTGCACCAGCAACCTCAGCTGTGAGTAAAGTCAGTTGTAGGTACTGGTACTCCCTCACAAAAGCCCTGAGGGTGTAGAATAAACTCATAAGTCATCCCTTCTGAGAACTGCACATCAACTGATCCCTTCCAAACTGTAGCTGAGAGGCTTTTGGACACCTCCTTCCCAATGAGAAATTGGGGTACCTGGCAGCAGAACTAATTCATCCTTTCTGACATGGCTTTCCCAAATGCCCCTGACCAGCAAACCAAAGTACATTGTAATGTACTTTGCTAAGCATTTAGAAAACTATAGGTAGTAGATCATCTGCCTTCTTTACCCATATTTCCTGTTCATTTCTTGAAACCACAACCTGTATCTATGTTAGTGGTGACATCCACTTTGGAAAAGTCAGCTAAGGACACATGAATGAACAGACTGAGTATTTTTCAAACTGTTTAACAGCACTAAAACTGGCTAACATAGTAGCACTCTTTGAGATATGATGGTCTCCAAATATACACAAACCAAGATTTATAGGAAGACATAACTTATTTTATTAGTCCATCTGATAGCACTGAGAAAAAAAAGACAAGATTCCTGGCACACTAGTCCATCAGCAGGTCTGAAACAGGCAAGACAAGCATCAACCTACGAATAAGTGATCAATTTCTCAGGGTGGGGGTGTGGGAGATGGGGGGTGTGTAGTAGTGCTGGTAATCTAATGATGTTTAAAAATTAGTCAGTCTGTGAATCGTTAGCACCTCTTGAGCAGTATGAAGAGAACTGCCCGGGGTGGTACAATGAATGAGCCTTTTAGGAGCTAACAATTTCCCATTTTTTCCATCTCTCTACAAACCTTTCTCTCTTCTGGTAGGTGAAGTATGTCAGTGCAGAAGAAAAATGACCAGGCCATTGACTAGCTGCTGACTGAAGGTTCAGCTACCTGAACAGGATGTGGAAAACCGCTGCTCATGACATGAGAAATTGCCGAACGTGAGAGATAACAGTGTGGGAAGCTGACAAAATTTGCAGATAACCTCATGAGGGATGGCTGATTTCACAAGTGGCTAAGAGGGAGGGAGTTATGTGAGTTATGTGTTATGTTTTGCAGGGTTGGCAATCCCTGGGTAACCATTTCAATAATACCATAAAAGGCTGAGATTACCAAGGTAGTGTTATCAGAAAAAAAAAAACAAATTTGAGTACCTATGTAGTAAAACTGGGACCAATGAGGAAAACGTAGTAAGGTGCAGATTCTTTCGTAGGGATGATACTGGGGCAGAAAAAGGGAAGTAAAAGGGTGGCAAAAGGGGGAAAGAAAAGGGACAGGAAAATGATATTAAGATACACAAATGATGTAATCAGGACTGTTCAGGCAGCCCTGATGAGCAGCTCAGGCATCCCCGATGGTCAGCCCTGCACTTGATCACTGCAGCTTCTTACAGGACACTCTCTTCTGGATACCACATCTGTGGACCGAGAGGCACAATGGAATAAAACTCAGAGAATAAGACAAGTAGATAACATACCATAGGATTTGCCATTGATGGAGCACTTGTTGAAACACATGATGTTCTGAGTAAGAGTCCCTGTTTTGTCTGAGAAGATGTACTTGATCTGCCCCAGCTCTTCATTCAGTGTAGTGGTACGGGCCTGAGCCGGTGTGTCATTCAGTGGATAATACATTTTACGGTCCCAGTCAATGTAGAAACTGTTACCCAATCGTATAATCTCTACACTGGTGAAACAGAAAGAAAAGGTGATGGAATATTCATTAGTTTAAGGGACAAGATGTTTATCTTCAGTACTACCACTGGCAATTGCGATTAGAAGACAAATTCGAAGGTAGTGACAGGGTGTACTCATTAGGTTGTCCTTAAATGGCCTGTAGTAAGCAATGCTGAAGCAAGTCCCACTGAAATGATGTTAGGCTTACAGTAAATTCATTTCCTTTAGTTGTAAAACATCTTATAAATGTATCTGAAAAGTTTCTGAAGTCTTCAGACTTAAAAGCGAGGTGGGAGGAATGAGTTTCATTTGGTGCAGTTTCAGGAGTGGTGCTCAGACAGGGACAGTTTCCATCAGGGCTCTGGGCTGAGCTGAGCCTGGTGCCAGGGATGAGCACAGCCACGGCTCAAACGATCAGAGAGTCATTGTGTAACTCTATGCAGCCAAGGGATTGTATCAGCTTGCAGATGACATGAATTTGCACTTTGCTGCTGGTGTGACATATTGGACAGGAGCGGGGTTAATTCCTTCCATTTACCAACACAAAAGAGAGTCTCAGTAGCAAAGCTGTCTAAAGAGTTAGGTGCCAATGATAAAACATACAGACCTACTCAGTCTACATCCCAACCTCAAGGTTTTGAGAGTGTTGGGGACACAATGCCTACTCTACCCCCTGCTAGCCTGCCTGCAACAACTGGGAAGCAGTAAAATTCACTCTGCTCATAGAGCACCACATACTATGGAACCTCAACCTGATTACACCTGCTTACCCAGTAATCCACTCTTCACATGAGCCCTACAGCCACCTCAAAGAACACACCATTTGCTTTGTTTGAAGGGCGGTGCAACTGGGAGAAAGCAAGACGCTAACTGTAGCAGGCTTCCAGCCTTACTCCTATAGCATCCTGCACCTACACCTCCCCTTCAACTACAAAATCATCCTCTTCTCTTCCAGGCTCACTGTTGGCCCCACTCCAACCCTGACAAAGACCTCCAAAGGCAGCAGAAATAAGAGAAAACATCACTGTAATTGTGTGCAATGGTCCACAATGGGGTTGCATTTGTGTCTAGTGAAAATGATGCTCCCAGCTAAAGCAAAATCTAAATCTCTCTTAAGATGAAACTTGAAAGGAAGTTCTGGCACGTACCTGACGTAGAGCGAAATTGGCACCACCGTGTTTAGAATGATCACATATGACCAGAACATGAGGAAGCCAGAGTAGGAGGCAGAGCTGACACCTTCTGCCCAGGGCAGATAGACCTGGAAGTAGTAGCCCTTATCATACTCCCAGATGCCATTGCCAATGGCTAGGATAAGGCACATCAGTGCTAAAAATGCGAAGATCTACAAAAAAACCCACAAAAATATTGCATTTTAGAAACAAGGAATTTATTGTGTACAGGTTAATCAGAGGACCCTAATCAGATTGAGTTGGACAGCCTGAATCACAGGAAAGTGTTCCTAGGGATGAAGGAGGAAAACCAGAAAAGTTATGACACTTTTACCTCAAGGACAAAATTACATGGTGCTGAGCCTGGCAATTTGGAATCACAGGCCTCAAACACCGGGGAATTTTAGTCCCAGGCAGACACCTAAAGCAGGGTGCTCATGGGCAGCTGGCTGCAGAACACCAAATCTTGTTCGAGGTGCGTTGAGCTGTGGGTCCTCAAACATCTGGCTAAACACCTGGGAACAGAAACTGCCTGGAGGACTGCCTGGCCATTTCCTGGATGTATCATAGTTTTCCTCAGCATTTCTGAAAAGCTACTAAAGATAATTTTCTAACACAGAAAATCCAGCACTGTGCAGTTTGGAATTCAGCACTGGCTATCATTCTGATGGCTAAAGGAGAGTTAAACTGACTCAGAACTAATGGTTACCTTGGTACCTGCCATCACAATCTGATTACATTTCCTTTGAGCAAACAGAAAGCAACACTAACCAGTGATGTGTATCCTTGGACTTCAGAGAAGCCTATTTCCTGAAGCCTAAAGCAACTAGGGGAAGACCAACTGGGAAGAGAATTTCAAAGTGGGAGGGGACACCTTAGTGAAAACAGGGGCTTGCTCAGGAACACCATTTAATAGACACAAAAACATTATATGGGTCATAAAGTATTTTTGATTAAAATAAAAGAACACAGCAAAACAGTTGGAAAAGAATACAAAAAGAAGGGGAATAAGGGAAGTTAACAGAAATTAATATAAACTGCAAGAAATTATAGAACAATCTAATAGTCATATACAATATCAAGAATAGAAAAGAGTAAACTCCTAAACAGATGTGGAAAGAGCAGACATGTTCAACAGACAGTCCTGCAAGAATGAGGAGGAAAGAGGTAAAAAGAAGTATCTATCCCTTATGATGTAGCAGATAGAAAAGACAGAAATGCTATGTGGCTCTTTCTATTAATAATAAGCATTTTCAATCCAGTGGGTCCAGGTAGTTTAAGGATGAAGGCTTAGAGGGACTAGCTGATAAATTCCATTAACCAGTAATATTAATTTTTAACAGTGCTTTGAAAACTAGGAAGTTTCACCATACTGAAAATCTGCTAATACAGTTCCAATATTTGAAGGGTAGAAATGGTGACTGTGGGAAAGATAAACTGAAGTTAGCTTGACATTATTACTGGGAAAATTATAATAGAACCATTTCTGTTGATACGGACTTCTCCAAATATTTGACTTAAAACAAGCAACATCCTCATAAAAATGTAGATATGGAATCATCAGGCTGCACAACAGAGCAATTAAAAATCAGCTCTTGCAAGTATCTTCATTAGGGAGGAAATATCTGTAAGTAGGGCCATTACGTATAAGGCTACCCAGTAGCAATCACATTACAACATAACCTTTTTAAAAAACAGTAACAGAGGTATATAAACATACAAACATTGCTGGTAAAGCTGATAGTTGTATTGCTAAGGTAATCTATGAGAGGAGGAAGGATACTTTTATGGAGCCATTTGAATCACTCAATGAAAAGATCACGTAAATCCAACTTGAATTTTAATACCAAGAAGCTGCTAAAAGAGCTGATGGCCTGAGTTTCAGGGGACACATTCATGTTCCACATAGTGGCTTTTCTATTTAGTCATGGGAGGCCAAATAAACTACTCCGCTTGTGAAATGGAGAGAATATTGCTTGCTAGCAAGGAATGTGGTGCAGCGTTTTTAAAACTCTGTGACCATCAGTAAAAACAGACTTCAATTTGTGCTGTTATAATCATCAGGACTTAAGGATATATGAGAGTCATGATCCAGGGACAGGTGTTGTCGTTTATTAAACCAACAGACATAGTCAGAGAAAATAAACAAGACTATATATTTTATAGATATTTCTGTTCTTCAATTAAAAGATATTACTTCTGTCTCCAGACCTTGTCTGTTGTAAAAGAAGCTAATCTTATCACTGTATCCTGAATGATTCCTCACTGCCCCACAGGTTAAAATTTGTCAGTTTGTAGAATGCTACCATCTATGTAGGAAATTCAACATCTGATTCAGCAACAGAAATACACATGGGGCAAGACAGCAGTTGAACTTTCCCATATCACAGCAGCTCTTGTCCACGACTGCACTCGCTTTATGTTCATTTTGCTTTATGTGCATTTTGCATGTCAATAGTCTCATCCCTAAAAGCTCCACTTGTGTGCAATATTCATGCTTACACAAAGTTCACTAACATGCTGTCTGCTTTGAGACAAATGCAAAAGACTGAGCCGGTAACAGTGACCCTAGAGATTAATTTCTGTGCAGAGAAACAACTTCGTTGTAACTGTAACCAGAGCTCTGCAAGAGGAGGACATGAAAAAACCCTGATAGTAGGCTTGTGCATGATCATGTGGTGAACGTCCTTCTTCTCTGGGCCCTGCCTATGAAAGATCCTCTGCAGGACTGAGCAGTACTTTTGTAAAGAGGCGGTGAGTTTTGACAAACATT
Source organism: Athene cunicularia (assembly GCF_003259725.1). NCBI lineage: Eukaryota > Metazoa > Chordata > Aves > Strigiformes > Strigidae > Athene > Athene cunicularia. Next base: position 25,657,866 of record NW_020799142.1, read on the forward strand.
TCCTGTTGGACTGTAAATTCAAACTGTCTCAGTTTCTTTATTGTCATTTTGAGTTCTGCTCCAGAAGTTGAAGCAGTAAGTTGTTTAAGGGATGAAGGTGACCGCCCTCTTTCTCGGAAAACATGCTTCCCCAAAACAGCTAAAAAGTGAGTTTTGGAGGAAAAAGCATTCCTGGAGCTGGCGGATGCATCTCTGGCGGAGAAATATTCATTTCTCTCTCAGATCAACACGAAACACTCTCAAACATGAAAAAAAACAGCTATGCTTGCCATCTGGAGAGGTTCACTCCTGATTAACCCTTGTTGGGACAGACCAGGGTGACCTCTAATCAGGACACCATTGTCAAACCCTGCTTAAACACTGCTTTGTGCCTGAAAGTTTTATGGACAATTAAAACATGAAATAGCTTTGCCACTGTTAACATGGAACAAGTTTCATCACAACGAACAATATATTTATAGCAAGCTGTGGCTGCTTTGTATTTCCAAGCTGAGGAGCTCAATGTACTGCCTTTTTTATACGGCTGCACTTTGGAACCTTTGACCACCCAGTGAGCTGGAAGGACCTGATGCCACATCCCTTGGACGTGCAAAGAGCCTGGTTCTTAGGACAGGACGGAGCTTTATTTAGACACCAAAATGTTAGGTGCCTTAAAAATGTGAGAAGGAGAAAAACACACCCTTGGCTCCATCAGCGCCCAAGAATCCAGGCAGAGGCTGATGCAATCAACTGCAACTTATTCAGCTTTTTAAAACGGAGCCAGGATGTAAATTCATGTTGTTCACATTCACAATGAGAGGCCAAAGAGACTCAAAGCTCTGGGTGGGACCCTCGACTTATGAGAGGAGATTTGGCAAACCTTATTCAAATGCTAAATTCTGAGTTCCCTATTCAGTTTTTCTCTGCTCTGTTTCTGCGCCCTGTGGATCCCTCACAGCCCTACCCCAGACCGCATCCTCCTTTCTACCTAAACCATAGCAGAACACTAAGAAAAAGTGCATTTTTTTCAAATGTTTGCAAAATTTTGAATGTAGGAGGCCCAAACCTTGCTTGATTTTGCTGTCCTCTTAAGTGTAAGGGAAGAAACCACTGAAGAAATCAAGCTGCTTATGGTAATCAAGATTTTCATTCAGCGGAGATTGGTGTAAGGTTACTGAAGTCAAGGGCATGTCCTTATTCTACATGGAGTAAGGACTCAAGAGGGCTTGGAGATGACCTTGGAGTGGCTTTCTGTGCTGTGTCACTGCTTTACCACCACTTCACATCTCTGGGAGTTGAGCTATTCACTGCTGCTTTGATACAATTTCACAACTGGCTCCGTCAACTAACATTTCCCATCCCAGGGCCCACGAAAAAAGCAGGAGAGCAGGGGCTGAGATGAAGTGGCAAGTTGGGAGAATGGTGCCATCCTGGAGACATTTGTGCTATCATAAGCCCCAGTGCTGAGGAGGCATGAAGTTATGAAGGGCAGGGAGAGCTCAGGATAGCCTTGCTGTGATGGACAGATTGCTGTTGGATGCCTTTTCCAGGGCTTGCTCCAGCACCTGGGGTGGATCCTGGCCCCACCCTGGCTGCCAGGCTGGGCTGGAGAGCAAGGTCAAGAGGCAAGAAGAGGGAACACTGGGACCTTCCCAGTGTCATAAACCAAGGTGGTACAGCATGCGTGAAAAAGCATGGCACGCTTTCACCCAAAGTAAAATAAAAGCCTGAAATGAAAGAGCTTTTCTTCAAGCAACATTGAGCAAGGCAGTGTCAGAGTGTATGTATTCCTCCCCTGAGCAGCTTGGAACTCAAGTGGTAAAATCTTGGGAAAGTCTCCACAAAAGAATCACTACCTCTGCCTGCAAGTGTTCGCCGTTTATTAAAACCAGTGACAAGCTTAAACCTCAAATTAGATCTGCTATATAAGATTAGTGTTGTCAAATTTCCCAGCTGCTAAAAACACCAGGTTTTGAGTATTAATGAGACCATTTCTAACATTTTGCCCTAATGTGTTAAGTCAGAAGCTGGCATCATGTAAATTAACAAACTCAATTATCAAGTCCTATGTAGACATCACCAGAGATGCCAAGAAATCAGGAGGAAGAGGGAGAATTTCTAATGTTTATTTAAATAAAAAATGACAAAATTACTAGGGAAAAAAGGCATTTTCAGGCTTCAAAGTGATTCTCACAAAAAAAAAAAAACCACAGGGCAAGGGAGAGCAGAGCAATTAAAAGCTCAGAAGAAAGGTCCTTAATGCTGTCAATGTAATGGCCTTGCTTTGCAAGATGGGCTGGCAGAGGCCCTGCAGAACTCAGGCTGCTAATAAATTATTAGATAATTTTTCTTTTTATCATTAGTCACTTCTAATGATATTCCCTCATTTGTGTGGACAAAGAGGTGGAACATCTGGAAGTGATAATACATCTGAAGAAATGAAGACACATTAATCAGACTTACCACCAACACAAGGACATTCATGAGCCGATCAATGCTTGTCCGTTTAAAAGTTGTTTTTCCACTGTTCTGCATTAGTTTGGTGTCTGGCCCTAGAGACGAAGACACTTGTGAATTTTAGTAATAAAGCTTAGTTGTTCTAAAGCTGATTCCCTCTGAGGCCCCACTGTGCTTTACAGCATAAATACTCATCACAGCTCTCTTCAAGACAGGTAAGTCCAGTTTACAGTGCCAGTGGAAAACTTAGGCAGAAAAAGGTTAAGTATGTCACTTGCTTTAGATTATATAGAGAGAGTCACATAAAGCCATTAATTCCGGATTTTGAACCTGCTCTCTTCTTTCAACAGTCAATCCTCCCTTCCAGGTTTAATTACTTTTCACAGAATACTTGATACTGCTGTGTTATTGGTGACATATTATACATCATCTCACATGTCTACAGCAGTATAGAAACAATAGAAGGTCTATGCTCATAAAAAACATAGATCTAATGGCATACAATGATATTGCTGGTGACGCTGATATTCCAATATGGATTAAAATCACAAATAATGTGGAATTTTTAATAAAATACACTTAATGAAAAAATTTGAATAAGCCTAGTGAGGAGAAAGACTCCGATTGGCCCAGTGTGGGCCAGTAAAGGCAGATTTAATTCATCTTTAATTCTTAAACAGATTTAATTCTTACATTCTTTTTTATTGATTGATCAAGACTTCTCTCACATACTTTGCTGCATGCATTTCTGAAATAAAAGACTACTTCTGCTACTAAAGCTACTAGAAGAATCAAGACAGAACTGGATCTTGTAATGTAGTGTTTGCAATCCAGTTTTCTCTTATAGACCACTATAAAAAAAATCTCAGATTTACATCCCGCGTAGTATGCATAATTTCTAGCCTAGAGTTAAGCCAAAGGGTCTCATGTATTGCTTTGCTTTTATTCTTGTAGCTGGTAAAAACATATTTTCCAAAGAGGAAAACACTTGGTTCCTTTGTGCATACTGGGTGCGATGTACTTCCACGATAGTGCTGCTGTGCTCTGCAAATCATACCTCAATTTTTCTACCTACCAGCATAAATAACGAGTCCAAAGCACCATTCTGTGTTTCTAATAGTACAGCCTCTCAGCAACATCTTCTCATTGTCCAGGGCATACTTCTCGCCTCGAAGAGTAAGAGTTCCTGTGAATTTATCCAATTTGTTATTTGGTGCTTCACATTTGACTTCACCTGTAAAAGGAAGGAAAAAACAAAAATGAAAATCTTAGCCCAGAAAGATGTCAAAGTAATATTCTCAGCTGTTCCCCAGAGAGGGAATATTTCACACTGTAGCTGCAGTCCACTCCTGACCCTGTCGTTCCCATCCTGTATCCTGATGTTTTGAAGTAACAAGATTCAGTATTCAGAAAATATGAACATTTGTATTTACTGATGCTTTGGGACATTGCTCCTTCCCTGTATTCATGTCATAATCCAATGAACCACAATGAACTTGGATTTATCCTATTCTTTGAACATGGCAACTTTTTTACTGCTAGAGTGCAAAACAAAGTTTCCACAGCTTTTATGTGGGTGAGAAGAAATGTTGAACCAGCAACATACTTTTAATCCTTTCACAGCAAGTTCATAGTGGTAGGATGTCACTGGATAAGTTTAGCTGAAAGTGCTGACCTCATATAATTCCTACTCCATTTTCTTTCAAACTGCAGGAATCTAAGCGACAAAAATCATAGCCTGAAGGGTGCAAAAGAGTAATTAAGTTAGGTGTCTTTGTTCACTGTTTTTTAATTTCATCTGCTTTATAATTTAAGTCCCAGTGGCACATGAAAAATGACAATGCTACTTTCTTTGGCCATGCAGCTGACACCATAAGTGATTGGAGATTCTGTTTCTATTTCCATTCTTTATATTTATTTATTTATTGTAATAAAACATGTTCACACAAAATTATAAACAGATACTTAAGTATAAAAATTATTCAAATCAACACTTGCACCTGACATCTAAAGATTCAAAGCAGACCCCTGTGCATGCATTGAAAAGAACTGAAAAATACGAATATGACTTATTGAAAGGGAATCCATCAGTTAATCAGCAGGAACATTAAAGTTATTTTGATCACAGGCTGCAAATATCTACATTTGCTGAGACTACAGCTTTTCCAGCTGTTCTCAAACAAAACACATCAAGCTCAAGATACGGGAAACAAAATCCAGAGAAGTCTAGAAGAACAGTATAACTTTAAGTATTGCAGTAGTCTCCACCACTGCAAACTTTAAAATCAAGAATGAATGTTCTTTTCATAGAAAAGTAGCTCTACTCTGGGGCAGACAAATCATCAGCATTGAAAGATTAAGTGATTAGGAAATTCTGTGATATATGTGACATCAGAGCTCATACAAACAACTATGCTGACCTGTTTTATCATCTGGTTAATCCAAGAACAATCAGACCTGTGCTCCATCATTTCTAAAAGCCTACAGTAACCAGACCCTTCTCACTGCAACCCTTGCAACCCCTTGGCAAACACAGAGAAAACAGAGGTGCAGTGCAGTGGAGCCTGAAACACAGGCACAACGAGATCCTGGTGAACGAAACCCAGGGCATGGTCCCCCACCGGGAAGGCTGTGCCCCTCCTCATGCCAGCTGTGGGACAAAGCTCATGTGAGTACCTTGTGTGTCAACACCCACATCTGCTTTCCAGTAAGTGCTTGGCTCTAGATTACTGATACACTGATTCTGAGATCAGAAGACTCATCCAAATTAGACGGATCACAAAAAAGTGAGAAAGTCTAGAGATTCACTCAATACACCTGCACTGACCCCAGTAACTCTGCAGCTGAAGACACCTCAGCAGGGCACTGTGCCTCCTGTCTCCTCCTCCCATTAATAGCAAGACGATACCTGAATGCATTTCACCTGAAAGTTAAATACTGCCAAGTCTACATGTGGTAAGTAGTAGGTATCTTCTTTCTCATCTCCCAGTTCCCCAAGTCTCATGTAAAGAAGTTCAGCTTTTTGCAAGCATCTTCCTTATCTGAGCCACTGCAATGTCAACAAACATCATAACTCACATTAAGCATTCCACTGAGTGCCTGTATTAGCTGCTCAACCCTTTCCTCTCTTCCTGTCTTAAGAAGTAATTAGATAAAGAGTTACATAAATATTTAAATACTTCTACAGAGGTTTGCTGGGGAAATGCAAGGTTGGGTCCGATTCCAGGCACTTTTCCCAGTACTCTGCCTAATATAAATCACCCTGGGAAACATTTTATTCATTTAAAGTATTGCGAAGAGGCCACTCTTATTTACAATATAACTAAAATAGAGATTTAAAGGACAAACAAATATTTGATTTTTAAAGTTTTAATGTTCCAAAATATTTTGAGGCATTTTTTTAATTATGCAGTTTCAAGAATTCAGTATCCTTAGATAAACATTACACATAAAATGCTTGGAAAATTATTCAAGATTAAGATTTTGCTTTCAAGCTGATACAGACTGCAGCCTCTTCAGGAAAATAATTAAGGCATGCCACTGACTATTAACGTAAAGCATCTAACTGCACCTGTAAAAACATATTACTCAAGACTTAAAACACTCAGAATCTCAGCCACCACTTCCGAGAAATCCTGATGTACTGAGCTGACACTCAACTGAGACCACACACACTACTTCTCAAAAGCTCAATGTAGAAAGCAAAAGAAACACCCATGCCTTTGGATGGCTCTAGCAGAGACAGTCCCAGCTATGCTAACTGCCTGCCATGTCCCCACCATTTGTTCTGGAATCAGCTAGTTAGTTCGAAGAGATTTTTTTTTTTTAATTATTTTTCCTCTTTATCTAAAAATATTTCCTGAGACCCTGCAGTCCTTGAGATGTTCCAAGGACAGCAGCACTTAACTCCACCCTTTCCCATACTGACTCTTCCCGTAATCATGTTCTCCTACCTAAGCCAGCAGGGCACTGCAGAGTGTGACTAACACAACTTGGTCTGTTCCTCCATCCTCCCTCTGCAGACAGATGATGTGTGAGCATGGAGTATGATGGTTTTGACAGGTCTGGCTTATTTCAGTGTATGTACTGCTATATACTCCCTCGTATCCAATGACAGGATGCATGGGAATGGCTCAAAGCTTGTCAGGGAAGGTTTAGGCTGGACATTAGGAAGCATTTCTTTACCAAGAGGGTGGTCAAACACTGGAACGGGCTTCCTAGAGAGGTAGTTGATGCCCCAATCCTGTCAGTGTTGAGGCATTTCATCAATGACCTTAACAATATGCTTTAACTTTTAGTCAGCCCTAAAGTGGTCAGGCAGTTGGAACAGATGATGACTGCAGGCCCTTTCCACCTGAAATTTCTACTGTTCTAGTCTAGTCTAGTCTAGTTTATATTTGATATATAAAACAATGCTAAGAAAGGACATATTGCCCGCTAACCACACCTGCATTGCTTGTCTTTAAATATCTTAAAATGCAGGTTTTATTGTGGCATCAAGAGACGAAAGAAAGGCTGGCAGGGCAAGGCTGGGAAGTAGCCACCTATCTTTTGTGCAGTTATTGCTCAGGTCTGCACGGTGTCTGGAAAGCACCTCTGCTCAGAAGCTAAATATAATCACATCAGCATTGGTGCATCAATGTAAAAGTGCAGCATCAAGGTAGTTCAAGATTAGAACTAAGCATTCAGTTTTGGGAAAAGTTTCCATTGCACAATTACACAAACTCTTGTACTGAAGTTCAAGGTGGGCAGTCTGAACATGCACAGACAAATGCAAAAGAAAAGTGCGCAGCCAGAAGGAGAATTGTCACCAACGCAGTTTCAGGTTATCGCCATGCATGGCACCAAGACCTGCAAATGAAGGGGGATCTCTTTATGTATGCTGTTTGTATCTGTTGTACAGATTGCAATGAGCCCATTCTGTTTTCCTGCCACTGCATCCAGAGGAGTCCTGTCAGGGAGCAGGGCACAGCCTGGAAGGAGGACTCCCAGGTGCTCTCTGGACTCTGGTGGCTGGGCATATCCCCTCAAAAATGAATTTTCCATGTAGACTCACCGTTGAAATCTGTCAGTTTCTGAAGATCTTCCCCAAGCTCTGCAGTGACTGTCAGTGCCTGCTTCACCTTCAGGTTTGTTTCACTGTACCAAATAACAAGAAACAAAAACACGAACTGAAAGTCCTATGTGAACTGAAAGCTCTCCCCAAAAGTCACTTCTGTCTTGAGGACATTCTTCCGTAGACACCTGATGGACCATGCCATCACTGGCCTTTTTTACCTGGCCAAAGGGTGTATTTGTCTCTTTCAGTTGCAAAAATAGGCAAGCCAGAGGAATTCTGGACATGGCACCGTGGTATTAAAGATAGTGAGGTGGCTCTGTCTTCTCATTTTCACTACAAAGTGCACTACCAGTCCCCTGATCTTCCTGAGCAGCTGTTTTATCTTGCCACACATACCACACTGAACTCTGAGGCATCTGAGTATATAGGAGAGGTCTGGATTTTCTCCCATTATTCTGGTCCTGAAGAGTACTCAAGTCCTGAATCTAGCTAGCTGGGGAGTTTGAAATGCAATGTCAAAGAAACATGGCATTTGTTCGGGGTCTCCTGGCACTTGGATGTACAGAAACCACAAGCTCATTTTCAGCAGAAATCAGATGTGGAAAGTCCAGAGGGTTGTTTGTAGGGTACTGGAGAGACACAATTCCTTGATCTCGCAGGTCTTGCTTAGTCCTGCAAGCTGATGCTAGCTCCAGTCAACACAGAAAAGGTAATGAAAATTGGGTCATAAAGATGAGGTCAGATCCAGTTTATTACAATTAATACAAATTAGTTGCAGCCCTCTGACTTGTGGTCAGTTGTGCTCTGGATTGAGCAACGTTTGGAGGCATTTGCAGAGTGCATGCATTAATATTATGGTATAGCAGTCCAAAGGAGATTACTAGAGTTACTGCTTCTGATTATCTCACCCAGATAATCTGGCTAAGAGAAAAGACTAAGGGAGACACAAGTAACAGAAAGTTTCTGCCAGCGACCTGGGATAGTGCAAGAACACATTTCAAACTAACTCTCAGTTTTAGAACTGTCACTAAAAATAATTAAAAAAAAAAAGTTCCCTCCTCCCATTTGCACTGAAAGAGAAGAAGTATCTACCAGAAGACGTTACTTTTAAGATACTAACCCAAGCTTTATTTTATGTATTAGTAAACTCTTGCTACAAAAGCTATTGCAGGGAAGGTAGCAGCACCCAGGGTCACCAGAGATTTGGCCTTGCACTGGCAGCAGTGATCGCACCCGAGGGCCAGGCTCGCTTACCCGTCCAGTTCAGCTGTCTCGATGTACGTCAGGCTGTGCGGCTCGCTGCTGGACAGTAAGAGTAGATCAGCCTGAACACGGACAGACAGACTTGGTATGAGTTCACATGGTCAGAGGACATGGCACTGCAATGCTTCTGCACACCGCAGGCCTCCAAGTTAGTTCTTGTCACTAATGACTCATTTGCTTATGGGTGATAAGAGTACTTACAAGGAATAGCTGTGAGCAGGATGGGGAGAAACTGTACTCACCGTCACAAAGTTGTTGTTTTCTAGTTTTATTATATCCCCCACTTGGACATTCATCCATTTTTCATCCTTTAACCTGCAAGAAAACTCCTAGTAAGTAGGCACATAAACCCCATTTGGGAAAATAAGATACTCAGGTCTGCTCCTGAAGCCAGACTGTAGGTGCCATCAGAACTTGAGATGTTGATAAGAAGGAGCAGGGTCTGCCATGATGTGGCCGGATCCATACTAAGCTAAGGGTCCAGCACAATACAAAAAAAGAGGTAACAGTGATGGGGTGACCTGTGCAGGGTTGAGACCCATCACCACAATAGCAGCACAGTCCATGTGCACAGTTCTGTCTGGACTGGCTGCTCCCTTTTCTCCTAAGGCAGAAAGGGCTACATTGCCTCATAAAAATACTCTACTTTGTGTAGCAAACTTCTCAAACACCTGGGAAAATTGACACGTGTTAGTTTTTCTAAGAGGTATTAGGGGCCAGAGCAATGGTTCTGTGTGGGCCTGGCTCTCAGGAAGGTCAATGCAGGTGCTTTGGCTGTGCATGTACATAGCTAAGCCCGTGTCTGCAGTGGCCTTCACAGCACTAAGCAAGATGTTCATGCAGACAGCCAGCTAAACTGCAAGTGACAACGTAACCAAGTCGTGATAGCTGTACATGCAAATCTGGAGGTGAGAAATATCAAGAGCTATATCAGAACAGGACTGGGTGTTCAAGCTTGAGTTCAGCTCAGCCTTTTTTTCAATGTTCATTGGAGTTAGGCAGGATGTATGGTTTCCAGTTTTCAAAGAAAGGCAAAACATTAGAAAATTTCTATCTGATGTCCATTTCCTAGACACAGTAACTAATACACAGTAAACTAAGAAACTAGTTTACTTGGCAGAAAGCACAAAAAGTATTTTCCTTCTTCATTTTCCAGTTATATTTTTAACTGGTTTATCATCTGTTGGAGTTTACACAACATACTGCTATCTATAGTATGGAAAAAAAAAGTCACCAGAGACTTCACAGCTGCCTACAGCTGTGTCCTACGCGCAGTTGGACTCTATGGAGCTGCAAGTAAACAGCACATCTGTCTGCCACAAAAGCCAAAGCTGTCTTTTCTGCAGGAAAGAACAGTGCTAGCTGTACAATGTCCAAAGCACATGGCTTTGAGTACATCTAAGTACATGTTTTGAGTACATCTAAGTCAGAAGTGCTACACACACTCAAAGTATTATGACATATGAGAAAGCTATTCCTGCTTCTCAATTTAAAATAACTTGTTGATAATGCCGAGTCTGCTTAATGCAGAAATAAATGTTATGAACATAAATGGACATGGGAAGATAGCCTTGCTTGTCACTTTTAGGGTAAAGACTAATATAATACAATACTCTCAAAGTATCACTTATTTAAACATATACATACCCAGGAACAGAAAGAATTTACTTTTTGTCAGGGCAAGGTCACAGCCATAGTGTCCACACTGATTGTGGTACTGTGTTCATTAATCAGACACATAGTCCAGAACTGCATGGTGAACTAATGGTGTGAAAAACAATTCAGTTTTAAATTGTTTAGTGATCCTTGCGAATCACACAGAAAAAAATATTAATAAAATGCTCTTCCCCTTCAAAATTACAGCAAAAGAAAAAGGACTTACATGCCATTGATTAGGACCTGGACTGGGCGGTTGTTGACGTGTTTGTCACTTTTGTGTCGATTCTGAAAATTGTGAAAATCAGAACATCAGAAGGTATATCCGGGAAAATAAGCACACAGGAGCTGTAGGCAGTTCATTATTAACATTTTAGGTCTTCACCCAGCTGGCTGAATAGGTCAGGCAGATTAGAGCCACAACTGAGTCATATCAAGCCCATGTTTACACTAGCAACCTAGGGCATAACTGGACTGCAAAGAGCAACAGGCAACACAGGGCTTGCTCTTGGAGAGAAGGAGGGTAGAACCTTATACATCACTTAGCATAGTCCTGACTCACTGGTGTTGGTCCTGCCTGTCACAGTTTTGTAAGTTAAGCACCCAGAGAAATCCATTCCCCTGTTCTGATATGGAAAACGGCTGCAGACATTCTGTCATTGCTCTCTGGGAGAGCACCTCGCCGCCTCTCACCTGCCTACCTGGAAAGTTGCACCAAGTCTCTGTAAAGAATCAAAATTATTTAATAATGAGAGGAAATCAGAAGCTAAACTCAGCTCTAATGTCACCGTGTGAAGCTAATGGGACTTTGACCATTAGTTCTGATGTGAGCAGACTTCGGCCAAAGCTGTGCAAGTGTGAAAAATCACACGCAGATTGTATGCTTACTTCCTACCAAACGTTTCTTTGCCAGCGTTGCAGCTAGATGGCAGAGGATGAGTTCTCCAAAGCGGAACCCTAAGAATAGACTTCTATGCATGCGTCCAGACATATCTATTGGTGACCACCTTTTCATGCTGAGCAGTTTCAGAGAAAGTCAGTGGAGCTGCTGGGCTACTCAACAGAATGGAAATTCTAGCTCCTTTTTAGGCAATGAACCACAGATTTGGGGATCTAATCTCAGACACCATCTTGGCCACAGACCAGTTCTCCAACAGCCTGCCACTGACTTTGTTTATTTTAAGTGGTTTGCTTTAGTCATTGTGCTGAAGAATCACAGGCAAACTCCTAAGTACAGGTCAACAATACAGATCTTACAAAATCATCGATGGCATCCTTGACTCCCGATACAGCCAGCACCAGCACTAGGGGCACCACCGTTGTAAACCAGGCCAGTGAGGAAATCTGAGGAATCAACTGTAGGAAGAAAAGATCTGTTGAGAATTTTCCTGCCAGTTCAGTAAACAGATGGAAACAAAACACTCTTCTCTGTGGAAGCTGCAGATAATTTTTTTTCTATGATATCTGAATACAGAATGGAGACAGAAATGAAGCTCTATCCCTTACATGTGAACCCACAAAGGTGGGACAGCCAGGGAACCCATTCTTTGCTTACAAAACAAGCTGTAATTTAGGATATAAACATGGAACTGTCAGGAAGTGTAGTGGGTTGCTCTCTCTTGTCATTTGTGACATTAGGATTGTAAAGTCCCCAGTGGATTTCTCTGGGGGCACTGACATGGGTAAGCCTGCTGTGAGGGACCCAGAGCTATCTGAGCGAGGCCTGCTGTGCAGAGCCTTCAAAAGTCTCTATTTTTTGTTTCAATAACTCTTCATATTTGCTGAAGTAAATACTACCAATAAAAAACACACAGCTGTTGCCAGGGCTGACCTTCCTCTTCCAAGATCAACAGAGCCATTTTTGTTTCTCACATCTTTAATAATAGAGGACCCAAGAGCTGAAGGTGACTCTGTCATGCCTTTGGTGATGCAGAGGTGCATGTCTTACCCCAGCATCTCTGTGCCCATCAGACTGGATCTGTGCAGTGCCAACTCCATCTGCATTGTGAAGTTGACATTTATGCCATGAAAACAGATGCTTAAGGGTGGAGAGCTGCTCTTTGAGATAGCTCCTTCCTGTCACAACCCAGATCCAGACAACCACCAAATCCAGCCAGGAGGAATGATGTTTAGAGGCAAGCATAGCCCTGCTCAGCTGTGAAGGCTGCAGAGACACGTAACTGCTACCTTCTCACCTAACTGAGAATATGCATGTCCTACTGAGCTCTGAGAAAGGAGTGGGGAGGCAGAGTCCCCACAGCCTGCCCATCACATCCACTCCTGATGCAAGAGATACTCTCAGTGCTCCACGGATGGAGTGAGCGGGCAGAAGAGGGGAAAAAAAATTAAATGGAGGAATATGTAAATATAAAAGACTAATGGCTGCCCTCTTTAGCCTACCTTGATGCTGGTAGCAGAAAAACCTGTATGCTTTTATACACAGTAGCTCCTAGATGGTTCAGCAAAAACCACAGCGGAATAATTTAAAGCAAATAGTTTGAAATACTATGAATTTGGTAGAGAAACAGCTAGAGTGCAGTACAACAACACAGGAACAGCACTGCCAGCTTAACTGAAAAGGCACTTTCACTAGTTTCTTGAAAAATATACACGGGCTGAAATTTCCCAAATTCATTCCCAGTGAATAAGCAAAGAAGATTGTATGTAGTTTGCTACAGGCTTAATAATTTTGCCCATGCTTCTTTGAGCTGAAATTGAAAAAGAGCACTTGAAAAAGGTAATTTGCAAATTTGTGTGCACTGAATGCTCAGATTTAAAATACCATACTTGAAACATAAAATTATACCCTTTTTTTCCTAATGTGTATTCCAGTATGACTCAGCAACAACAGAGTACACTGCATTTATCTATATTTTAGCAAAGTGCAAAGGGGTAGAAGTCCTGATAGCCCTTTCTTCATTGTGTTCAGCTTTCAGGCAGAGTAGTATTACCAGCAACGATGGGCAAAGTGCAACCCAATGCCATTATGAGCCACAGGGTTCAATAGTGTTGTCCGTGTCTGACACACTCTATATTAGACACCTTCCTCACCCTGCCGAGCAGGGAGCAGCAATATTCAGCTCTATGCAAGCTAGCTTCAACTTTGAGCCTTCCTCATATTAACTCCTTCTTTCCCAGGGAAACAGTACAGGTCACAGATTTGTTGTTCTTCTCGCTGTTGAGACCGACGAAATTTGCCTTTAAAACTATGGATAAGAGAGGACTTCCTTTTGTTCTATAGGGGGAATGAGTGCTGCAAATGTGGGGACAGCATTCATATGTACAGACAAAGGGGTGGTAGGACAGGTCATGAAAACGGTACACAATTTGTTGAAAACTTTAATTAATTTTTTTTTCGTCATTTAGTTCAAGCCCTCATATCCAAAGATAAGAGAGGAAATTGCTTTTTTTTTCTGCCCTACTTTCTATCTACTTTAAGGTTTTACTAAGACACTAATTCATAACAGGGATACAGCTTGCACTTTATTACAACTATCAATACATAGACTGGCTTTGGTAACAGACAACGCAATCTGCTAGGAACAGCATGGTGAATTCATACCTGCAAAATCAGCAAGAAAAGAAAGTAGGCATTGGCTATTCGCTGAAACTGTTCAAACAGGTTGAGAGGCAGGAAAGTGAAGAAGTTGTATTTCGATGTTTTGATTGAATTGTTCTGTAGAGAAAAAAGGAAAATAAATAGGATTGGTAAAACAGGAAACAAAATAACTGCACAACCCATTTCAACTGTGTTTTTACTTGCTTATATTTAGCAATAGCATTGTTTCCAACAGCAGCTCAAAAACCATTTCCTTTTCCCCCACACAATCATGCTGATCCTAGATAAACAGACAGAATTCCACTTGGAATTGGGGAAAACATGATGCTCAGTTTATGCCAGTGCAACTGCAGGTAAATACAGGTACATGCAGTTGCTCACAGAGATGAATCTTGCCTTTATTAATAGTCTTCCTACTTACATGTTGCACAAATAGAAAAACTGTAACCAGAACACAAAAATTTTGCTAGTAGCGTCTGCAAAGCAGTGTTAGAAACCACACTGATGTCAATTATCTATAACTCGTCCAAGATTTTGAAGCACCATTTGGCTGGACAACCCCACAGGACCTATGAGTCCTCCCAGGAGCAGAACACAACATTATTATTTTCAGCTGATTCAGCAGCCTCTCAACTCAGCAACTTGAAGAGATGGCTGGTTTCTATTCCACAAAGATCGCTTGAATGTGGTGTTTTGCAAACAGCCACTAATACAAGAACTCACCATTTCAGTGAGTTGCAGTTTTGTTCCCTATTTCCACTTTCCTTTTCTAATTGCAGATGGCCCCTCTGTCCACAAACAGTGTCTGCTCCCCTATCTGCCTTCTTCAAACCAGAGAAAGACCCAAGCTCAAGATTACAGGACTGGGTGTTTTCTTCTCCAAAGTTCAGAGCACTCTGGTCCAATTCTTGCCATCTGACAGATTCAATCTATTTTACTAAGCCCAGCAGCTTGGGCTGTCCCTACAGTTTTTAAGTGTGCTAGCCTTTCTTCTCATATAGAGTTTATCAAGCACTCATCCAGGTTTAGTCCTGGAAGCCTGTATGCCATCTGTTGCCAGCACATCTAAAATTTGCCCCTTAGAAGCTCTTCAGAAGATGTCTGTTAACCCCCTCCCAGGGAACCCAGGGTGTGAGAGCACAAGGAGGCAGATATTACACAATGAACCTTCATTCAGTAACAGATTTGCTGGTTCAACAGAAGAGAAAATGGTGACTGTAGTATTGTAATAACCTTTAGATATTGCTAAGCTGGTGGGAGAACAGAAGCTACTAAGTATGAATCACAGACCACTTCTAATCCACGCATTAATCCAGGATCTTGACATTTAAACTGACACACATCAACATGTTTCCATCATTAAATCAATTATTTAAGATTACTACTGTAAGGTGTGTATGGGGGAAGCTCTTCCATTTTAGGCAGTTACTGGATTTCGCTATGTCCAGACACAAAGTACAGCAACATTCTTCAGCATTAACTTCATGTTTTATGCCTTGTACAAGCCAATGAATAAGTCTCTAAAAGGGCAGAGATGGAAACACCCTTCATAGAAGAGCAAGCCAAATCTTCCCTCTGATCACACTCCAGCAAGAAAAGATGTTTATCACTGATCATCATATAAACAATATTGCCTGTCTCCTGGCATCATGTAGCCATCTCCGGGTGTGGTTAACTCTGCCTGTGATCTAAATGTCATGACACATAGCTAAATTTGGTTTACTTCAAAACTCTTCACCAGGCTCCCCAGACACTGCTAAAACAGAAACAATGGAAGTGCAGCATCCTCTTCAAACCCAACATAGACAGAATTAAATTGCTTGACAAGACTGTGTCCATCAGACACACAGTTTGGCAGACTTTTTAATAAAAACTGGATCTAAAATGCTCCCTGCCTACTAATCTGAAGAAAAATATCATGGCCACTTACATTAGAGAAGGCAGTAGCTGCAGGACAAAGTAAGTACAGGGGACATGACCTTTGTGCGTCAACAGAATTCAAAGGGTCACATACAACATGGGAAAAACTACTCAGTAAACACTCACATAAAGTTTACAGATCTTTGCCTGCAAAAATCTCAGAGGGGGATAAGAAAAGAATGGGAGTGGTTTATTTCAATTCCTGCCTTCTATTTCTGTCCATTAATTACGTCAGGAAAACCACTGAATGAACCAGAGCCATTCATTTTGTTTCCTATTGCCATTAGGCACGGTAAGAACCCCAGACATAACAGCCTCCAAATGCTTAACTGCAGGAATCTGGACATCCAATATTTTCCCCATAGTTGTACAGGATTGTGATATTGTTTGACATGCACTGCCTTTTGGGACACTAGGACACTACAGACCACAGGGTAACAGCAGAGTATTATAGTGGATCTTCTCGTTATTCTAGAATCTATAATTAAAACTAAGCGCTAGACAAAAAGAATTCCTCATAATCACCATGAAGATTTCTAATTCAACAAGTAACTTGTTCGTGGCCCTCAGGGGCTAAAGGAATATCAATATTAGATGATAAAAACAAACTAGGGAAAACATCAGCCTTTCTAGTTCAAAGCTCTGCGTTCCCACATCACAGATACAGTTGAAGCTCTGTGTAAGATACCATTTATGTTTTCATGCAATACTCCAGGGCTGTGTGCTTTGACAGCTTGGGCTCTTGGTTGACTACACGGAAATCTCAGTTGGCCTCTGCTTTTGATCTTACCCTACTCCATGGTGCTTAACACCACCGCTCCCTGTCACTCCTTTAGAGCTGAACCAGAGCTGGACTCTGGGGTGGGAGGGGAACCTGCAGCACCGCAGTGTGTTAAACAGTCCATACGCAGACATCATTTTGTAAGCAATGCCTCTAAAGCGTCATCTGCCTTACCTCCCCCATGCTCTGCCTTCAGTGAGGGAGACTCCCATATGGGCGAAGGGATGGAGACGAAACATCTCTGAAGCAGCATTTAAGTATTGAGAGACCTTACTGGAACTTCTGGCTCTCCTATAGATTTATGAAAATCATACATTTAAGAAAAGGAGCTCTATGGGCCAAGCACTAAATGGGAGCTTTACACTCACTGCCAGATCTGCTCAAGACTTCTGGTTGACCGTGGGCAGCTCCCGCACGCACCTGTGTCCTAAATTAATAGGCTCAGGCGTGGTTACCCACCATCAGCCTCAAGCTCTCCAGATGCGAAGCTTGACACAAGAGCAACATTGTCTGTGGGTGAGAGATTATTCTCATCTGCTCTTTTCAGGGGCTAGATTCACACCTCCTGGAGGTGTGACTCCACCGAAATGCTGTCCCTAAGAATAGTGCTCATCGCGCCACAGTTACACAAGTCCAGATCTGGCAGATGAGCTGTTACTTTGGGGGTGTTGTCAGAAGCCCGTCTGTGACGTCCGACCGCAGGCAAACGCTCAGCAGATGGCTCCTACCTTTGTTCACTGAGCAAACAATTCATCTCCTCACCATAAAAGTCACTGGAAATAAGAGACACTGCTGCTTTCATAGCTAGATTACAGGGGCTAAAGGGCGATACCTAGAAAAGGCAGGGTATGGCAGCGTATTGATCATTTGAATTTATACCCCTGGCTTGGGGACATATTAATTTCTAGCAGCTGGACAACCTGGCCCAAAGCAAATTTTGGCAAAACACTGGCAATCCCACAGGGAGGTGTTGTGCCACGACACCTGGCAATTTCTCTGGTACCTGTGTAGCACAAGGTACAGACCAATGAAGCAGCTGAGAAGTAGAAACAGCTTTCCCAGGTGCTTTGATAAAGCGTGGCAAGGAGGCAGCGGGAGAGCAATTCAGTGGCACTTTGTCTAACTGCAGCAGTGCAGTGCGAAGGCATGCAGATGCCATATGCAGAAATGTGACCATAGGGTTGTGAATGTGCTCAAGGACATATTTAATAAACTCATGTAACATGGCATGTGGTGCCACAGAGGCTTTGTTTTCATGGTGAGTACAGAATAATCGGACCAGATCAGTTTTAAGCCTACCAAGTTCACTGCCTTATTCCTGGTGGTGGGGAGCAGCCCCAACTCAGCAGAAGACAGAGAAAGGCCAACAGGATGCTGAGGGAGTGCATCTGGTCCCTGTAAAGATCTTATCCTGACCCCCAAAAGTAAAAGACTGGCCAAACACCAGAAACAAAAAGATCTATATCAAACGCACAATCCTTTTCAGGTTTTTCATTTTTCCTTTTTCTTTTTCTTTTTTTTTTATTTTTTATTTCTTCTTTTCTTTTTAGCAGCTTTGGAATTTCTTACAAATGTAACCTCTTGACCCCCTCTTGGCAGCAATAATGAAGTGAATTTCAGGATCCCGTTCCAGTTTGGGTAGTTCAGGAAAATCTCTAGGAAAAAGTGGTCACCGGTTGTGTTATCCTATGCTGTAACTTCTGCCTGGTGTCATCCCATTACAGAGCAGTTAATCATCGCTGTGGTGAGTGTCCTCATCATGGTGGTGCAGAGGTGGACACGGAGGCAGATGGAGGTGGCATGGCTTGATGACCTCACAGCGTTGCTCACAGACAGGATCTAAATGTCTTGTCTCTTAGTCCTCTCCTTCGACTACACTGCCTTCTCCTCCCACTCAGCTTTGTACCTGAAGTTGCTGCCAAGCAGGGAGGAGAAGTGAAGGGGAGGGCAGAGCTCTGCCCAGTGGTGCACAGGAGGCAAACTCCAAACCACCATACCCTGTTCATTGAGGTCTCACATGACCAGACTCCCAACCAGTTTTGTCTCCATGAGGTTTAAGCTAAGATGAAGAGTGAAGGACTTGGTCTCAAAGAGTCTATGGACTTCAGTGCGGCTCACGTCTGGCACAGTTCAACCTTTCTGTGCTTGTAAGGGCCTTAAGGGCCTTGACTTCACCTGGCATCTACATCCACAACACCTGTCCAGGGCTCAGGACCCCACCTTAGCCCTCATCTTTGCCTGAGCTATGCTGTAGGAGTGCCAGTCTCCAGCCTGACATCTGTTCTATTTTCCCTGATGAATTACCCAGCTCTGCTTCCTGGACGGACTTTGGACCTATGGTGTAGCCTTGTCTTCCGCCCTGTCTCTTGCTGCTCCTGGCTGGGCTCCCTAGACAGACTCTGGACCTGGTTCATCACCTCACCTTCTCTGGGATGGTCAGGATGAGCCCCATTATTAGCATCCTGCTCTGTCCCCTCCAAACAGATGCTGCAGGACTGCACCCTGGTCAGTGAGGGCATTGCCTCTGCTGGGGTCACCCTCAACTCCTAGTCTGTCCCCTCTCATAGGGCAGCCCTGCTGTGGCTGCTCCCTGACAGTACCTCACCTGGTCTTTGGATTAATCCAGCTAACACCTTCATATTCCAAATGCAGAAGGAGCAGTGCAGGTTGTTGCTGTAGCTATTTCTTCAGGGGCTACTCAAACCACTTTTTACATGATCAGACAACACTCCATTCAACCTTGAATGTGATGAACACTGAGAAACATTTGCAGGTTGGGGCATCCTGACCACAGTTACAAGGTCCTTGAGAATAACCCACCAGGAATACTTCTCAGCTCAAAGCACGCAAGCAGAGGAAGTGGAGCAGAGTCTGATCCCA
Source organism: Athene cunicularia (assembly GCF_003259725.1). Taxonomy (NCBI): domain Eukaryota; kingdom Metazoa; phylum Chordata; class Aves; order Strigiformes; family Strigidae; genus Athene; species Athene cunicularia. Next base: position 25,677,420 of record NW_020799142.1, read on the forward strand.
CTATCAGAGTTCCTTGGTCTTTAATTAAATTTCAAACAGATAATCCAGCTGCGGATCCAGCCCAGGGCAATGTGTACTGGCCATAAAAATGTTATATACATCCCTCCTGTTTCACTAGAGAATTCATCAGGTGACCAGGGAGAACAAAAGCAGAGTCCAAGCAGCCCCCTCGCTGCTGGTCCTGCAGAAAGGATGCTGGTTTGACCCTAGATCCTGATCCAAGATGAAATTTGTCATTGACTCATGGGCCCTGCATTTCCTCTCCTATTGTCTGAAAGCCAATTTCAAAGTTGTTTTCGCAGCCCTTTGTGACGTCCAGTGCAGCTGTGCTAAATTCCAACGTGAAAGTGAAGAAATAAAAGGGAATTGGGATCAGACTAAACACTGAAAGCCTTCAGAAGAGATTTTCTTCTCTAGAGTGTTGATAGACAGAGAGCCCATCGTGGTGGACACACATGGGGCAGTCCCCTCTGCTTCTGTGCTGGGGACAGTCCAGGCAGGCAGGTGACAGTGCAGCCAGACTGAATTGCCTCGGATAAGAACCTCAGTTAAAGCCCCTAAATCTTGCTGGACCACATCTGGCACCTGGCTTTTCACTTTATTTCAGTCTTTACACAGGCATGTCTCTTACTGAACTCAGGAAGGATCTTCCTGTCTGCAGTGTGGATAAACATGGAATTAGGACCTGACTTTTAATTTTTACTGACCTACACTGAGTCCATTTTTGTGCTGCACTGTGCCGTTGCATGCCACTCATTCACACTTGGTTTCTGAGTCATTCCTAACTAATTTTGTGAGCTGGTGGGTAGTACATACCTTCACACTCAGCCCTTCCAGTTAACTGCACAGCACTTTGTTTTGAAGTTTGTCTTATTTTTCTAAGCTACTGCATTCTTGCATGCAGGATAAGGCCAAGGATGTCTGGGGTTGCAGCACTCTGAAAGCTTTAGTTTCAGCTTCAGTCTTCACATTAATTCCAAATAAATCCTGACCTACCAAGGTCACTGACACTGCGTAAAGCTGCTGCCCTTAACCACAGACACTTCCTATTATTTAATCACAGCAAAACCCATCAGAAGACACGTAAGAGGCTTCTTCAGGTAAGAGACACTTCCCTTGTCTGCCTGTCAGTCTGTACAGCCTCTGTTCACACAGATGACGGGGACCACCTCAATCTTCCAGCCCACTGTGTGGACACATCTCATCTGCCCATGGGGTGTATTCAGTTCTTCCTCTGAAGCTGTCTCTCGGCCTCACTGTGAAGCCTTTGTGCTAAGGGGATTTCGACTACATGAAGCTCCTATCCGCCTCTTAGCCTCATGCTACCCTATCAGTCCAGCTTCTCTCACTGTCCAACCCTCCTGCCCAGCCAGTGCTCAGCTAAAGAGGTTCTGTGGCTGGGGCAGAGTGGCAGGAACACACTGCAGCTTGGCCTCTCGCTTATTTTCTGATGAGCTCTGGGAGAGAATTTGCCCTGCAAAGTCTCCTGCAAGTCCAAGTGTGAGGGATCTGGACGTGCCCTTGCACGTACTGGCAGATGCAGCTTTCCACAGTGCAGCTTCAGGTTCCAGCAAAGCTGGTTTGAGCATATTCGTGAGTCTTGCTTCATACCAGGAAGGCCAGCTTTCAGCAGCTGCCAGAGCTGATGTCAGACTCCATACACATTAGAGTTTTCAAGACTTTCTCAGTTCCTCTCTTCTCCCTTCACAGATACCCTGTAGACTTTGCACCGGGAAGAAACGATAACCACCAACTATTCATGGACAACACACCCACCTCTGATTGTACTTTCCACTTCCCTGTTCTCAGTGATACTAAACGAGGACAAAGCATCTCTGTACCTTTTATCTATGCCTACATAATAAAAACTTTTTTGTTAATGAAAGGCCCGAACTTTCATACCAGCTGCAACATACAGCCTGGCCAGAGCATTAAGGCAATGCAGTATGTCTCTGTTGGCATTTCCCTTTCTTTTCCTTATTGGCCTTTCTCAGCAACTGCCTCACCCTAAAGAAACATTTACCGCCTCACCTAGCTTTGTTACAAGAACCTGTTCTATAGGTTTTATCACTAGCAGGGGCTTAAGTTACCAACTAAAGTAACTCCACTCCTGTGGCCTTCACTGTCTAAAATACTTTCTAAACTTTATTATACTGCTGTGTTTCCTTCCAGTTTCTGCCCGGTGTCCCTTTTATTAGGTCAGAATAGCTATTGGTGCAACATTCCTTGTGTCTGGAGAGAAGGCAAGGCTACTGTGCAGGAGGGCAAGGACTAATGGGTCTTGCTGTGGGTCCAAGAGTTGGAGGACAGCTGTTCTCCTCCTGTCTCTATAAAGAAGACTCAAATCACCATGCGGCCACCCACGTATGCAAATTCTCATGTCCCAAAGACCTGAGCACCTCAATGAAGCACAGACAGCCCAAACACTTCCATTGTTTTCTTGTACACAGGTGAAATTAAATAAAAGAGAGTGGGAAAGACATATTGAGGGTGGATTGTGGCTGCAGAAGACAGAAATTACTCCATCCAGAAAATATCAGCATGCTGAAAGACAACTGAGACCAATAGCTGCTGTGCCTGAGGAGCCCAGGGCAGGCTCCAACGTGCAGTCTTGGTCCCCCTGGATCACATCCCAGTGCTCAGCAGTGCAGGTTCACCGTGTTCAGACAAATCTAAACGTGAAGAAAAGGCCTGCCTTTGACCCTCACAGTGGACTACAGGACTCAAAGAGCTAACTTTCAGAAGCATCATGCATATGTTGATGGGAGAGTACCAGGAGACTATCTCCCTTTTCCACATCTCCAGATGCACCCAGCAATCTATAGCATGGGATCTGAGATAACTTATCATCAAGGTTAGTCCTTTTCACACACCATGGTAATGTGGGCTTAATAAATTGAACTTTTGCATATTGGAAATAAGCAGCTCTGTACAGTTAGGGCAGTGCTTGCATCACCATTTAAAGTCTTTTAGTACTCTACTGGCAGGTTCTGTGCAAATCAGTGCTTTCCCAGGCTCAAATCACCAGACTTGATAAGGCATTTGTGCTGCATGGCCCTTTACATATATTAAATACAAAACATTTCATATTCAGGACACATGCAGCAGCTCTGTACACAGGAAGTCTCTAACCAGTGTTGGTTAGTTCATGGATGAAAGGTGACCACTGAAAACCACCCAGTTCATGTTCCCAACAGCTACATTAAGATCTTTAGTCAAAGTTGTTGGCAAGTCAGACTTTCTGTCTCACAAGAAATTACAGTGTTCTGAAATGTTTTTTCAGTTCTTGCTGAGAAAATACTTGTGATGTCCCTAAACCAAAACACAATTTGAAGGATCTCCTGAGTAAAACTGAAGGATGAATTTCACCACTGGAATTCAGATATGCAGAGGACAAAAACTCACAAAATTTGTTTCACTATCAGTTGGCAGCTGCAAACGCTTTGAAAGAATGCAGCTTCAGGATCCTCTCAAGGAGGAGATGACCCTGCAGCCAGGCAGTACAGGTTTAGCAACTGAGTTATCCCTCCTCTGCACACAGTGTCAGCAAATGGTCCACAAGTGTTGGAAATCAAGTTGCCAAAGGGGCTGCCTGGCACTGTAGCCTGGCAGACCTGGGTCACAGCCAGCCTGTGTCATGATGCTTCCTGGAATCACAGATTTCATGGCACAATGTGAACCTAAGTAGGCTGTTAAGGAGATGGAAATAAAGTTGTCAGGAAGCCAAAAAGGCCTGATTCAAAACCTTCCTGCCAGAGAGGATTCCACTGCAAGAGCTGAGGAACTGACACATTTCCCTTCCTGCTTTACTTTAAATGGAGACACATTTCCAGCTGAAAACTCCCCCCAGGTTCTGTTATTGAAAGGCCTTGGAGCCTGATCCTGCAAACGCTTTGACTCATTTTCTGGAAGTGTGTAAAGTCACTGCGTTATGCTCTTCCAGCATTATCTCTCCTTAAACTGCCCATCTGCAGGGTTGAGTTCAAAGGCAGAGCTCCCTATGGTTGACTCAGTAATGAACCATCTCTGATGGTTCATCTGGCACATGTGTGCCTTGTTTGCAAAGTCACAGCTAGTGTGCAGTCATGTCACCCCCTCGAAACAACATGTAAGACGTGAAGCAGATGCAGCTACGTCTGTGACTACATCTGCATGAAACAACACATGCTGGTTACTTACAGCATATTCAAACTGCAGATTAAAATCCCGGTTGTTTGCTTGAAGTTGTCTTTCTTCCTCTGTAAAGAAAAGGAAACACATCAAGACATGTTTGAAGGTAAGCAGAGTCAATACAGATATGAATGCAACATCAGAAAACAGAAGCAGAACTGCTAGAAGGTACTGTCACCAGGGATCTGTGCTCCAGGCTAACCATCCCATGTCAGAGGACTGAAGAGGCTCCTGACACTGACAGAGCAGCACTGACCACGGACTGGTACCATAGCACGCTAAGCCCATAATCCAAGTCTCCTCTACCCACAACCCACTGCAATGCCAGCACTGGTTTTACATTTGGTAACCATGGGTAACCATTTAACTAGTGGTGCTCACTATTCCTGACCTGCTCCTTCTCTTCCCCCTTTCCCCCTGAAGTCTCTGGAGTTGTTGCCTTCAACCTACTGTTAAGGCCCTTCTTCCAGTACAAGTACATGTCCTAGCATCATCCCACAGGTGCAACATCACAGTCATAGCTATAATGAAATATAAAAAATACTGGAAGGGACTTCAAAAGGTCACCAAATCTATCCTCTACCTCAAAACAGAGTCATGCCTGTCACTCCCAATACATGTCCTAGAAAGCTCCAGTGAAGGTTGTTCTTCCGACTACTTATTCCAGGACTGCAGTGTCCTTCTCCTGGGAGAGTTTTTTTCCCCATTATTTAATGTAAAGCTCGTTATTTCAATTAAAAAACATTGTATCTTCTCCTGGGATGGTCAAAGGTGCTCTTCTGCTCCACCTCAGTTCCTTGTGCTACTTGCCAAGGATGCAGAGTACAGACGAGTTCATTATGTATTGAAAGCTCTTATGCCTTACTGTAGTCTTCTCTTCCAGGTAAGAATCTCCACTTTCTTCAGTCTCTTCCCATGGGTCAATCTGTCAGAAGTAGCATCACTCCTGCTGCTCTCCAGTGGGCTTCCCAGCTTGTTCACCTCATTCTGGATGCGCAGAGGTCAACGTGGGCCATAGTTTGCAGCTAAGGCCTTACCAAAGCTGACCAGAGCACAAGGGACACTGTCTTGTAGACACAAATCTTGTAGACAATGCATATTTGACATGGGAATTCAATTAGAAGTAATTTAAAATAACATCCTTATGCACCACCAGCGCACAGCTGGTGGCGTTCCAGAATACGATCCATTTCGGCAGATCCTTCCTGGCCGTGCCAGTACCTCATCAGGTAATGCAATCTTTCATTTGTCCTTGCTGAACTGTATCCAATTTTTTTCAGACTATTCCTCCAACTAGTTAATTCTAATCCTATCTTTCAGTGTGATTGTAGCTCCTGACAGCATGGTGCCATTCGCAGATTTACTAAGTGTGGTCTTTATTCTGCTAGCCAAGATCTAGAAGAAAATATTGAATACCAGAATCGGGATACATCCCTGAGGAGTCTCTCAAGTTTCATAATCAGTCACTCATAACTACTATCAGCGTACTTTTTTTTCTGAAAAGTCTGGCACTCACTGTATGGTGATTTTATCTTGAGCACCTATCCCCAATTTACTTGTAAAAATCCCATAAACGACAGTCAAGATGACAGCTATCTAAGGTTTTTTCACTAGCCCTCTGGCTACCACTAATTCAGAATTAATTTTTGTTTGACGCAGTTTTTCAGGACTGCTGACTCTTAACCATCTCTTCACTCCCCCTGCTTCTAGTTACTTTGAAGTGGTTTGCTGGATCATTTTAACCTGTACCCAAGAAGTGAAACCAATATATCTATAATTGCTCAGCTTTTCTTTTTCGCCTGTTTCAAGACAGATGCTATGCTTGCTCTTTTACCAGTCTTCTGAGCTTTGCCTGTCTGTGCACCAGAGACTCTTAAAGGCAGCATTGCTCCACGCCATGCTCTACCTTACCCTGCCAACCCATTCCTCTCTATTCCAGCTGAAAACATCCCCTCTTCTCCTCTGTTTCTGGCAACTATTATGTTAGATGTCTAAAGAAGAAAAAAACCCAAACCAGACCAAAACACCCAGATTTCATAGCATTATTTGTTAGGCTTTTTTCACTGAATAGCAGACATAAATGGTCTTTGATCTCTCTCTTACTAGACGGGTTACAGAACCCCAGAGATCCCAAGTCTTACAGAACAACTTTTATTGCCCTTTATGTCCTTGATAGCTTTTTCTTGCTTTTAGCCTTTCCCATACAGTTTGTGCTGGATAAAACAAGCTGCTTTGCACATTCTAAATACATCCTTCCTCTCCCTGAAATGAATGAGGAGCTTGTGATTTTGGCATTCCACTCAGCTTTCTGAGCCCTTCCCTGGAAGATGGTAAGTTATTATACCTGTGCCCTTACTATCAATTATTTAAGGAAACAACAGCTCTGATTAATTCTCCCTCCACCCTAGACTTCCTTCCCATGAGATCTCAGTTACTAGTTCTTCATATTTACTGAAGATTTTCTTCTTGGAGTCCATTTCAAACACTTTGCTATTGTCACTTTTTCTTAAGTAGTATACTGTCATTTCATAATCACCCCATTTACACTCCCTCCTGCTTTCACAGGACCAGCCAGCTCCTCCCTGTTGGAAGGAATCAGTTCTGGAGCAGCCTCCTCTCTACATCCAAAAAATTACGCACCTCTGCACCAAGATGCTGTGCCAGCTGAACTGGTCGTGTTCCCCTACACTCCTCTCCAACTATGCCTCTGCATAGCTAGAATTCCTCATTTATCACCATGCACTGTCTCTCAGAAAACTATATATTTTTTTTTACTTTTTTTTTTTTTCCCCACAAAAGCCTGCCCTTCTTAGTTTGCTATGTCTGTATTCTTTACTCAGAGATCTGCGATTTGTTAATCTCTTTCTTCAGGCTGGATCTTAGAGCACACAGACATAGAAGGAAAATCTCTGTTACCCTTCCAGATTAAGCTTTTTTATCTATTAATATTCCAGCCTCATGAGTTATCCCAGCACATGTCTATTACACCTATTAAATGATGTGTTAAGACATCTAGTTCTTCCTGTTTATTCACTTTTGCATTAGCAAGCGTCTAAGATATTAGGTGCATTGAACTGCTATCCTTCCTCCTTTCCCTCCAATAACCCTATAAATAATACAGCGTGCTTAATTTTTAACCCTTTTTTCAGCTCACCTTTTTTTTTTTTGGTCTCTGTCTGTGGGCCGTTTTCATCAAGACCTCTAATTACTAATGTAAAGCTATGTTAGCACCTAAACGTGCTTTTCCCTTTCTTTGGGCACATCTATCTGTGTCAGGCATTTTTGAATCAGCTCCCATCTGGCCCAACTGGGTGATTCAGACCAACCACTGAGGCTTCATTCAAGACCCTCAAAGTGCTTAATCTTTCATGCTTTCCTCGGACACATTTTTTTCTCATCTTTCACAATGGGGAGAACAATGTACAGAGAGATCAGAGTAACTTGTCTGGTGCCCCAGAGGAAAACAGAATTGGAGCTCAAGAGGTCCAAGCTTGCTGGGCTTCAACTATTGTGTTATGTGCCCCTTCAGGGATTTTCCTGAGAGCAACCAGTATTATCAAAGCAGATGAAAGATAAAGCTGTTTGTTAAAAACAGAACTTCCCAACACTTGCACGTTTCCTCCCATACAATAAGTGCTACTCTTATTCCCTCCTCAGGGGCTCCGAGTCTAGCCCTGGAATAAATGCCACTGAAAAGATAAATGGTTTTAATGTAAATAAGAATAGATGACAAAACCTGAAAACCTACCGGGCTATAGAGGCATGCTCACAGAGCCCATGCTGGTCCTCGGCAGGGAACTGCTGGGCAGAGGCAGAGCTGTGTGCATGCACCACATGCTTACGTGGAGCAGCACAAACCAGCCAAAGACCTGCGGTGACCCTGAAGAGAAACACTGGACACTCACAGGGAACAACACTGTCTGTGCTGCTCATAGCCAGCAGGTCTGACCAGGTGCTTCACCAGAAAGAGCTACAGACATGCATGATGGATGGAGTGGCACAAAGACATCCAGAACTGCTAATCTGGGATGGAGCTTTTTAGGTATCCCCTTGCTAGCACACAAGGTATGTAGCACATGGCAGAGCCTCGGTGGCACATGGCAGCTTCTGAGAGGCTCTGAAGTCCTCAGTGACTTTCTGGTTTTCACAGTCAGGGCAGCCTTTGAGGGGACTGCACACAGAAACCGAAATCCAAGTGCTGCTGGCAGCAGCTGGACATGCTGTGATATCCTTTGCTCTTCCCAGGGCTTGCTGGAGGAGTAAGGAGATGTCCCCCTACCTCAGCCTGCCCCCAGGGTCTATCAGCCAGCGATGAGGCACTTGACACGTGCATTTGAATTCAAGGATCTCAAAAGATCCTGGAAAGAAATAATCACACGTGTATCTGCTCCAGTGAGGAAAAGAGCCTGGCTTCACACCATGGTGAGAGATGCACTCTCCAAGAGGAATGGCTTTTATGTGAGACACACAAATAGCTGCAAACAGCTTAGGGATGGCACAGAAACAGGAAGCAGTGGGATGTGAAACAGAACAGCAAATGAAATTCACTCAAGTCATCGCCCTCCTGTGCCTGCTCGTATGGTACCTAAGGGTAGGTTTTCTAGGACAACCCATTTCTGAAGGCCCCAGATAGCTATGAACCTGATTCAAATCGGAATGGAAAGTCTCTGGCTTGCCATAACCATCCATCCCTCTCAGAGGCAGAGTCCCTAAAGGCCAAAATACAAGGCTAATTTTTAGTGGCAAGATTTTAATTTTCCTTACTGGATAACGTCCAATACCTTTGGCTAAAGCAAGAACAACCACAAGAAATTCAAAAGCGTGCCTCATCCAACAACATCAGTAAGCAGAACTCACTTTCTGTCCCCTGGCTACACCAAACAAGAACCACCACAGACCACATGTATAGGGCAACACTGCCTCAGTGGTTTTATTTTTACCAGGAGAACACTGTGAGGTCCTACTGCTGTGCCTCCTAAACCAGCAGTTCTCATTCGTCACAGACCAGACAGCTCTTATTTGTTTCTGGAACTATTTGGACAGAAATGAAGCCTCTTGGATGATCACAATAAACAAAAAGTTAGAGAAAGTCAAGCATTACACCAGCTTCGCCTGGAAACACAGCACAGGGTATTTTGTCTGTAGATCCAAGCATGCATGTCTTATCATGCCCTGTTGATTCTGAAAGCATTGAGAAAAAAGGGAGGGGAGACCTGAAGGGCTATCAGATGAGAAGTTTTTAATTTTTTAAAACTTCTTTATATCTCTAAGCAACTCAAACTTTCTGCTTCTGCAAACTGCAGTCACAAATCACTGGAAGGAAGGAATGGGATTTGTGCTCCAAGTTATCATTTCACTGCCACTGAAAACTATTTTAAATTATTCATCAGTGGAAACTCAGCATACATAAATATGGCTTAGTGCCCAGTTCTTGGTCTAACCACTGAGACCAAGTCACTGGGAAAGTGGCTGTTTTCTCAGGCAGACAGATTTAGGAGCTAAAACACAGAATAACATCTGTATTTAATAAAATTAAACCCATGCCAAAAATCAGCTATAAATGTAACTGGCCAACCCACCAGACTTCTCCATTTAGGACTCCTGCATGGAAAAGTCCTGCAAAAGGTTAGCTTCAAGATCTGGTCAGACAGCCTGGAAATTTGTTTCTGCTTTGTACTAAGGAGCAAGTGCCAAGAGCAATGCTTTCAACGCGCTGTTGGAAAAATTTTGTAGGTATTAGGTCTTGTGGCTCCAAGAAAACAGGAGGTTAAGGGCTGGAGATTTTGCCAAGTCATATACAAACCAGGGCCTGATACCTCATGCATGAAACAAACACAGCCCAATTAGGGGAGTGCCAGTGTAACTAAGGCTGACAACAGAACAGAGACAAACTGTAAAAATAATGATCTCTACTCCACCCTTTAAACAAGTGACCTCAAGAGCACAAACGCTTCCCTGGACCAGCTACAAAGAGTGGCATCTGGGAGCTGGGGTCATCTCCCCAGCTTCCCTTGCAGAGTGGCTCTTAGCAGAGCTATTAACCTTACCAATAACAAGTTGTGAAAGCTGTAACACGGTTATTCTGATCCCAAGGGCACACATCTGACCTTCCTGAGACTGTAATTCAGGTGTCTCCTGCAACAGGGTATAAGCAGTCTCAGAAGACCTCTACCAGTCGCAGCACATTTTTTTTTCGAATCTCATGATGTGTCTCCTTCCGCCTCCTCCTGCCGTATCTCCCTCCTACTTTTGTTGACCCTACTTTTGGGCACCACATCATCACTGCATGACCCAGCTTTTGGTATCACCTCTCAGCAACGGCACAAATGCCACCTCACATCCAGCACCCAGGGATCACCTGTCTCTTCGGAGGCAGAGAAATCCTAGCCCTTATTTCGGGTCTGTGCTGGACTGTTACTCTGTGTGCACAAGTAGCTGAAACCCTCCATGGTGCATTGGTACCTCTATCCTCCCCCCCAAAAAAAGAGAATCACAGTGTCTCCTGAAAGGCAGCTCCATGGGAGATGGCAAGTCATTGTATACTGTATTAAGCAACTAAAATTGCTGCTCCTAGGGAGGTGATTATACAAACTAATAGCCAAAATCTCCTTTCACCTCAAAGCAATAATTGACCCTTTTTGCACCCATGACAGATGAAGGAACTATGCAACAAGTTTCTCAATTTGCAGGTGCTGTACCTGGGTAGACTCCCTACTGTTGGGTTAAAGAGAACAGGATTATTTTTTATAGCAGCAATATCAGAGAATTTCACATTCACAACACAGCAGTGCCTTGCTGGGATCAGAGCTGCACTGGGCGAACTCTACCCAAAACAAAAGCCAGGGATCTTTACCCTCAACTTTTAGTACAGATCTGAGGATACGTGGGTGAAGGGAAGAGCCATACGACAGGTTTGAGGCTCGCAGTGGTTAAATAGCTGCATTTCACAGCCAGTCTGGGACACACACAGACAAAAGCAAAACCTTCATCACCTGAGAGTCAACCTAAGGCCATAAGCTGCCTGGTGCCGGCCTGCTGGCTGCTCCACAGCACAAAACCGAAGCCCATCCCTGCCCTGAACCCCAGCCAGAGCCTGTCAGGGTGCAGCAAGCGTGGCTGGGGCAGGAGGAGTGGTGAGAACCCGGTGGGATGGAAACGGCGATGGGGAAGGTTGCAGCCAAGCCCTGCTTGGAGCAGGAACATGCCCAACTGCCTGGCAAACAAACATGTTTTTTATTATTGTCTCAAAGGAAGGGCTGTCCAGGGCTTTGTGTTACAGAACTGCACATTTCTGATGTGTAGATGCCCCCTCTTCTATGAAGCCTCTTTGGTTGCTGTGGTTGGAGAGGATTTATGCTGGCAATCAATCACATGTGTTTTCATCTCTGAAATGGAACAGCTTGTATTGAGTGTGAGGGATTCAATTTTTAAAAACCTGCGGCAAGACCATTCAGAGACACCACCATAAATGGGATTAGCCCTATTCCCTCCTGCCTGTTCCTCCATTATCAGATAAAGATATTCTTCAGTATGTCTTTTTGCCTCAAAAAAAAAAGAATCCTCCTTCTTCCTCAAGAAACTAAATGCAAGAAATACACTTTTGTGGTCATGGATTGTATCTTTGGTGCTGGTACTGAGCTCAGCCTCCTTCTAGACACTACATGGCAAATGGAATTTCCCACATAGGTAAAACATTTCAAATGTCCCTGGTATTAATGTTTGGGTTTTGTTTTTTTTTTTTTTTCCCTGGCAATATTAAAGAGAGCCCACTTAGGAGATGTGCTAAAATACTTCCATTTTCATACAACAGATGAAAGGTCTGAAATAAAAAATCTTGAGGGTAAACTGGAATTATTTCTGCTTCAGGTCCAGTAAATTTTTAATATGATGATAAAGTTCAATATTAGATCCTGCCATTTTCTAAAAGCAGTATTTGATATTATCACCGTAAGGAGAGAGGAAACAAGAAAAGAGAGCTCCAAAAGGATGCCTCAGATTGGCCAGGCATGTACAACACTCATGGTCAAACAGTACTCATGGGACACAGGCCTGGAAGAAGTGCTAGATAACCTTAAAACAGAAAATACTCCCTTTTAGGTTATTCTGGGAAGGGACAGAGGCTGCCTCATCTCTCTCTTTCCCTGTCTCCTTCAATAATACCCGTTCTGTTTTTTCTTTGCTTCCTCCTACCAGTGATGCCTCACCCACCTGCCTTGGCTCTGGGCAAGGGGCGAGGACTCACCATGTCTCAGAAACACCTTGCAACAGCTATTTCTCAAGAAGCATCTATAACTTTTCATGTTTGTTTTCAGTCCACTTCAGAATGAAAGTAGGTATATTTCAAATATATTAGTAATAGATATTGTCTCTTCTTCATTTTGGAAAACTTTAATTTAAAAAAATTTATTTTTCAAATTTGATTTAGAATTTTATATCACTTTGTATCCTGTTTTTTGTAAAAGTAGTTCAAATATTTTGACCAATATCAGCATGAGAAATAAAGCAGCTGAAATAGTAATTTGGTTTTATTTTAAAAACTAGTCTGACAGTGACTGGCTGGCACATATAATTTTCTTTACTAGAAAACTGTATCTCCTAGACACTCTGGTAATGCCACAGCTTGACACAATTGCACATGTTGTTATTAACAGTGATAGGAAGTGATGTAAAAATCAAAAATAAATATGGCTCTGAAACAAACTTTGAGAAGTTTTCTGTTCACAGTTTTTTCCCTCATGGGAAATTATGTAAAAATAAATACTTTTTTCATACTCAGTGTCTGTTGTGGTAAGACATTTCCTATCTGATCTGCATGGTAGTCCCAGAAGGCAGCCAAGCTATGTCTGTAGAGCCAGTCTTGGGCTGCCTTCTCCGTAGGGAGCTGGTACCCCTGCCAAGCTCTGCCCAGAGCCCAGCTACTCAGAACGCAGCTGCCCTGGAGAGCAGGCTGCCCCTAGCAGCAAGAACGAAAACCCCCTGGAGTTTTCTAAATGCTCTGGCTCAGTTTATATCCTTCCTCTTCCTCTCCCGGTGCCCCTAGGCTGGTCTTACGGAGACAAAGCTGCAGCAATGACTGCTTTTGCCATTGACTGGAAGCACACGCCCTGGGATAAGGTTATTGGTGTAGATGACTTTTCCCTGTTCCTTATTACTATTAGTTTCGTAGACAGTACTTCACCATCCCCATCCCTGAGGTACAAAGCACTAGTGTTGAGTTAAGCTGCCATGGGATCAAGCCAGTGAGATTTCACATTTATCAGCCATTACCAAGGCATGGTCTTTATTTCTTCCCACACACTCTGTGAACTGAAGGTCCCCCCATTCCTCTCTGTTTCATCAATGTTCATTGTAGCTTAAACCACAGTGTGTGAAAGATCTCAGGCATCTTTTCCACAGAATCACTACTGCTGTTTATCTAAGAGATATACTTCCCCACTCTGGCTTGAAGAGCTTCACTAATGTTCTACTTTTGCCTGCGTCTCAGCTCATGTAGAAACAGCCATGTCTTGCTGGAGAGAAACAGCAAAATACTACTGGTTCTCATGGGAGCAATTCTGATCCCAGTTTCAGCAGCTGATGCTGCAATAATCTATTGCCTCCCATGAAAGTCACACCAGAAGCACGACTTTTCAGTACGGTTAACAACTGTCATCCAGCTTTGGTTTTGGAATAGAAGCTTGGTCTTTCCAGGAGCAGTACTGTCCCTCCAAGATGAGTGCCTGGGATGTTCCTCACAGAAGAGCCTTGCCTGCTCTCAGGCAGCATAGTCCTACAGACTTCTCCAAATACAAAGGTTTATATACTGTTGGATTAAAATAGCACTTCAGCCCTGCCATTTACTTCAGTGAAATGTTTGCAAGGAGCAATCATAGTCCTTTCAGCTTTTGGCCCGAAAAGCGAAAGAATTAAAAATAAAAGAGGAGGAAAAAATGCTCTTTTAGCTTCCTGTTATGGAAGCTCCTCATTCCTTGATCACCCCAGCTTCCTTTATCCTTCTCTGAACTTTCTCCCATTTGAATTAATTGGTTTTGAAGTGGTGATCAAAAGCGCATAAAATGACTTTTCCCCATATAGTAGGGGGTTTATATCTAGGAAGATCTGAGTTTCTTCGACACTTGGTTGAAGGGGGAACTGAACACTTCTCTGCTAAAACTCAGTTACAAGGCCAGGCAAAATACAAAATTCTGCTAATATAGCAACATAATCTTTCTGATAGTCTGAACAGCTACTGTTTTACAAGTGGGAATGCCCTGAGTGGACAGCAGCTCACAGACAAGCCTGTGCTCCCTCGTCTCCAAAGCCAAGATGGAGGAAGAGACCTTGGACTGGCAGAGGTCCTTCCCTGGGAGCAATCACAACCTCCTCTCCTGGGACTATCGGAGCAGCAAACGGATGTCCCTGTCTTAACATCAGGGCTCACAGGCTGCCCTGTGTTAGGAAGGGGAAACAGCAGCACAATTGCAAAAATAAACCCTTGGGAAAAAGCTATTCAGTCTTCTGAGCTCAGAGAGGTTGGGAAAAAAATAATTTCACGTCAAAAAATGAGTGGAGCACTAATCTCTGCATTCATGAAATACAGGGAGGAACACCCTGGAAAAGGAAGGCTGGAGACTTTCCTTCTTCATAGCATCTGTGGACCTGGATCCCTGACTGGAGATTGCACCCTGGGCCTGGATCTGAGGTGATGAAACACGAGACTCAGTTCAATGGCTCCTCCGGCAAAGCCTGATGAAGATGGACCCTAAGAGGCTGTGGGAAGCTGGCCCACTTTAAGGATATGCTAGTAGCCCTCCTGATGGACTTCTTCCAAACATTCACCTCTTCAGGGATTTCTGCTTCAAAGTCTGTTGAAGATCATTCTCCAGAGTATGTCTGCTTCCTATCTCCACACCCATTTATTTGGTGCCATGTGGAGCTCACAAGGAGGTAATTGTGTAGGCTCTGGCTTATCCTCCAGAGTTAGCTGTTCCCTTCAGCAGCTTTTGGGGTGCTCTCAGGATGCATCTATTTTGCTCTTCTTCCTGCATCTCACTGAAGGGAATATCTGGGCTATTACCTTCAACACATTTCATCATCAAAAGACTACATCAGACCTTCACACTAACTTGCTTCTAGCATATTTTATAAACTGCTTGGGAGAGGGCACTGTGCACTGCTCATTTACCCACTCCCCCAAAAGATCCTTGCAGAAAAACCACCAAAACTCAACTTCCCCCACCCAGTCATGTGCCATGACAGAGCACAAACTCTGCAGCCCGTTGCAGATGTCCCCACATTCACTGGCACACAGTCTGCGGCAGTCCTCCAAGGTAGTACAAAATGCAGGAAAGGTAAAGAAAGTGTGTCTTCCCCTGACTGCTCTGCAGGTGTAAGACATACACCCCGACATGACCTCAAGGGCTCACGTGTGTGCTGTATTTACATTCCTTAGCTTGTTACCCATGATAATAGCACTACCAGACCACACTCACCTCTCAATTTCTTCTTTCCAAATTGTAATCCAAATAGAGACATCCCAAAACTTTATTTTAGTCCAACTCCATGGAACTTCTGCAAGAGAAAAGAGCAGGTAGTTCACAATGGGGGTTTCTTGTCCTGCAGCATGACATGATGCAGCCCATACATCTAATTCTGTACCCATAAAATGGGAGAACCCAACATCGTGGCCAACAGCTACAGTTTATCACATAGTATGTTTTAAAATGCAAAAACATCTCAGGTTTGCAAGTTGCACTGCACCTGTGTGGGCTACCTTACCTTGGACATTTTTGATCTGTTTGTTTCCTGATATGGCACAAAGAAGGAGCCAGTGGAGAAGAGACTGCAAAGGTCATTCCTACTACCTTGGCCCTATATAAAAAGGAGAAATACATGCACAGGACTTGTACTTAAGGTACAGAGGAACTGTGTGACTATCCAGGGCAAGACCAACCTCCCTGAGGAGGAGGAAGCAGCGGGAAATGCTGGTTTCCTGTACATCTGCCTGTGCTCAACATGTGCTGGCTCACACTGTTGTTCGTCTGCTGGTCACTCTCTGTGTTTGGGGTGGACTAGCCTGTATGGCTCTGAGCAAAATTTCTCCCCCATTGGCTGCAAAGCTCCTGACTCAGAAGTCAGAAGCCAGTCACCAGAAATTCATTTAAGGCACTAAATACTTTCTGATATGGAGAGGAACATAAAACAAAATCATATCAAAACCTGTTGGTAATGAAACTTCTGGTGTTCCAAGCATCAAACAGTTTATTTAAAGGACTTAATGGTGATGGTGATGTTGATGCTGACAGCCTGAGAAGATACATGAGCATGGGAAAAGTTGGCACTGCCTGACACGCCTGGCTGACCAGGATCCTGAATCAGTTGCTTAACTGGCCAGTGAAGGCAAGGTGAGACATTTGAGGGAGTCATAATCTATCTAGAACAAGTTTTGTAGGTGACAGGGTGAAGCTTTTGCACTTTATTCTATGCTATCTGTGCAGAGCAAGGGTGTCTAAGGAGACAAGTATAGCAAATATATTGTAATTTGGAAGCACACAAATGCAAATACAGCCCATGCTGCTGCCCAAATGCAAGTCTATACATCAGGACCATGCCCAGTGCAAGCCTGGGTTTCACATCTTTCCAGAAAACGAAGATAAACTTTAAGGAAAACTACAATCACCGCATAGGTCCAACATTTCTGTGCAGATCTCTATTCCATATGCTAAAGCAAAGCTATTATTTAGCAGTTGCAATTCAGTGATCCTGAGATACGGCAAACAGCATCAGGTAAGCTCCAGCCAGCCAGCGAAGGGCTGCACACCCTGGGCACAGCGCAGCTTTGACATGCAGCTCACGGCAGTGTTCAGTAGCCCCTCTGTGCCTGCTGTGCTCGAAAGAGATCCTTCTTCTATCCACTCATGTAGATCCAATTGGTTTTGCTCACCAGCACAAATGTTTTGGCAACACCTCTCCCCAAAATTTCCTCTATCCATGGGCTAAACCACTTAAAGTTACCATATTCAATGTCACAACCTACAGCTTTCTCAACCCTGCTGACCAACTTCACTTTCCATCCTTAACTGACCTTAGTCTATCATTTTCAACATACTTCTTCTGTGTTTTAGAACTGCTATTATGTCTTACAAAACCCTCCTAACTAGGACTGAGAGCTCCCCATAACATGGTGGAAGGAGCAAGACAAGTTACCTACACACCCAGATGTAAACACCTCAGATTTCCTAGAGCACCAGGAGCCACCACTCTGAAAATCACGGTCCACTGGCAGCACAAGGATTGAAAAGGTTGGCTGGTTGTAATCATTATATGGCTACACTGCTGAACTCTGGATTTTGCTGTATTTGCCAAATGTTTTAGAAAAACTATCTGCAGCTACCAAACCTCTCCCAGCTGTGTACTCAATTGACAAGGCATATAATTTCAGCTGAGGGAAAAAAGGCTGTTTATATTTGTGGGGAAGGAGACAAGAGAGGGCGGTTATAAGCCTTCTTTCAGCAGTAATAACATGAAACAAACAATAGAGTTAAGATTCACATCTCACAAACAAAACCCTGAAATATCCTTCAGCTCTGACACATGGCTTTTGTTAATTAGTGTGATTCTTTAATCACTGGTTTCTGGTGTGACTGCACCGTGAAAACAAGACTGCAACAATACACAATTTTGGCATGGAGGGCATCTTTATTTCCTTCACCTTCTCAGTGCATTTGACTAGGATCACTGAACATCTTCACTCAGCAGCAAATTTGAGTTACCATCATGGCCAGCACAAATATCCTTACAGTCTCACCATTCCCATAAAACCTTGCTTTTTAGGGCAGACATGGGTGATAACTTTGCCATAATCATTTGTACCAATTACCTCTCTGGTACGTCATTTCCTTCACACAGATTTAGCATAGCCGCTTACTTAGTTAAAACCCAGGAGTTATAGATCCTTCCCAAGCTGACCTGATCCTTTATGGAAAACTCTGTTCCTGGCTTGCCCAAACCACAGTGTCATTTGAGAATGTGTCAGTATTCAGTGGGGCACACACACAGTGGCATTAAGGGCTTGACACACCCCTATTACACTAAGGTGTACCCTTTATTTTTGTAATATTGCAAATACCTTCCTTTGCTGCTTCGTTATTGACTCACACATCTAATCCTCGTACTCTACCCAGCAAGCTGGCTATAGGTTCTGTGTGTACCTGCCTGCTCACACCCCTGTTTGTGCCAGTACACCTTCAAACTTCCAGGTGTCTGTTTTCAGTCTGAGAGTTCACTGACCGTCGGCTGCAAGTGTGAAAACAAGCGTAAGCAAATGGTGGTGGAGTTGTCCCTTTTGGTGGTGCTCCAGGTACTGCTCCACTCGTGTCAGCTATCACAGCTTCCACACCCAGATGTGGACTCTTGGCTGACCTTAGCTCTGTCTGCTGTTCAGTTCCAGGTCTTTTTCTTGAGCTATCTTGGACTTTCAATTCCATCTGCATTGTCCAAGATCTCTGCAACTGTATCTATCAATAATGTGCCACACACACACACACACACACACACACACACACACACACACATATATATATGGGGGTTTTTTGTTTGTTTGTTGTTTTTTTCCCAGATTCCACTTGTAATCAAAATTCATGTCCCTGTTCAGTTTCCTTACGTACCTCTCTATTTTTTAAATTTGAGATTTGGTTTCCTTTCCAAAATTGCAACAATGGATCTTCAGCCTCATAACACTCAGATACACTGCTACAGTTTTAATTTCCCTTTGTGCTTTCTGGAAAAAAATGGTATCTCTCATGTTTCATTTTCATGTGGCGTGAAGTACTTCTCAAATTTTGGTAAGATGCTTTCACAGCCTCCTGTTCCTGAATTAAGTGAAAACCCATAAAACACATGAAAACTTTCTATAGTCAGGAAAAAAAGGCAATTTCCTGTTTGAATTCATTTTCCCTGGCACCAGCTATTTTCAGAGGCAAAGTGAAGCACTGCTTCAATCTCCTCAAGTTGACTTCCAAAGCCTGGGTCAGCCCTTCTGAACCTTTTTTTTTTGTTGTTGTTGCTCAATTTTCCACTCAATTATTTTGCTGTGGTTTGGTTGTTGGCTTTTTTTTGTTGGTGGTGGTGGCTTTTGGTTGTTTTTTGTTTGGGTTTTTTTTTTTTTTTTCATTTCTGTTTACTCCAGGTACCCTGCATTATTCAGTAATCAATGGGGGCTCACACTATTTGAGTAACCATGCAGCTCCAACTTCTCTGCTTAACAGAACGCATGTTACTACCCCATGATTCCAAAGCCTATAGCAAAAATTATTCAAAGCTCAAATTCCCAGTTCCTCATTTATGGGGATTTGGGGGTATAAGCTATTAATAAATTATCCCTTCTCACTCTAGAAGGCTTTTGTCGCTACAGTGCTCTACAAACTGTCTAGCTGCAGTTTACACTTCTGCAAAGACAATCCACCTGCTTTATGGCTACTGACAGTTTAATCATGGGCTCTGAGCACTTTAATAGCCACAGCAAGAAGCTACTTTGATGGGTCTTAACTAGGGAAGGGATGCTTTCTCGAAAACCAAGCTCAGCCTTATTTAAGAGAGACAAGAGACAGGTTTGGCTTAAAAACACAGGTGCAAAGCTCTTCCTGCATGGGGGCAGGTTGCGATGAGCTACAGTGTGTGGAATTTGGAAGGGCTACAGCCTAATCTGAAACCATGGCTGGCTAAGGGCTGTACGGCAAACTGGAGGTGGAGGAAGGCACTTCCCACCATCGCAGTGATGAGTAGCAAAATGAGAAAAGACATGGCACAACTCAGATGAATGGAGAGCAGATGCTGCAGATGGAAAACATGGTTAGTTTCTTGGCCCCATTTCTCTAGATGTAGCTACATGATACATCAGATTCAACGGCAAATACAAATTAGAAAATGCTTGATGATTCTGCTCTCAACACATTGTTCCCAGGCTTGGTGAAATGATCAGTTTTAAATACAGACATTTTTTGAAGGGTTATTTTAATCTAGACCATGGGGTGTAGTTCAGAACAAAATTCCTGCCCAAGCAGTGGTTGTAGCAGATCTGAGGGGCAGCAAATTGTGCTGTAATACTAGAAGCAAGCACCCAGAGTCCAGGAGAATTAGGCAGGAGAACAAGATTTCTCCAGTCAGTTTTGCCACCAAACATAGTATGGTATGTATATACCCTAAAAAGCTTAAACAGATCTGTCTAGGTAAAAATTCAGAAAGCATATGATGCCTCCACTCTGCAGCTTTCCAGGTCAGGTCAGTTTTAGTACATGAGCAAGATTTATAAGTTAATTTTTTTTTTAATCTATGTATAGGCCTCAGAACTTGTTGGAGTTCTTTTTCAGGCTAAAGTACTAAATATCCAACTAATAACTCACTATATGAGAAAGTAGATGTCAAGCAGGCATGGTGACAGACAAGGTTCAAGGCTGCCTGTGCTGCCTAGTGCTCTTCATGGAGTAATGCTGTTATATACCATGAGATGAACCAATTCTAAGTCCCTAAATTTTGAACACAAATCACTTTAGATTTGGAAGCACAACAGGGAAAATATTAAGGGTTTAAAATACATTAGGTCCTTAAAACCCCTGACTTCTCTGTGCCTTAGTTGCACACCTGCTAAGGGGGTGCACATGTCAGATGCTAAATCAGGAGAGTCACGTTCACTCCCAGGTATTGCAGAGGAGGATATCACAGCTGGCGCAATATTTGCCAGTGCTCTGTCAAGACCAATGTAAAGGCCTGGCACACCTGGCCCGGACCGACCTTGTGATCGGCCACGCAAAGGCACATTAGCAAAGCACCCCCTTTGAACTTCTGATGTATTAACTATTTCAGTCAAATTGCTCAATTTTGGGTTCGAGAGAGTACACTGCATTTTCTTTCCCCTATCGAAAGCAAACGCAATTTCAGCCATTAGAAATAATTATTGCCAATCGTCTTTTAACACAGAAATATATTAGCATTTGTATGTCTCCACCCCTCCCTACATCCTCTTGTGTCTGAACACCTCAAGAGCAAAACGGAGTAGCATGTGTTGAACCACTCCCCACTTTGCAGGTGGGAAACATAGAAAGTGAGCTGCAGGACGGACAACCAAAACATGTGGTTTTAACCCCGGAATAACGCTCTTTGGGGGCTGAAATCGGATTTGCCTGAATTCAACCTGGAATAAATTTAAGAAGCTATAAATGGTCATTCTTGGCATCAGGGTCTACAAAAGGCGTGATTACTCTGGTTTAAATCTACTAGCTCAGTGCAGAGTTTCAAAGTATATCTGAAAACCTTTCCAGCTTTTTAAATATGTGAAGAGGTATCCTGGATGAGGTGAGCTAGCCCTCCAGCTATTTTTTGGTGCTGTTCCAAGCTATACATACAGAAACCCATGAAACTGTGTGCTTCTACCCCCCTACACTCAAATGTGCCAATGCAATTAGCTATAATTGCTGGGAAACAGACTCAGTCTGTTATCTGCCACGTTTTAAAGTAGTGATCCAATATCCTCCATCTGTCTTCATTAAAACACTCCTTAAACTGACACCAGAATGGCAGTCAAAAATTTGCATTCAGCTCCTTTGGGTAAGTTAGTCGCAATGCTCAAGTTACCGATTAGCAGCTGAGGCAGAGCGCGTTCCCAAACAGAAATGCAGGCTGCAGTCTGCTCCCTCCGAAACAATGCGAACAATAGCAGCTTCCCCGGACGGCTGCTGCTGCTTGAAATCATGCACAGCTCAGCTCACTCCACCCAGAAGTCTTATCAGCTCGCTCTCAGGAAAAGCTCAACCCCAAGCACTTTGATTAAGCTTTGCAAAGCTCTCGGGTCTGAAAAAAAAAAATTTAAAAATCAAGTTTTCTGCCCCCAAATGCTGAGACAGAAAACAAGGGGAAGGAAAGCATTAAATCTTACCCTTGAAGGCTTGTAAAAGTCACAGCAACAAAGTTGCTGCCCTCCATAGCACTTCGGTACACTCCTCTCTTCTCATTTACACGCAGCTTTATCCCCTCCCAAGACCAACAGCTTCGCTCGTAGTTGCAGCGCCAGGACATTCATCTAAGAAAGCAAAGCTTCTTTGCACTGTGAAATGGGCATCGCATGCTTGTCTCCGAGCCCTTAAAATCCACTGCGGACCCGCTCTGCCATGCAATGTCCTGGTAGCTAAACTTACTCCAAGTTCCCTACTTCTTACTTCAGTCACTGGGCTTGGCTCCTTGCCAAATTCTTCCTTTTTTCCTTTTTTTTTTTTTTTTTTTAATTCTGTTTCCTGCAGATAGGGCGAGTGTAGTAGCTTCCTTAAAAATAAAATGCTTCAGCACAACAAGCTGTGAAAGAGTAAAGTAGAAAAGCAGAGAGAGCACCTAGACTTGGGGCACCCCAGTTAACTCCAGAGGCAACTGCTGCTCTCCTTACTTACCTCCTGCCGACGCGGAAGCTTTCAAAAGGAAACCAAGCGAGCAAAAGAGTCCAACATATCAAATTGCTTTAAAAAAGGATGAACTTGATAAGGGATCCATTTCCCAGCAGCAGCCCCTCTCTCTGCGTCCGTAATGCTGGAGTTGGCCAGGACTCCTTAAACTCAGAGACACTGTCCTTACAAGCTGATCCTAAGTCTCCACCTCACCCACTTTCCAATAGCTGTGAGTAGCAAAAACTCTGCAGAGAAAAACCTCATAGAACACTATTGCATAACTCAACCACAGAGCTTCCTCCAGCTAGCCGGAGGATCACTTTGGCGCTGAAACGTCAGGGCTTGCTCATCCCTGAGAGCATGACCTCCCCTTGGCCTCTGGGACACCCGCCTGGCCTCACCGCTGTCAAGGGGACCCTCCTTACCAAAACCCCTCAGCACTCTCATGAGCTTCCCCATCTTCCCACTCATTGCCCCACCTTCAATGAACCAAACATTCACTTTTTTTTTCCAGACTGTGAGACTGTCCACAATACAGTGCCCTCTATACGTCAGTCCCCCTGGCATTTTACCTACCAGTGACACTGCAAGACTAAAACTGGGCCAACTACAACTTTAATCCACCTCCTGCTTTTCTATTCCTGTGAGTTGCAATTACTCTAAGATCACCATATTCTTTCCTGAGGTTGCATTGACAGTAATGTCTGCCAGGAACATGCCAATTTATTGAAGACAGCAAGAGAAAGTTTAACATAAAAGATTTCTATATGTATTTATCTCTGGCTTTTTTCCTTAATCTTCTGTGTTTTCCTGCTGGATTTATGTGAACACTGTTAGAATTAATTTCAAACCTACCCACAAACACTTGAACACATTAATCAGCTGATTAATTATAGTAACATGAGAGTCAAGGCTTTGCCAAAGAGTATTTTCTAGAAGGTGAAATTTTCTGAAGTCCTGTCAAAAGAAAAGCTGTGGAGGACACAAGATGCTCTAATGGCAGTACTCCCATGGTCATGAAGATTGAAGTGCAGAGTGGTAATGAAGAGGACCCTATGGAACCATAAGCAATTTCTGAAGGAACAACAAGACTCCCTTTGCAGTGACTCCAGGGTTGTTCTTCCAAGCTACACCTATTTGAGGCAATGTTCACTGAGTTGGCTTCCTAATTCCAACAAAAAGCCAACATGGGACATGGCACATAGCACTAATCTCCTCAAACCAGGGTCATTTTTAGATTATTTTGAGCTGAAAAGCATCTAATCTGAGAAGGAATTTCCCCTGAACTAGCCATTTCTCATGTTCTCACCACCCACACACCATCTCAACAGCAACAGCCACATGTATCACGTTTTTTCCTGCAACCAAAAGTGCAAGGATCTGGATTAATTTTGGTCCTTCTACATATTTGGAGAACTCCTTGTTCTTGCTTAATTCTAGAGTTTTCTTCCTTCTTAGAACTTTCTTCTGCTTTCCCCCCTCCTAATGACGATTCATTCCACAGTACTCCCCCTTTCTTTGCTCTTGTCTTTATACTTGCTTCTTAGCACTTTGACCTCAACCACAGCCATTTCTTCATTTCTAGACTTAGTTTCATCTGCTTCCTTTGACACGAGGGTGGACCCAAACATAAAATTAGCTGGCCTTGGGGCTTGTTTATACTTTAAAATGGCTAAAAATTGGGTAGGCTGTTCTGTTAATGAATTTTCTTGGCACTAAAATCCACCTCACATGCATTGGCAATGACTTTTTCCCTCAACTATGCTTTCCCCATGGACTTCAGTGAACCTGCTCATATAGAGAAGCTCAGCACATGTGGAAGCACTCAGAAGAGCAGGAATGACTCAGTGTTATGAACTCAGCTCTGAGATCTCTTGTCCTTGACTTACACTTTGGTCCCTGGATAGCATATTCCCAATAATCACACCATTTGTATCCTCTTTTTCAACTTTCTGATCATATCAGGGAGGGCTGCAGCCTACAAGGTCAGTTGTCTAAATTTCAGTCCCTGCATAAAGGGCGTACATGCATGCCGGGTGTCTGAGCTCCCTCTGCAGCCAGCACGGTTTGGGCAGAGATTCAGCTGACCAGGTGCAGCAGGGCAGCAGGCAGTTTGCTGTTACCCATAGCTGTGGGAAGAAGTTCAGTAAAAGAGCTGTTTTCTTGGCCAGGCAGCTACCTCCAAACCACGGTGTTTCATCTTCCAGTCCTCCACTTTCACAACTGCCCACTAGTCGCAGAGGCCTAACTTAGAGTGGGATGGATTTTGATTCATGCCATTAAGACCTTATCCTAGGACTGTATCGGGAAGAATGACTTCCAGTCATTCAGCCTGTGCTGCATTTCAACTATGATCAAGATGCAAAACTGAAGACTTACTGACAGTGATGTTTTCCCAACTATCCTGTATAGTTCGAAAGGAGCACTGATGATCCTTGCTTTCCCTTACTTTCATGTACCTGCAGGCTGCAACTCCTGAACTGCAAGATTTGAAGCTTGACCTGCTCTGCCATGGCTGATATCTCTCCCTGCAGAGAAGTGGCTGTGGCCAATTGAGCCAAGCTGGCTCACCCCACACCCAGAACTGGTGCAATGTCCAGGGATCATTTTCCACTCAAACAACCTCATCTCCAGGTCCCAAAACAACAGAAGTGCATTGCTCACACTAACCATGGGAGTCACAACTCCAGAAAAGCCTTTCTACATGGTGCTGAAGGGTTACCTAACAAACCCACAAGGGTCAGCCTTAGATGACTGAATCTCTTCCCACAGCCTATGTTTTCATCATCCCAACTTCTCTTTCCTAACTAGTTTTGGAGCGTGAGGAGCAACTTGTGTAGGGGAAGGTAAGAAGCATACTTCACTTTGGGGACCACTGACACACAAGTTGTTATGAGCACCTACAAGGGGTCAGATGGGCATCTTGTCCCAACTGCCCTTGCTATGACAGACTTTCTGAATTCAGAATTCTGCATCCTCTTGATGTTAAAAATCAGTGTAGGATGCATAAGAAACACAGGACTGAAAGGAACAAATTGGGACATTGATGGTCGCCCCTTCAATATCAGAGAGCTGTTTAAAACATATGTTGTAGGAGAAACATCCAATTTGCAAATTGCTGTAGTCCAGGAAACAGCAGCACAATCATAAAGTGAATAATGAAAGACCGAAGGACCCAAAATATACTGTATCCCAGTTGAAGAAAGATAAAGATGAAGTGTACTGGCAGTGTCCTTTATCCCTGTGGAGGATGAGGCAGGTGAAACTGTCCAGCTGGTAGCGGAAAGCACACCACAGTGCTGCAGAGGAAGGGGAAAATAAATCCTACCTATTTCTGTTATCATGATCAGACTGTGGGAGGAAAATGAAATGGACACAGGAAGGCAATGTCATGAAGTGACCAGTTGCTTTAGGACTGTCCTTGCCTGTTGGGAGCTACTCAGCCAAATTCATTTAACTGCTCCTCCAAGGACTGAAAACCTGGTAGAAATCTAAAGTAACAGTTTGAAGGGTTGCTCTGGATTCCTACCCCTGTGCATTCAACTCTCTGGGTGTGATCTAAAGCGCGCAGCTTTGCCACTACAGGTTCATACAGAAATATTCCCATACCTCACCAGTTACTCCAGCATCTGGGAGCCGATACAGTGCTGTAAGGTACATGCCAAATGGAAATGGTCAGAAAATAGTTTCAGTGGGTGTGTGCAGTGTAATGTGATTCATACTGATCAGGATGTGGTGGAGTGCCACTTACCTGCAGCAGGGAAAGAAGGGTGCATGGCTAGAAACTCCCTTTCTCCATCGGAGTCCCTTTCCCAGACTCCAGGCCCTTAACAAACAATGATCAGCTGGGGAAAATAGTAAAAAATCCACAAAGGCGCAGCCTCTTGCCTTTAAAAAGAAAGCAGCAACTTGCTGTGCTGACTATTGATCTCATCTTCCTGGCACCAACACCTGCAAACGTGATACCTCCTGACGTTTTAAAATAGAAATTAAAATAGTCACTCTCAACTGTCCCCTTTGCAGCCTGTAGGAGACAGAACAGAGCCAAAAACCTCTTGGTCAAAGAGCTTGCATTTGGGTCCAGCTGCTCAGATTACACTCAAGGGGAGATAAAGCTAAATTCGATTCTGCAGGGAATGATGCCCAAGATCGTCTCATCTCTGAGGTCTGATTCCCACCAGATTTCGGATCGTGTGTTCACAAACTCTCTTCTGGCTAAAAATGTCATTGCTCTGCCAGGGAAGGGGCTGTTGCAAGTTGGGGAAGTCTCCCAGGTCCCTGAAATGTTTGCTGTGATCCCATGAAAAATTAGGTGATTTGATGGACAGAGAAATCAGTGGGAGCTGATGGAGATCCCCCTGTCTCAGGATTATGTTCTTGAACTATAAATCTGTGTCTCTTCATTTGCCTACGACACTGCACATGCCTGACTGCGGGAGGGAAGCACAGGGATTAATCAGCCACTGCAGCAAACCCCAGATGTGTCCACACTGCTTTTAGCATGTATTTCCTAATCATCATCAGTGAACAGAGTGGATTCCCGAGGGGTGGGGGCTGCTTGGAGGGCTCGTTAAAGGGTAATCATGCCTATGTGAATAGAAAAATCAATATCTGAGGGCAAAGCAACAGCCCAACTTGTTAGAGCCTTCAACTGAAGTGCCCTTTGTAACAGGGGTATTACACAAGACCTCCTGCTGTTATTTGCAAGGCAGTAGCTACCACAAACACATATGCTGCATCTGGTGACATTTCAAACACTGTCACATGCACACTCTTCAGATACACATCAAAAAACCCAGCTCATACCACTGAGGAATTAGGATACCCCTCAGTGGGACCCCATGATTGAACACAGAGGAAATCCAGCCCATGCAGAGCCAGTAAAAAGCCTTGGCACTTTACAGAGTCTTCCCATGAGCTGTTGCACTTGTGGGAGAAATGGCACTTTTGGCATGGTATAACAGCGCCTGAAGGGCCCTGTAATGGCTTTACAGTGTTTTATCTCCTGTAGCCTCCCAGGGATGCTCTAGTCCTGGTTGTGCTTAGCCTGTGTACTCTCTCTGTGAACTCCACCATGGGAGAGCAAGCACTGGTCAGATGTACTAGGAGAGCTCAGCAGAGGAGCACAGATCTGCGATGGATCTGCCCTTCAGTTTTCCAGATGGTAATCACAGAGGACACTGATGAGCAGTGTCCACCATGCTGGACAGGGTGTCTCATACTGTGGCAATGCAGTCCTGTCCTCCGTTGCCAATTCTGTGCTTTTCTGCGCCAAGCATGTGTGGAGAGGATGGGAGATTCCTGGAACTGCAGGGAGCAGATCGCTTCTGCGTTCCCTACAGCATCACCCAAGGCATCTGGGATTTATTTTTTTAAGGCCCTCATGGTTTGCATTAGATCGTGCTCTGACAGCCAGTTATCCTTCACATGAAAAATTCAGTGGCATTCTTAGAAGATCCCTTTAAATACCATGTCACACCCATTATGCTCATAAACACTTTAACTCCAAATTAAATACACCATGCACAGGTATCTATGTAGTTTCTTCTCCAGGTTACAATCACAGTATCCTGTCAGAAAAAATAGGGAAGCAACCTGTTGCCTGCCACGAAATTCTCCCTTGTAACCATTATATTTTGTATATTTCATATTAGTATTTTCTTCATTAGATCCTTATTATATTATAACAGTTTTTCCTTGCTAGATGGTGATAAGATGTCCCTCCTCGGAGAGGTCAGGGGAAGCTCAGGGGTGTCCCACTGCTGTTCTCTTTAGGGATGTGCAGCAGCACCAGCATTCCACAGGGTCATGGACCCAAAAGGGGACAGGAGCACATAGGAGTGTATTATTCTATGATGACTGGGGCTGGGTGAATTCTTGACCTGACGTAACTCAAGATCTGTGAGCTCTGAGAAGAAAAAAGGAAACCTCTGCCTGGTGGGCAAGGGAGCATGGTCAGGATGGAGTCAGAAAAAACCCAAAAAACAGGTATCTTATAAAACAAGGCCCAGGGAGCCTAATGTATCAAGAAGACAGAATTTGGCTCCCCTCTGAAACATCAGATTCTAGCTAATTAAACAAAGATGTAAAATGTATGTGCTAATACAACCTTGCATAAATAGGCACAAACCCATTGATTTCCCTGGAGATTTTCCAAGGAAGCTTCATGACATTTTTATCAACAGTTTGCCCTGCAATTGCAGCACCACCTTGGCAGTAAATAAGCTGTATATAACCACAGCTGCACCAGCATGGCCACAACACAGGCATGCCAGGTCCTGGTGCTGCCAGCCCTTGCTTTTATTCAGTGAGAGTATATTTTATGTTAGATTGTTCCTTTATCTGTTCTCCAGGTGTTTAACAGAAATGCTTGCTCCTCTGCACTTACATGGCTGAGAACAAAGACCAGTATTATTCTCATCCTGTGTGCAGGCTGACAGTTGGTGTTTAAGCAGAGAATTCCCATTAACTCGAATGGAAGTTATGCACATAAATCCCTCTGCAGCCGTATGAAAAGAGGAATAACCTGATGGGTGCACAGGGCCATCAGGATGTGATGGCAGAGTTAAGGAGGGCATGTTCTTCTCCCAACAATTTATGAGAACCTGGAGGGGTAGAAGGCAGCAGCAGCTCAGACAGTGAGAAATGCACACACAGAGCACACAGCCAGAAGGATGCTGGGGTTATAGCTCTTATTCGAGGTTAATCGTTGCCATTTCTCCTGTTGATGTGTGATGCAATATCACAGAAGATCCCTTTAAAAACAAGGAGCTAAATGGAAAGGGAGGCAGGTATTTAAATTAATCACCTTATTCCCAGCATTACAATCCATGTTTGGTTTTCATGTGCTGCTTGCAGGGTAAAATTAATTGCAGCCCCATAAGAAGAGATTGCTGGTTTTGATAGAGTGATAAAGGTTTTACTGGTGTATCTCCAGAAGGCAATGGCACACAGCCTGAAGTTAAGAATGTGCTAATGAAGGCACACAGGAGAAAACTTAATCAAAGACTTTGAGAGACTAAGGGGAATTAAGGTTTCAGCAGTACTGTGCGGCACCAAATGCCTAGTCAGGAGAAATAAAGGTGTTTTCTTAAGAAGGAAGTAAAAAAAACCCACAAAACCCATGCCTCTCTAGTTTCATGTGGCATAGAAAGAAAACCTCAACTCTTTTTTTGGTGTCTCCTCTCCCCCAGGGAGATAGATAATCCCAATTTAAAATAATAGAAAGAGAGGTGGAAGCTGCACGAGGCTTAGTGAAGGCAATGAGAAACTGCATTTTTAAGCATGATCTTCAGGGTGTGTTTTGTTATTTTAGCTTCTCTTTTTTTTGGTGCCACGTTCCATTATTTCAAAAATCTCCATTTTTACCTTTCTTATAGCCTTGAATCTTGGCAAGCGACAAAGCATTCCTCATCCAAGATGTGGCACATCTCAGAAGCAGATCTCTGCAATGCTCTGCCTATCACCCAGCTCCACATTAGCCTACTGGCACCCCAAGTGTACAGCTGCCCATGGAACTGCTTAGGCTAGTTCAACAGCTAGTGTTGGCAGGGAGAAGAAATGTCCTCTAAGGACTGTTAGTGTCTGGTCAAGTTCCCTGGAATGAAGCAAAGCACTAGAAAACACATGTAATCCCTAAAGACCTGTGCAACAGTGGTGTAATCAGAACAGAATAAACGCCTTGTGTCAATAAATGAAAGTCATAATTTCTCTTAGAAAAAGCAGGATTGGATTAGCTTTGGGGGCGAGCATGGTACAGAGATGTAAACAGCTCAGACAGAGGTCTGAGTGTTTCTTTGGATGGCATCTGCTGAGCAGGTTGTGTCTGCCCAGAAAGGCATTGACATTAAATTTTTTCCTACAGTCAGATTACTATTTTGGCCACAGGAGGAAAAGTATCATAAAACATAAAGAGGTTGAGCAAAGTGTCCTGGGTGAGTTTGTGGATCAAATTTGGGAAGAGCATATTTACACTACTTCAGGAAAATTGCTGAGGGGTTTTGTTTGTAAACCAAATAAAGAAAAGCACGTTAACCTGGCCAGCCCACCTGCAGCACAGCTTTGCAGCGAGGGTTGACTAGAAGGGAAACTGTGGTGACAATCCAGAGGATTATGATTTCTGACAAGCAGCCAGAATCAAAGCTAGTTTCTGGTGACCAGCTGTAGCTGGGAATCCTCCGGCACATGGTAAAGTTGGGGAAACATCTCTATACCTTGAGACTCTCAAAAATGTTTGTGATATGAGGCGTGAATTTTAAATGTTGCAACCAAGCATAAATTAAGCAAAACCATTGTTCCCACTCCCCTCACAGCTGTATCAATACCTTTTGTACTGTTGTAAAACCAAAGCTGTGGATTTAAGATGGAAAAGTAAACTAAAGGTTGTTTGTCCAAGAAGAGAAATGGCAGGTGGGAAAGTATTGGCAACATTCCCAATGACAACAAGAGTACAGATTGCACGCAACAGCTCTTATCAAAGGGCAGGGGAAAGAAAGTGAAGGTCTTAATGGTAAACTAGTGGGTAATCCAGATTGCCACTGAAATTGCAATCCATGGCATCTACAAATCCCGGTAAACTCAGGATCACATGAATGATGGACTAGGAGGAAGCAATGGATGAAAGAATAACACTGAATAACGAGTGGAGACGGGGAGCTGCAGGAGCCCCTGGAGTGAGTCAGGGAAAGGGAAAGGGAAAAGGAGTCTTGTTTATCTATGGATCATAGCTATCAGCCCTGCCTACAGGGCATGCACCCAGCTTTGACTTTGGATCTACCATAGTGTTGCCCAACCCTCAGTTTAAGCATCTCACTGCTGTTTGTCACTGGAGCATACAGAGAAAGGCAAAGTCTTTAGCAGACTGTGGTCTACCTGCATTCCTCCTTTCAATACTGCTGCTTGGAGTACAGCATTGGAAGCACTGCTAAAACCACGTAATTCAATCTCTGAGATGTGAAAATAAGTTTTCAATGTATATAAATATATTTAAACATATACACAGCTACAGACAGTAGAGCAGAACTGACCTCTCTGAGCTTTCCTGCTGTGTGAGTCTCAGGTACTCAGGTGGCTTTTCATCATTACCTCTAGTATCGGTTTACACACATGCAAGAACCTAATCCTGCTCCTCTTGGAGCTAACGCTGAGCACATGCAAACATTTGTGGGTCTTAGACTGGACCCATGAGTGTAAGGGACTGAACGGCTATGCAGATCAAATACTGCCACGCCAAGTGCCTGGAAGGTGGGTCACTGGTGAGCACAGAGCAGTCCCTCTAATGCAGAACCAGCTGGCGGGTCGTACCCTGGGGATCTGTCTTGTCTGATGGAGATGAACTATTCCTGCTGAACCTGGAAGCAGGTTACCAGGCTGAGTTGAAGAGATTAATACTTCCAGCAAACTATGATATATCAGCAAATTAGTCTACTTCACTGTTCTCTTTCTTTCAGTTATTTTTTTGCTTGAGCCCGTAATAGTGACTTTAATAATGCTAAACTACGTGTAGGTCATGAATAAGCTAACACCTAAAGCTAAAGTGCAGTACGTCACACATTTGACTAAACAGACCTCCACAGAAAGTTTTCAATCACTAAGAAAAATAAGCCACTTGCTTGAAAAGAAGTGAAATGTTACTTCTGTAATGTGAACTGCAGCGTAACTTTCTTCTGTAGGTTTGTAACCAAGCTAACACTGAGAGATAAAGAGAGTGCATCAATTACCAGTGGTGTGGTCTTAACCTTTCCTTTCAATATTGTTTTTGAACTAATTTATCATTTGCAGAGGTATTCATTAAGGTTAGTGCAGTAAATTCATTTTAGCTAAAGCCAAAGTGTTTCTTCCCCTCCATGGTATCACTTAGTAAATCTCCTGATGGCTTCTGTGAGACTTTTGCCTGTTTCAGGGTTCTTGAATAATCATGTTTTCATGGGCAGAGAAAGAAGAGTAATGCTTTGTGGTGAAAATCCTCCTTCGATCATGTTAGAGTGTCTTGCACCTTCATTGAGAGTCACACTAGTGTCAGATATGGGAAGGTTTTGTATGTCAGAGCAGCAAGGATTAGAGGGGGGAAGGAGTTATTTTTCTCTGTAGTACAGAAAGTACTTTGGATGTGTTTCATCTAGTCAGTTTTCCACCTTCATAAAGTCTTTGCCCATCCATGAGTTGTCATCACCTCTTTGCAATGTGTCACATAACTAGTTTAATGAAACAAAAATAACTACACTAAGAAAAGCATATCCAGGTGTAATTTCTATATAAGGGTCTTAAGCAAGTGGTGCAAATGCTCCATTCCAGTCTCACACCCTCCAGTTTTAAAGGCAGTGAGACCATTTTATTGCTTAGTACCTAACAGGTCAGGAAACAACACTTATTAACTGGCTCATCTACCAGTTTGAGCTAGAGCACATTTCCTCCAGAGACAGTAAATTATGATGCCAAACCCTTTATGATGGAGGTAAGACATTCCTGTTGTTTTAAGCCTTTAATGTTAAATTAAAATGCAATTGCCAGTCACGAGGATAGGGAGAGTTCGGAGGACCTTTAGATTTAAGCACACAGAGGAGAAGCCTGTCTCCCCCTTCAGAAATTTTAAAGAGAGAGAGAAGAGGGGCCTAGATCGAAAGTCAGTAAAATGGAGTTGTGCTTTCCCACTGACTTTAGAGAGCTTTGCTAAAGCTTCACGGCAGTGGTCCCAACTCACTCTACCTTTGGGTGTCATTGACACACTAAAGCTGGCACTACATCAAGAAAACTTAAGACACAAGACCCATTATCAAGAACCAGCATTTACAGATGCAGAATAATCCAGTATGCAAAAGGAAAAAAATGCACAGGAAAAAATAGCTGAAATCTGGGCTCCTATGCATGTTTTTGCACTTTTCTTCGAGATGAATAAACAAGGAAATTGTCCTACCTGGCTGTTCTGTGTCTTCTTTTCTACCTGAAGCTGTTTGTCATGACCAGCAGAAGGGATTGTTTTCAGCACCATACATACAGCTGCAGCTTCTTTTAAAATCCCTAGATGGTTTCTCTGCAGATCATGCCAGGCTTCTTCCCAGCTTGGCTGTGAAGCTCGCTAGGGAACACCACGCTTTCCAGGATCTGGAGGTAAATCTGTGCAGGGGCACGCTGAATGTGATCCAGAAGTTACAGGATGTCTTGGTGTGCTTCGTGTACTCGATAAGCACTGCAAGAGAAAAGGCAAAGTTCCTGAAGGTGTGGGTGGAACTGTGTAGCACTGAGTAAATAAAAAGCAATTGATCGTTGGACTCGGGTATGACATCAGGTATTACAAAGGTTTATATACCAGAGTCAGGACTCTGTATTTCATCTAAGAAGAAATGCACCCTTGAAAACCAGCTGATGCACACTGCTGCAGCTGAAGCAGCAGTGAGAGATGCAAACGAGACATTGTGCTCAACTTTGGCAGTCAACAGATTCATTTTCTTGGACAGCGCTTGGAGAATTTAAGTAACAGAATATATTCTTTCTCAAAGGTCAGATATTTCATTACCTCATATGAGGACATATAAAACGTATGTAATTTCTGTGGGATAATTGATTATTTGGGGGGGGTTATGGTGCCAAGTACAACAGGATCCATATTCAGGCTTCTGGATGCCATGGTTATGCAACTAAAACATGTAGGTTCAGATTTTGACCCCAAGTTATTTGTTTTAAAACCCTCTTCAGCCTAAAAAAAAAAAGTTTACAAAGATAATTCTCAGATAGAGAAGATACAGAGTTAATCTTTAAAAAATCACCTAAGTACAACTGTGATAGGTTATCACATAAAAATTTAAGAACAAAAAAATTATCTAAATAATGTCATTTATCAAGCCACACCAGCATTACACATTTTCCTTCAATTTGGTAGTGCAAACCTCCAGTGCTAATTCACAAGCTTTGATTTATTCCTGTAGACCATTTTCCCACTTACTTTTAGGACTGATGACCTCTTCTGCCTGAAAAAGCCAGAATTAGTGTCAGATTTAAAGACACAAGGGTTTTTTCAAAGAAACTAGATTATTTTTTTTTGCATTCCTTGCAATATGCTAAATTATTGAAGTGGAAGGCTTTTTAAAAGGTAATTACCATCTCCTTAACCATCTTGTATGTTTGAGGGGGGGTTGTGCTGTTTGCTCTTGGCTAATGAAAAGAGACTCATCAGTACCACTGTTCTCTGCAGCCTTTTTCAGATGAAGTCAATTCTTTGGTTTTTGGAGCAGCAGATAGGATTGCAAACACAGCAGTGAAAGTTTACCATTTTATTTAGAGGTCTCCCAGTGGATACTGGGCCATGGTTATGACTAAGGTCATGTGCACATCTAAAGAAGGAAGGATAGCAGAGTGAGCAACGCTGAAATGACACTCAATCCCCTTTCACACCTGTGACAGATTCTGGGTGAATCAGTTAATGCTGCTGTACTTCTATTTTATTTTTCATAAAAGGAAATAATAATTCTTCACTGTCTGAAGAGACCAAATAGGAGGCATCAGGGACTACAAGATGTTTAGAAACACAGCAGTGACATCTAGGTACATGAGAATTGCTAAGTCTCACTCATGTAACAGAGACACAGAGTATCCCAAAGTCCTGGTAAATACGTTTTTTTTTAAAAATGGGAATACTCACCTTTTGGGGTGGGGTGGGGTGGTGGTGGTGTACAAATGAATAAGCTTTTTCCTGCCTGCTTTCCAATTCCTGTGTTAGTTCATGATACTATTATTGAAACAGAAGACTATCTTCTTAAGGAAAAAGGTGCCACATCAGAGTGCACATTTCAGGTTTAATATCAATAGTAATATGACAGCCTCTCCTGCCAGCATTTTGCCTCCAAGCACTACAGCTATGAGTCAGTGAGCTGGTAGGAAGACTTGTACACTGCATTCGGAATTGGTCTTGGAGGATACGCAAAATTACAATTGTTTCCTGTCTTTGCTGTGTTGGTCGCTAAAGTAAAAATAACTTCAAATTAACAATGGTTAACAATCTGGAACTAAAAGAACAGCTTGACATTAAAGCTTTTGTAGCATGAGAACTCCCTTTGTTTGGAGTTAAAAAGCTACTGTTTAAGAATGATGCAATTTTTAGGGGAAAAAGAAAGACATGCTGCTGCCTAATGGAAAGTCATTTTGCAAGAACTGCTTACATGATCTGATCTTCCCTTAACAACCCTCAGTTCTTTCCCGGAAGATTTCTTCCAGAGGAGTTCTTTCAAAAGTTGTTGTCTCCTTTACAAAACACAACATACTGGAGAGTGTTTCCCCTCTCTCCCATCTTCTAGTCTATGGGTGGGACCAATAACCTATTTTTCTTGAATTCGGAATCTGTTTGTACAGGGCCTCAGAGCATGTTTCTTCATCTTCAGTTTCTGCTATAGAAATATCCTGCTATGTTGTAGCTTGCTCCTATGGCTGTAATGGGCTGGGAAAGAGGCATGGCAACAGATTTCTCCTGATTTCTTGTGGACACTCATCCTGTCACCAACAAGCACCCCACCCATCCTAGGATAAGAAAGTTTAGCATGACACTAAAGTAGAAGATATTGGGGTTTGGCCCTCCTACATATCCAAACAGAAGGACAAAACCAGTCTAACTGAAGACTGGTCCTAAAACACAGATTTGTCCATCAGCCACATGACTTCACTCAACATTTTGGACAAGGACCAGCCCTACTTTATTTAGGACCTGCCATGCAGGCTACAAAGGCCATACAGGTTGTCAGCCATAAATAACTGAATGTCTGAGAACATGTACTGGTTAGGTGTAAAGAGAAATGGGCACTATGAGTTAAGGACACCCCAGCTGAGACTGGTTGGGTACAAATCTTCCTGGAAACAGAGTGGTTATGCCACAAACCATAAGTGCAGTTTCATGGGACATTGGCTTCAATACAAAAAACACACCCAGAAGCTCCTCTTTGCCCCCATCCTCAGAGTGGGCGCTGCTTTGGCAAAACGAAAGCGTATTTGTTTGCATTTTTATTGGATTGGTTCCCTTATCTGACTCTCTGGCATAAAAGCAATGTCAGCACAATAATGACAACAAGCTGGTGGGGGTCTGGTTATGTCCAGTTGGAGTCATTGCCACACTAACCAGACCCAGACTCACAGGCTTTTTTATCTTTTTTTTTTTTTTTTTTTTTTTTTTTTACACCTTTTCAGCAGCTCAGTTCAAAACAGGGCCTGACAAAGACTTGTGCTGTCACAACCCACAGCACAATGAACTGTGACGCTAGGGTCCAGCAGAGGTTAACTTCTTAAGCCAGCGTTCAAACGGCAATACCAGCAAAAGAAGTCTCCTAGTGGTGCCTACAATATGGGCCAGAGAGTGGATGTTACTGAAATGAGGGAAGATGAGATTGCCAACTACTGAATGTTTGACCAGTTACTGAGAACCTTATTTTATGAAGTGCATTTGCAACAAGGCAGCGTTTACTTGCCTTCAAAGAAATGATTCAAATCTCCGGGGGGAACTCCCATGTATATTCACAACAGCTACCCAAACTCACTTGCAGAATTTAGAAGTCTCCTACTGAGAAATGTGCCAGCAGATGCTTCCTGACATTTAATGCTAAACACCCTATAATGAGGCTATAAACAGCCTTTCACTTCAAAACATATGAAGGAATAGCACAAGACCCCAGGGAGGGACAGCTTTGTAGAAATCGGGTTGTTGTTCCTGATTAGGATTCAGACAGCCCTCCCTGGCGTTGTTAGTTCTGGTTTGATTTGTTCTAAGGCATGTCAGACATTTGTTGCACAAACAGATTCCCTTATGCTTGTACCATGATGGAAAATAAAAAATAAAGGTGTAAGTAAAGAGAGGGTGTCACAGTCTGAGTCTAAAAGCACACACGGTCATGTAATCATTACAGCCCACTGCTGTCATGAGAACTCGTGACCAAAGTTTCCATTTTAACTTTTGCAATAATGTAGTTGTCACCTTCCAGTGAATTTCAGGAGGATTCATGCGCCTACTTCCCTTTGGCTGCTGTGAAAAGTCTCAGTTTCCCAGCAGTTTGTTAGAATACCAGTGACATAACCTTTAAAGAGACAATTTCTGAGGCGTCTGGAGAAATGGAGACTTTTAATTGGTGGCTGAATACCCAGAGAGAAACCTTTCAGCTCTCTGAACTATCTTATTAGCAGTTAAATATAGGGAACATTAGAAGAAAATAACATTGAAAGTCAGGAGAGACATCTTTATAAAATACCAGCTAAAGAACAGTAACAGAATAAAATCTGGTCCCAATGAAGGTGAAACTCATCCTCAGACAGGTGTGAGCAGCGCCTTCAGAGCTCATATTGTTAGAGGTATGTCAAGGCTTATGAAAGCTTTCTGCTCAGGTTCAGCTCACTTTTTCTGTGATTGAAATTAACACCATTAACATGATCCATAGTTAACATCATAAACGTTACAGGACTTTGAGCTTACAACAGGATCATAAATGATAATAGAATTTGACCCCATGCACCTACATGTGTGCAAACATGTAAAAGATTACAAAACGTGTATTAAACTTGTAGTTGCTTAACAAGAACTCCTGCAACTGAAGGCATTTGAAATATTATTGCAAGTTATCACAGCATCATCCATCCTGAATTAGTCAGTGAGCTCTAAAACGTTACAAAATAATTTTATTGAACACATCACATATACAGTTACAATAGGGTTCATTAAGAGCTGCATAAAGAAGCTCAAATCCCCCACAAAAGCAGTCAGACATGCCAATACCCATTCTAGAAGAGGAGATATTCTGGTGAAGGACTTCCAGAAACATGATGGTTGACATGTTTATAATAAAGGATTAACATTAAGGATTGGCCTGAGGTTTTGAGTTTTCCAGGCCAGGTGGACATCTCCAGCCTGCAGCATGAGGCAGTCAGTGCCAAGGGCCCTTAGCAAAACTGACCTGCAGTGCTCAGCAGGTGAGAATACAGCCCACTGTTCAAATTCCCACCCCGTGCTCACCTCAGTGGCTTTGGATGATTCAGTTTCTATCCTCAGAAGCTGCTCCCCAAGGACCCCTCAAGGCACATCCCCTTCTCACAGCACAACTCTCACTGAGAGGTAATTTACAAAGAAGCCATTAATTAATTGTCTCGTGCTTTTAGCAAGGAGGCAGCAGCATGGGCACACAGGTCACACATGGATTTCCTTGCCTTCAGCAGGCAATTCACCTTTTTGCCCCAGGAGCAGTGGGATGTTACACGGATTTGCATTACTGCAAACCTGACACAGATTTTGGCTCTTCATTATTTGGTGTCCCAAGAGGTGCCTGAGGCTGACAAGTAGGTTTGGGGAGGAAAAATTAGGCAGGAATTGTATTTTTCTAGGACTTTTCACACATTCTCATGTTCTTCTAAGCACATGAATAGTTTTCCCTCTACTCTGGGGACAGTATGAGTTAAAACAACATCACATATGTACCTAAAAACTTCTGTTTTCCCCAGCAATAATATTTAGGCTCTTGAAAAGAGGCATCTGACAAATAAGAACAAGAGAAATAATTTCAACAATGACACCCCCAAGTACAGTTTAAATTCACAGGAGAATAAGTTAAAAAAAAGGATGTTCTCTTGTTAGCCTCATTTCCCATTTTTCCTACATGTTTTTGGAGTGCCAGAGTATGTTCCTTTCACACTGGGGACATCAGATGTTGAGAGATGCAAATTCAAAACTGCTGTGAAAATGCCTCTGATAGCCCCCAGCTACTGAAATAAACTTTTGGTTTAGCTTTGCAGAATCATCACACTTCCTGCTCTCTCCCATCTCCTCTCAAGAAAAGATAACGGCTCGGTATAATAGGTGCCCTACTTACCTAAGACTTTGATCTCTCACAACCCTGTGCTCACAGAAGTTGGAAATGATTTCTGAAGGAGCCTCAGCGTACGTGAATTTACAACCCAGTGAGCCGCTGTGCTTTCCAAGAGAGCTGGCTTCAACACCACACCTGTGATACTTCAAAGGAGAGAGGAAAGCTGTTTTCTATTTACTGCTCCAGTTTCCCTCTCCAGTGCCTCTGGACACTGTCACCCCTTGAAAGTGTGATGTTTCTTGGGACAGGGTCTACACTGAGCTTTAACAAACCATATCCAAAGATAAACACACTTGTGAGGGGCTTTTGTTTTCCTTGCAGGAGTTGGAGTGTGAAATACAACCCATCAGATATATTTGCCTTTGCTTCAGACACATGCACACACACATATGCAATTCAGCCACCTGAACCAGAAGGCAAGCCCATGACTAAGCCAGCACTCTCCTGCAACCCCATGGACAGGGTGCTTAGACTTTGCCAAAGCATGGACAGTATTTTGAGGGCTTGGGTTCTTCCTAATTTAATTGCAGTGACCACAAAGATTATGCCTAGACTGGTCACCTCGGAGTCTTTCCAAATCTCCAAGCATAAACCATGGCTGCATACCAGTTCCTATACTGCTGGGTCTCTTCCTTATACGTAATCTTGCACCGCAAAGTGTCATGCCCTGCTTTCTACTGGGAGGAAATTTGAGTAAATAATGTTTCTCCTTGGGGACAATCCAGATATCTGTGTGGCACACCTGAGCAAAGTCACTGATCTGGACAACGGGAGGAAGATGGGGTGTTCCACACATGCCACCGTGCACACCCAGGGGACAGCTGGGACTCTGCTGTGCTGTGCCCTTTCAGTTATGCCTTCAGTTTGGGTTGTTGATTTAATGCCAAGCAGTCGACACGGGGATGCATGTTGTGACTGCACAGCTCATGCCACCATTGCATGTCTTCATGAGGAGGCAGAAAGGTCAGCTTGCCCGACAGTATGAAAATTAACCAAAGTCTGAGTCATTCTTCAACCTTAATGCTGTATTTTAGCAATGACCTTATATATATAATAAGGCTCTACCATCCCATTCAAAACATTTTTCCCAAAGAGTCATGATTTCTCATTATTTTTGTCATGCTTCATGAGCCTTTGTTCCAAGTTCTCTATTAATGGACTCATTGTGCTGTATTGGAGCAATAACCCTGTCAGACCTATCTCCGAAGGAAAACAGTATGATAAACCTGTCAGGAAGAAGCCCATGGTTGGCTGTAGTGGCACTGGGCCAGCAAAACCACAGCACTTGCAGGATCTCATCCCTCTATTTCTACACATCACCCTCCCTACCCAAGGTAGGATCCTAACGAAAGTAGGACCTTACATGACTGGTGAAAGACACGTTACTTCTGGCTGAAGCCCCACGTGCAGACCAGGACTCAGGCACACTGGTGTAGCAGGTATCTGGGAAATCTGCTTGTGCTGCTGTGCTGTAGACAAAAGGAGGTTTGCTTTCACACCATTGACAAGAAATTATTTTATCTTCACCAAATACCCTACGTGAGCATTTTGCAGTACTGCAAAATGGTCCATTACATAGTTGCAAAAAGCCTGCTCCATGCAAATGATAAATGTGGGGGGCTTTAGAGCCATAAGGGCCTTCAGAGACCTGTCTAGTCTGGCTAACAAATCTAACCACAGGCAACACAAGTCCTCCAGCATTGTTTCTGCTACAGAGATAAACTATGTTCTTTTTTTTGATTGTGCCAGAACTAGGTGTTGCATTTTCTTCATTATTTGCAGTGTTAGTCATATGAAAAGAAATCCCTGAAGATCCAGAGGACTTAGTTTTAATAGGAAAAAAAAAATTTCTGCCTAAGATTCCTATTCTACAGAGCTATATAGTCAGATTAGATGCTCTGAGGAACTGACTAGGTGGACAACAGAAGGTCTTAAGAACCAAACCCACTAATTGACAAAAATATCTCAGTCCCCAGAGAGCCGATCTGCTATTTACAACAAGCAGGTAACAGGATTAATTGAGAGGCCTCCATCAAGCAAGAGCCTTTCACTGAAAAATAATTACTTGGGACAGAGATGCCAAAGGAGCTTGGAAAGTTATCTGAAGCTGAAGAAGAGCTGGATAGAAACTGTCTGCAGCACAAGTCAACATGATCTGAAAGAACGCTTCTGCTTCATCTCAAAACCATTAACCAGTATGACACTGAGCATTTGAACAATATGTACCAACCAGACATGTAAGAAAAGGGAAGCTTTGTGCTACCCATAATCCATGGAGGAGGGACTATATCAATCTGGTGCTTCAAGAGAGAGGTGGGAGCCCATAGATAGATATATTTAGTTTTAGCTTATTTCTAACCAGCTGTTCAGTGGGATGGGGAGGGGGCAATACTGTCTGATCTTTCTAGGAGACTTCTGAAGTACTGAAACATATGACCTGATAATGATTTGTTATCTGGCATTTCTTTGTTTTGGACCTAATTCCAAGCTGATTGGGTCCACGTGGGTTCACTTCAGCAACTAATGTTTTTCTGGTAGACCTGCAGCTAGACAACACCAGTCAAGCCAGTAAATGACTTGTCAAGCACAGAGAAGAAAAAGACTTCCCATGAAAAATGTATCAGCCTCCATTTTGCGTGCTGTTACTTTTAGTGGAGAAAAGCATTTGCTGGCATCACTACATCTGTGAAGTTTAAGGGTTGTATATTGCTTACAGAGGTGTCTTTTTATTGTGAAAGGGCCCGAAACAGACAGAGGGGGAGGGGAGGTGGTGATCACCGACTGCCATCATGCCAATTATCAGGTGACTGTTGGGAGCCATGTCTTGTACCCACTGGCTCACAACCGTAGAAATCCTTGCTTCTGCTGGCACAGAAACGTAGAAACCAGATTTAATGTGTGAGCTTGTGAGTCACCCAGTGGAAGAGGCTTGGCCTGTCACCCTGGAGTTGTCACCCTGATGTTTCTCCTTTTTTTTCAAGAATGGTCCCAAAGAAAAGAAATGTCACTGCCCTACAAATCTGTGAAGCAAAACTTCCTCTTCAGAGGTTTTGCTTTCATTTCCTCCATAACTTGTCACATTTAAAGAATGAATTTGATAGAGTGCTGCACTTGTTGGGTGATGGAAGCTTTTGCATCTCCTCCATTTGGGGAATAATGGAAAGAGTTTAGTTAATTCGGACTCCAGTTGAAAGAACCAGATGTTCTTCAGTTGTGTTTTTCTGGTTCCAATGCAGAGTACTGGACTATAAGCCCCCCCTGCAGAAAAACGTGGCGGGATTGCTCATGTAGCATTATCAGATTAAATAAGAGTGGTTTGGAGAAATCAGCTGTAATACAATATCTTCACATCCAGCACTGGCTGTGGTCTCCAACTTTTGTTGATGTCTGGTTTGCTACTTGCAATGGGGTGAAGAAGGGCAAGGAAGAAAATGCAAAAGACTTCCACATGCAGCATGTGGAAGTTGAGGGTGTCTGTGAGAGGGTGGGTGGTTTTGTTGAAAAATGTTTCAAAATTGAACGAGAAACATTCCTGAAACACGGAGGGTATTTGTGTCTTCAAACTCCACCCCCCACAAGGGAATAAGCTGTTGCTGCTGCCAAGCTTTGAGAGAAAACGTTGGTTGCTATTGTGTGGGTTTATTGCATCCACAATGGTCATCCTCAGAAACTTCCTCCTTTGATGAAACAGATGACTTGACCTAGGCTTCACTCCAGGCACATGAAAATAATTCCAAATAAGGATCTACAGCCTGACAAACTGCTGTGCTTAAGAGAAGGATAAACTGACCATGTTTAGCAGCAACTTAAAGGAGGCTTTTTGACTTCATCACCTCTTGCAGCTGCCAAAGTGATACACATCTCTGTATCTCTAGCTGTGATTTAGAAGGAGATAAACCACAATAAATTATATTTGCTGTTTCTGAAGATGCTGACAGAGAGGGTTTATCTTCCTCAGTTTGCCAAATACCAGTGGGTAACAAGAGGGAGTCTTGGGCAAGAGGATTTTAGGGACCGGGTGAGGGGAGAGAAAGATGCACAGCAGGCACTGTGAGTACTGCTTTTTTTGCAAAATTCACATAACTCAAATGTACCTCCCCACAGGTTTGTTCACAGGGTTGATGTTCTCACATTACCTGAATTATAGCAAATAAATGGAAAACCTTTTGGATGACAGTTGTAATTTCAGGAAACTAGCATCTCAGCAATTGGTGAATAGTTGCTATCAATAATGGCACTACCAGATGTGACAACTGACAGGTTTTGTCACCACATAGTCACAAAGATGATAAAAGGAGGTGTTATTCTGAGTTTGGTTCCAATAAGCAGTAAAAATACTAAAAAGACCGACTTGTAAAAGCACTATTGTCCAGCGAATAGCTATCTGCAGTTTAAAGGCAAGGTAAAGTAAAGGGTTTCTAATTACTGAAACAACAACAAAAATCCCCATGGGTATTGAAAATCAAGTAAAGATAAATAAGAACTGGTTAAAGTTCATATGGGTTAATCTTGCCAAGGGAGCAGAGAAAATATAAAGGTTCTCCGAGGCATACAGAGAGCAGAGAGCGCTACGTACTTTGTCATGGCAGATCTTAAAGCTAGTGTTTTGGTCTCAGAGTGAAATCATTACTGGGCTGGAAGAAGCCTTTGACATGTTTTGCGGTGAGTGCTGCAGGCCTGCTGTCATCCTGAGTGCCTGAGGGAGAGATGAGTATCTCCAAATAAAAGCTTCAGTCTCCAGGCACTCTGAATCTTATCTGATACTCCTTGAACTTTCAGTCTGTTTACATTATTTATCACATAGCTCTATATTGTACTGAAATAACTATACTATGCTATGTACTCTATTTATCACATAGCTCTATAGTGCACTGAAATAATTATACTATGCTATACTTCCAGACTTCTGTTTGGCACTTGTAGACTGCCAGAAATTACCGTTGCTCTTTCCTAATGCACAACTGCTTTAATTTTCTGTGTATTTTGCAACGCACAAAATGTGCTGAGAAATCAACAGAAACATCTTAGAATCTTGCTTTTGCTGTGTTAAACAGGATTGTGAGTATGGAGGTCTCCAG
Source organism: Athene cunicularia (assembly GCF_003259725.1). Classification (NCBI taxonomy): domain Eukaryota; kingdom Metazoa; phylum Chordata; class Aves; order Strigiformes; family Strigidae; genus Athene; species Athene cunicularia. The sequence continues at coordinate 25,721,898 of NW_020799142.1, forward strand.
GTCAAACTGACAGGTGCCACCAGGGTCTGGATTAGAGGGGCACACTTCACCTTCCTGCTCTTCTGTCTATATTTGACTTGGGACACATTTAGGAGTGAGGAATTTGCTAAGGTGGTTGCAGTGCTGTGGTTCTGGCTTGCTCTCTCCTTGTAGCTCATCATGTTTCTTGAGATTTTGAGGTTGCTGATAGGACACCTGAGGATTTCTTTGGCATTCTGGTCTAAGAGGGCAGCAGGTATGTTCCTGAGGACTCTGCTGAGTCTAAAGCCTGTTTCGTGGTCACGAGTGACTGAGGGACAGGCTTCAAAGGGATCCTGGGGTCCTTTCAGGAGGAAGGTGGTCAAGGACGGGCAGACAGAAAAAATCCCTCAAAAGAAGAACTTGACCTCAGAGGGACTGCCCATAGATAAAGAAATGGTCTGAAACAGAAAACGAGGAAACAGAAAATGCTGCACTAGAATCACTAAAAGTTCAGAGTGCTCGAACTCCTCTGATCCCCAGGGAAGGATCACTTCCACACTACCCTTCTGATAACACTGAAATGTGGAACTGAAGGCTTGGCAGCAATGATCTATTAATCTGTGAAGGTGAAGGTTGTGTGTCTGGAGAATAACATGCAAAATATGTAACATATCCAAGTGACTTCCAACTTCTTAGGCTGACTGGAACAGCATGCAAAGCTTTATAAGAAGACTTGAAGGAAAGAATAACAAAAGAAAGGATGGAAATTGAGACAAAAGCCAACATGGGTTTGCCAAAGTTAGAATGTGCAGGACCAACTGGCTCTGATAAATGATTTCCCAGCTCTAACCTGTCAAAGGCGTGTATTTCTGTAAGCTGGCTCCATTGCTCCTGAGATGGCTTGGGAGCAGTGGTCGCTTGTAGGGCTAAACGCATGACAGTGAGAGGCATTCAGTGTCATTCACAAACCAGCTGAATCTTACCACAGGGTGCAGCTGGGCAAACCTAATTCTAGGGACAAATCTGACAGCTCAAAACTAGTTGGACTCAGAAAAAAGTTGAACCCAACATCAGATGGGAACTTTCAGTGAAATTGGAAGAGACTGGGGTTAGTGAAAGGACTATGAGGTGACATGATGGAAATGGGCTGAGAAATATGAAAAGCGCACAAAGGCAGGGACTGATAATGAGAAAGTATTCTTAAAGCTAGAGAAATGTGATGCTAGAAAGGCTTCACATTAGGGCAGATGCACAGAAATGAGGCACATATGACTGGAAATGGAGAGCTCTGCTTACAAGATGAACAAAGGTTAGTGGAGACGGCAATGTTATCCAAGCATCAAGAGATACTAAAGAGACCTCACCATGATAAACAACACTGTGGTGCAAGAACAAGTATTTCTAGATTGGCCATAAACCGCAGGCAGCAACTGAGAAGACAGTTTTAAGTATCGGAGAACTGAGGTCTTGAAAAAAATTCTCAGGTGTCCATACTCCTGGTTTAAAAGAATAGTTTGGGGAATTATCCTGCAAACCTCAGGGTGAGCTCAGACCCACAGTGTATGTTCCCCCAAGCCCTAGGTAATACCACCAGCCTCATTAGCTGTACTGCACATGTTCACAGGCCTATGTCCAGAGTTTTCTCTAGAAGGGAGGAAATGAGAGCCTAAGAGCAGAAAAGAAGGAAGATGACGTGTCTGGAGGAAATCCCACAAGCAGCCTGACCTCTTCTGCTGCCTCCTCCCTCCCTGCTTGCTGCCCAGAAACAGGGAAACTGAATCCCATGCCTGAAGTGGCAGCTGTCTTCTCAGTCTGTCCTAATCACTTCCCAAACCCTCCCATTCTCCAGCTTGCCTTCTTGTCTCCATTCATCAATTTGCTAATCTCTTCCAGGAAGACTGATAAACCTCCCTCCTCACATCTGCCCTTGGGTCTCTGCTCTCTCCCATCACATACTCAAGGCCCTTCCCGTAAGGCCCTTTTATCTCCATCACGTGCTCATAAGCACATGTCATCGCTTTGAGTCCTGCTAACTCACTCCCACAACTTATTTTTCTCATGGTGTCACAGCCTAGAGTTGGCCACAGCTCCAGAAGGGAATTTCCCACAGATCAAAAGGTCTGTTATGTCCAAAAACCGGGCTTTCTCTCTGTTCTTAGAAAATTCTCTCTTATTTTCAAATAAAGGCTAGAAATAAAAGGATTGTTAACAGCTCTCTACCATCCACAAAATCTCAGTAGGGTGGCTTTTTTCTCGCGTTTGGCTGAGTAATGCTGACTTCCCAAGTTGCAGCAACCTCTTTAACTTCCCCTTTTGGTTTCCTACAAAAGGTTTCCCTGTCACCTGGGAGGTCTGGCAGTGCTCTGCTCCCTGCTCCTCCCAGCAGCCTGCCTGTATCTTCTGCTGGCAGCGGGGAAGTATTTTTTGAACTCCTCACTATTGCTCTTAAGATTAGGAGCAAAACGTTACCTGAAAAAGGCTTTTTCCTGGAAGCTTGTCCACACGATGAATGCTGGATACTGTTCTGGTCCTTATATTCCTGATCCTCGCAGCTCAGAAATGATCCATATAAATGGAAAGAGTTCAAAGAAGGACAAAGATTAGAGATTTCGCGTAGATGAACAAATTGGGACACTGCAGCCTCAAAGAGCAATGGTTAGAGTGGGATATGATAGAGGTCTACAGCATCTCCATTGTCCAGGAAGGGGTGGATAGGACCAGCACTTTAGCATCTTTCTGGACAAAAGAATGGAGGGCATAAAATGAACTTAGTTGGAACTAGGTTCAAAACAAAAAAAGATAGGTCTTCATGCAACACCTTGTAAATCCGTGGAACTGCTTTTCAGGGGCTCAAGGAGGCTTAGAAGATTACTAAAGAGATATGGCATCAGGAAAACTGACCCCTCACTTAAAAATTACCAGCACCATAGAGTGCATCAGAAGAAAGCATTATTACTTTAACTTGTTCTTATTCTTCTCCAGATAGCTGCTTGTAACCACTCTTGGAGGCAAGATTTGCATGAGATGGACTCTTGGACTAAACCACTTTGCTCTTCCTTGTGCTGGGGTCTGTTGGTGGTTTAGGTAGTGGGGAAGGGGGCTACAGTGGTGGCCCCCGTGAGAATCTTCTCAAAGCTCCCCCAGCTCCAGCTCGGACCTAACTCTGGCCAAGGCCGAGCCAATTAGCGATACTGGTTGCACCTCTGTGGTAAAGTATTTAAGAAGCGAAACCTCAGAGGGGATTGGGACTTGTGAGGAAGTGTCAGAAGAAGGACACCTCTGCGAACACCGAGGTCATTGGAAGAAAGGGGGGGAGGTGTGCTGGAGCAGAGACCCCTCCTGTACCCCACAGTGAGATGGCCAGGGTCACCCTGTCCAGGGTAGAGCAGAGGCCGACCTGTGGCCTGTGGAGGAACCCGCACCGGAGCAGGCGGCTGCGCTTAGAGGAGACCAGGACTCTGAGGGGAGGAGCAGCCTCCACTGCTGCAGTTCAGCACTGGGAGAACAGCAATACGGAGGTGACTCACACCAGAGCAGCAGAGGAAAGGCAGCATCCTGTGGGGAGGACTCATGACAGAGAAAACTCACGGAGGACTGTCTGTCATGAGAGGGGAGACACGTGGAGCAGGCGAGGAGTGTGAGGAGCGTCTCATCCCGCCTCCTCCAGAGGAGGAAGAAACGGTGAACTGGCTGCACTCCCCATCCCCTACCCTCCTGTGGGACAGGAGGTAGAGATCAGGAGCAAAGCTGAGCCTGGGGAGAAGGGAAGGGTGAGGGGAGGTATTTTTACCACGTGGTAATGCTTCTCACTGTCCCACTCTGTTAAGTGTTGCTGTTGGTGTTTGAATTAGTGATGCTTTTTTTCTTCCCCTACAGAGCCTGTCTTTTGCCCATGACCATAAAGGGTGAGACACCCCGCCCTGTCCTTATCTCAATTCCTGAGCCTTTTGATTCCTTTTCTCCTTCCCAGCGCTGAGGGGGAAGGGGTGACTGAATGGCTGTGTGGTGCTCAGTTGCCCTCTGAGCTCAAACCACAACATTCCCACAGACTGCACAGAAAGCCCCTGGACGAGAATAGTCAGACCATCAGCAGAATTCACCTGTCTGCCTCCAGCATGCCAGCTCATCTCTCACCTCTCTCCTGCCCACCTTAAATGAGTGTTGCTCCACTCCTCCTGGATGGGACAGCAGGCAACTCGCCACTCCCTGCTGCTTGTCATCTTCGCCAGGATGCTTTTGGAACAGTCTTTTCCAACTCAGGATAGCCATCCCCACCCCAGGTACACCAGCACATATATATATATATATATATATATATATATATATATGTATTCTATTTTTCATTTAATACATTTATTATTATATATGTATATATATTTGATATACACAGCATATATCCTATGTCCCGCTGTCATTTCGAGGAGTGTTCAGATAGAGTGAAGAGAGCCATGTGCACAGCACACTATTGTTGCCACAGGTGCAAGAAAAAGTGTTTGTAGTTTGAGTCTGCAAGATGTTAGGCAGGAAAGAAAATCTGAAAGTGTTACAATGACTGTAAACCCAAGAAATGAGGCAAGATGGGCAGATGGTTTTAGACAAACATGTTACAAAGCAACATTTATGGAAAGTGATTCTATGATTAAAAAGTTCACACACTTGGCTTGCAGGAGAAGCACTAGACTGGTGGATAAACAACATATTCAGGAGCCTTGCCTGGCTCTGTTAACAACAGCCAGACCTTTTGCCCTGCACAGGCCTATTCCCCAAGGTTAGACAGTGCTTTTCCTTTGAACAGCTCTTCATTGGTTTCTCTCCACTGCAGCCCTTGCTGAAGCAATGACAAGCGAGCATACTGTTGAGTGGAAAACCTGTGTACCATCTAACTTGGTACTGAAGTGGGGCTTTTAAGTCGTGCTTTAAAAAACACATCACATGGGATATGCCATCAAACTCAGTCGCTTCCTCACGCGGAAGCCAGAAACACAACTACAGCTACAAGCTGGACTGTGAGTTAGCCGAGTTATTCGCATCACTGAGTATATGTTACCTAAGGAAAACATGGCAACTCAGATCACAAAATTTCAGAGACCCCATTATCATGAAATAGGAGTCTCTTGAGTTTCAGTTTGTCTGCTGGAAATTGGCAGCATCCCCAAAAAATGAGGAGGGGGAGTAGTTTATTTGACATCAAAAAGATTTATTCTTTCATCTCTTGTCAATACCATCTACAGAGTATTAATGCTCATATCAGACTGAAAACTATGAATCAAGTTTGGTATAGAATTGTTTTTCTTCACATTATATGTAAAGTATCTTACTGCCTTCCTGAGTCTTTCCATTTAGCACCTTCAGGAGGCTGCCTGAGTACAAAGGAAGCTTGACTTAAAGGCCAGATAGGAGAAAAAAAGGAAGTAAGCTATTCTCTATGCTCTTTTGTGATGTCTCAGTGTATTATCAGAAGCCCAGAAGTTCAGGCAAAGATGTCAAAGATGGAGGCACCACGGAGGAGGGGGGAATTGTCTGACTCACACCCCTTGCTGGGCATCTACAGCACCAAAGAAATATCTATGTACTAAATGAGAGTAATTTGCAAAGATGCAGTAGCTATTCTGCCTTACGTGATTTAGCAAACCCAATCAGTTACACTTCAACAGACAACTCCAAATGCTGCTAAAAGGGTTTATTAAAGACTGTACTAACAGTTCTCATAACAATGGCACGTACAATGATTCAAAATCATGACAAATAGCGTGGAGTTTTGAAGAGCATTACTATAATACACCATGGACAAGAACAAAGCAGATGTGCCGTCTCAGAACTCTAAGAGCAGGCCCATGAAATACAGGAGTCGTATCACAGAGCTGTACAAGTGACAGAGAAAATAGAAAAAAGAAAGAGTAATTCAATATGCAGTCCTTGAATTTATTGACAGTATTACAGTACTTTATGGGCAAGGACTGGCTTGTTCCAGCTGCACTTTCCAGAGCACAAGGGCATTTGGAAAGAGCGAAAAAATCCCCAAAACAATAAATACCCTCCAACTAACATACCTCAGGTGCAATCTCTACTCCAGACCTTCCTGCTTAAAAATTTACAGTCAGAATTTCTGACCTCCCTGCAATCACTTTGCTCAGGACAGTGTTTTGTTTTGCAAGAAAACAAAACCAGGATGCTTCTTTAAGACAGTGCAAAAATATTTTCAATGGTATCGTTAAATCACAGATTAATGACAATCAGCGTGGATCAACTGCAGCACGGCCAACGGTGACTTCAAGAGCAGAACCAAATGGACCTGCTGCCCCCTGACCAGCACTCCAGACTGAATGCTTGCAGAGGGGAGATGTGATGCTCCCTCCCAAGCAAGCTATCATCTCGGGGTTCATAGTGAGGAATGGTCTCGGCTACTCCAGGGTAACAAAATGCTACAGAAAGCCTGCAAGTATTAAATTATTCAACCCTATGTCAAGAAACGAACAAAAGAATATATATAGCAGCCATGCTATTTGTCACGGCTCTAAGATTGTTCCCTTCTTTACCGTGTCAGTCACAGTAGCCAAAGTGTGATTTGCGGAGTTCAGCAGCTTACAGCACCCCCATGGTGATGCAGGATTCCCAACAGCACGTGGGGATTTATATTCTCCGAGGCACACCACCTAATTATAATGGCAGGGCAGTTGCAGTCTGGTCCTGGTGTGTTGCCTTTGCAGCTTTTGGCTATGAAATCTTAGGCCTCTCTGCACTTGTCCCACTGGTCTCACCCATGCTCAGAGCAGCACATCCATGGTCGTACATTCATTTTGTGTGCCTCTTCAGAGCAATTTGCAACTTCTTTTTCAAGCAGACATTGAGGAGTCTGCGTATCTCATCGGGACATTGGTATAATCTGTGTCAGAACATCCCCTGGTACTCCACAGTACATGAATTCAATGAGAAATAACTGTGCTTTGCCAAACCCCCAAATCATTCTTCTTCTCCCAATTTCTACACAGTTGTGTGTTTGTGTCATAGTGTGATTATGTAGAACCTTTTTAACATCTGCCAACTTGAGAGGATAAAATCACAGTGCTGCATATCAACAAAACCCAGCATAATTTATATACACAAAGCAGAATTTGCATCTTAAATAAGAAGAGATTGTCTCATTCTCTATGGTGTCTTACCCAGCTACTAAAAAATAAATAATTCACATCAGATTGATGGATTTGTTTCCTGTACAGCACACGTGCGCTACTGGAGCTGACAAAGACAACAGGAAAAAAGCTTTTGTAATTAATAAAAGAGAATTGTTGAACACTTCCACATATTGGCACAAGGCAGAAGAGAAAAGGGAACATTACACAGCTGAGCTCAGGTGCCTTCCTCCGTGGAACGGGACTCAGATTTCAACTTTACAAATTCTCTGGCAACTTCATCATTGGCTCTCTGAGAGAGAATCCTCAGGACTGTAAGTCCAGTCTCATCCATGTGAATCCTGCGCCCGAGGGGGCACCAGCAAGCACAGCTTCCTTTGTCTGCTATGTCCCTGAGCTGCATCACTGCTATCCCCAGTACCCGGTCCTCCCGAGCAAAGCAGTAATCCTTCACACAGACTTGGAGCTCGTAGGCATCAGGGCCATCTTCATTCCCCAGTATGCTGAAAAACACACACAAGTTTACTTACAGTTCCTCAGAACATACAAATTCTATGCAAAATAAAGGTGTCAGCAGTTGACTGGAGTGCTCTTGATGAGCCACAGAACAATCCTTTCTATAGAAAAGCCTGGTCAGAGAGGGAGAAGTTAAACCTATGGCATTTGGGCACTTCATTGATTTGCAGCTGATAAAGACAACCTGGCTACTTAAAAAACAAACAACCCATATCAAGTTGCCTTTGCATCTGTGTGTGTGTTAACCTGCAAAATGAAAGGAGCTGGGAACATTAAAGCCATGCTAATAGGTTTTCAACAGATGACTTTAAACATTTCTGCTTCGTTAAGGGTTGCTTCATTTCAATAATTAATATTTTAATTAGATGAAGTCTTTGTTAAAGATTCAGAAACTTCCATTAAAGCAAAAGCTAATAAAAATACATCCCCAGCCTTTCTGATGTTTCTAAAATTAAAATAATTTAAAAAAAAAAAAAAAAGTGGGACAAAATCTCTTCATTTAGAGGAAGCCTGCTTTTCCTCATATCAAAGAAAAATTATACGGACAGTGCCTCTCCCCTAAGATGTTTGCATCTGGTTTGCTGGTCATCTCTTCTCCTCTCATTCTTACTGTGCAGCTGGGTGAGCACTAGTCTGTAGCTCCCTTTGTTGAGCCTTCCAAGAAGGTAGATGCCTTTGTAACAATAAAAGCCAAATAAGAAAAGATCAATACTCGGTGTTGAGAAAGACTGCAATTTTAGCAGTGCAACTTAACCAGTTCCAAGGGCTGTATCCCTGGAAACAAGTTCAGAAAGCATGTCCCACAGGTCAAGTTTGGATAAAAACAAAAATTAAGATTAAAAGAACTAAAAATATGTAATGAACTTTTAGCCTCAACTCTACCAATAAAAGATACCAAGTTTATTAGAACGATGGAGCACAGTAAAATATGTTCACAGGACACAGAACATGTATCAGAACGTGTCAAAGGTCACTGCTGGTATAGAACAAGTCCTCAGCATCCCACCCACAACAAACACTCCTATCATGTAGCTTTTCCTGTATGACACCAAAGACTGGGCCAAGCTACTAGTTCACGTACTCTTCTGGGCCCTGAGCAGGCTGTTGGTGGACACTGGAAAACCCTATCTGTCCTCTGCATCTGCACTTGTCAGAGCCACAGGCTATTTTTCATACTTACAAGTGAAAGGTCTCATTGTATTTGGGAGCCCAGTTGTTGCTCTTTGACTTAGTTGTGAACTTCCTCTTCTTGTCACTCTGGTGGGGCCCAATCATGGTGATTTCAACAAATGGACGGAACATGCCAGATGTCTGCCACTTTAGTTCATTGGCTGCCACAACTGGAAAAGAGAGTCACAACTTGTTTTACAGTAAATACTCATTTGTTCCGATTGCTTTGGACACCATTCTGCTCTGCTTTTAATTTATTGTTTCAGAGGACGAAGTCCAACCCAAAATACACTAGTGTCCTGACACACGTGGGAAGGATGTTTTGTAATATAAAGATATGCTTTTTTGTTCTCATTTGAGTTCTGTGAAGGAGATTTAATACTTGGGACAGCACTCAGCTTTCATTGCATTCATAGTCAAGAAATTAGTTTAAAAAAAAAAGGCATTCCTGCAGCTCTGGGCAGGCTGCCCTGCCAGTTCAGTGCTTACGTCTACCTTACGTGTAGGATGAGAAAAAAAAAAGGGACATTCTGGGCACTGATATTAAGGTCTTTGTTGAAAAGGAAAATGAGACTGCAGGTAAGACAAACATAGCCTACAAGCTGTGGGTGGTTCCAGAACCCAGAATTATTAGCTCTTTAATTCTCATTCCCTCTCAGGTCACTGCGGGGAACAAACTGAAGCACAGGAAATAGCTCTGAAAATCAGTTTTTGCACTGCAGTATAGATTTAGCCAGAAGAGAGGCCTGAAGAGCTGGTTATATAAATCTTTAGAGGAAATTAAAGTAGTTAAATATGCTGTATTCAAGGAAAGGAGACGAAGGAGGAAGAGATGGATGGGATGAATCACTGCTTTGGTTATTTTTCAGAGCAGCTCTTCAGGGATCAACATGGCCTTCAAGACAGGGGAGAGGAGCCTCTCAACTCTTACTGGGTCTGCAATCTCTCAGTTTACATTGAGCAATTTTGCAACATCACCCTGTCATGTTACCCTGTTCTCTGCAGCACAGGCTAAACTGTGGTGCCTGGTGAAAGCCATCATCTGATTTTTGTTTACTTCATATATTGTTGCCAATAAATAACAGAACTGTACATTGCCATGTCACTGACTGGACAAGTTCATTTGCTTTTTCTCTACATGTTCCTGACAGGAAACAGAGAAAACAATTCTGGATTCATATCCCACGAGCTAACACAGAAATATAATGACTGCCAACGGGAGATTTGCCTTGATATAGTCACAGAGCCTGAGCAATAAGATGTTTCACCATACCTTTCACTGTGACTTTATGTTCTCCAGTTCCTGGGTGGGTATACAGGTCAATCTGTATGGACACTTCACCCACAGGATCATCCACACCAGAGCCTGTTGGAAGAAAATTGAGACCCCCCACGCACACATGAATTAGTTTATTGGCACCCGTCTTTGGTTTATGGCCTCAGCAAGACAGTATAGTGTTTCCACAGTACACCCTCCATAGCCAGCTCTTCAGTCAACACCGATAATGTTAACGTTAAGGCAAGGTAACATCAGGCTTGCATGCCCAATACACAAACATTAACATTTTTTGCACTCCACTACAAAGATCGCATCCTGTTGAGAATACTAGTAAGATTTTTTTAAAAATCTAAAAGACGTAAAGCTTGGTAATGGACCCTCACAAAGAGCAAGGATTTATCAGAGGTTCCTGCCAAGCTATTGTGTGTACATGCAGGCATTCCAGTGGCAGGCATCAGCATTCCTGTCCACTCAGGGAAGAAGGGAGGACAAAAAACCCCAACCAAACAAAAAACCACACCAGAGAGGAAGTTTAGGAAAAAAAACAGACAAAGACGTTAGTGATTTGAACAGAGCCATAGTGCAGTCTCACCCTCCAAGAACCTTTTTCCATGTTGTACATCAGATAAAAGTTGTCATCCTGACTGCCTATCTGCTTCCCTTCAGAGGATAATGAGAACCCCTTCACCATTGTGTACAAAAAATGGTGAGAGAGAAACACTCACAACTTGCATATTTCATCAGTCAGCCAGAGAGAAAACAAGATGGAGCTTCACAGAGGAAAGGAAAGCATGTTGTAACAGAGGGAGAAGATCTCATGAACCTCACAATTTATGTTATGATGTTTTCAACTTCTTAACTTTTAAATATAATTATCATGCAATATGTAGAAATTACATTTTTCTGCATAAGAAAGTCAAGATGTCATGTACATTACAGAAGAAGACTGCTTTGCAAAATGAAAATGAAGTCTTTGATAAGATAGTGAGATTGATTTTACCTTCTCTTTAAAATAACTGTCTGACCTCAGGCTGACAATTAGCAATGCTGTTGTAATTGGGATACCTATGGGGTAATTGAGTACCTGTAAACAGCAGTGTTATTTTGTCAGTTTTGAGGCTAAGACACATTACTAAATGAAAGAATTGGTGTGTTTGAAATTCAAGATAAGGAGCTTGAAGGATATCATTAAACAAACATTTTGATTAGATAGATTTAACAAGTCAACTCTCAGAAGAACAGTCTGCAGGCAGCAAAACCACTCATTTAAAAACCAAGAGGTTGAGAGCTAATCTGTGCAATTCTCTGAAGAGAATTACATGGCACAGAACAGTAGGCAGTGAAAATCACATTAATATACAAGCATCTGAGCAAACAAAACAGAACTTCAAGTTATTATCTTAAGATAGGTTCTTATTCTTGACCCGAGTACAATAAACAGCCTCTAGGCTGTAACATTTGTACATGATCTTGAATGTACTGTTTTCTCTCCGCTTAGAAGGGCAGTGTTCTTCTTTCTGTATACAAGAACAGAGCTTTAAAATTGGTAGGCTTAATTATTGACCCAACCCATCTGATGTTCTGGGTCTGTCACTCATGCTGTTGGCATTTTCCATGGGAACAGCAAGATTGCCAAGAGTATATAACAACTTTATCAGGCAACATCTGCAGAAACATCAGCTGGCAAACACCCAGGTCTCCATTTTAGTGATCTTTAGCATAATTAATAGGTTACAAAGGAGACAGCAGAATCATGCCATTACCTTTGCAGGAGACAAAATTCAGGCTTTTTTTTTTTTTTTTTCCTACCTTCATTCTTGTCTTTTCATACAAAAATATTGTTGTTTTAACTGAAATGTTTGGAGACAAAAAAAACCCACTTTGTAGATGGCCAGTGAAAAATATCCTGAGCGTGTGTAACTGCGTGCATACACATGCTTGCCCATTTAGTGATGAGCAGATTTAAATTGACATTAAGTCTCACTGGTATTGCAATACTGGAAGGTGAAACTGCAGAACTGAGCTCATGCAATGGGTTACAAAAAGACTCTGGAGAGTAAAAAATAAATTGAGAGATGAAACACAACTTTAGGGCTCTCCTGAGCACCCAGACTTTTAGCTATACCCCTTCAAGCCAGACGGTTCAAGCTCGGCCATAACCTTGAGTGCATAACAGACATTACCATGTGTTACAGTAGCCCGTCTCGGCAGACCACATGCATGCAAGTCTAGGACTTGAAACAGCAATACACAGCCCATGGTATAGGGTAAGGAAACAAGTCCATAGCATCTATCAAAAACCAGTCCATTTTTGAGACAGCTTTCATAGCCCACGAATAAATCTCAAGCCTGAGGACAGGCTCTCAGGCAAAGTACATATTTCTAAGCCGCACAACCTGTGGCTCTGTCTATAGGATGCAAGCATTCGGTGAAAATTCATTTCTACAGGAAGCTACAGGGAACAGGTCTCTGGATAAGATTTCTGAGCATGGGCAAGATGACTTCAAAAGCAAGGCAGTGGGCTAATGTTGTTATGGTAACAACATTAGTCTTGAACATACCCTTATCAGGAAGAACGTCCTCATTAGCGGTAAACCTAATACCTTTCCCATCATGCACTGAGACATGAATTCAAAAGGCAAGAAGTAAGCAGGATAAAGAGAGAAGAGTATGAATTACAATCCAGTTAGTGGTGTCACTTAAACAAATACAAAGACAAATATTCTAGCTCTTGATAGACAAAATATCCTTGTAGATCTTCTGCACCAACATGCGCTTTGGAGAGCAAGGCTGTCTGTAAGTTATTGTCTGGGTTAAACCAAAACCAGAATTTGTGCTGGCATAACTAAACTGCAAGCCCTGATCCAACTATGCAGAGCAAACATTTAACAGCACGGTGCTACAGAAGTGTGCTCTGTAAGAAAATGAGGGCAATAGGTACCTCACAAACTGGAAGATGCAACCATTAAGCAGTGAAGTAAAGAGAGGCGAAGAATCAGATTTTAAATAGTTCTGCGTGTAGCCATTTCCACCCATAGGCTTGCAGGAAGCTTGACTTATGCAAATGGAAACATCAGCCAGAGAGCTCTGCTAAGCAGATGTCAGCTGTAAATACTAGTTCCCCTTCGTCCCTCCAACACACGTGCAGATTTGCAAACCAATCTACCCGCTGGGGTTACCAAGAAGTGTATGCAAGCAATATCCTTTTCTATCCCTAATCCCAGGAGCCAGTCATGCCTTTCTCAGAGATATTCCATCACTGATCCTACAGATATTAGGTGACACACCTGAAGTCTTTTGTTCCCTAAACAGGGTCCAAAACTCTCAAGCCTACTAATGTAGAAGATAATGATTTGGACCAGCTCAGTGGCCTACCATGCCCAGTACATGTCTCCTGAAGTGGCTCAGACAAGCCACAAAGAAATGTCATCAGTCAGCTATGAGATATAATTGATGACCTTGTAACAAGTGTTATGTCCTAAAGCTAAAGCTTCATTCTTTCTAAGCTTCTTAAAAAAAATAAAAATACCCCCCACTGCTGTGGCAACCCTCTATATTGATGCTGCTCTTAGATTATGTTCAATTATCTTTGTGTATCTGCTGAACATTTGCCCTCAGTGGAGTTTTCCAGTCAAATCGTGCACTGCATGAAGCTGCTTCCTCATATCAGCTTTGAATTTGCCACTTTGCAACTTCAACAGAGCATCTTCCTCTAATTTTAAACACTTCTGACTGTAGAACAGCAGGGCTGCAAACATCCTTATACCTTAGCTCATCATGTCAACATAAGAGGATCCACATAAAAAACTAGCTTCAATTCATGGTCCAGATATATAATGGGAAACATTTGTCACAGAATAGAAAAGATTGAAAACACACTGTGCACACAAATTCCCTGCAAAAACGTGTTTTGTGTAACTCTAATGGCAACAGCCAAGTTCCTGGAGTCGCTCGTGGATATAGCAGTCTTTGACCTGTCTGGCCACTGGATGTCATCGTTGCTCTTCTGGGACACAGCTATGGGACCATTCTCTCAAATGCAAGCACTGACTCTTTAATTAACTTCAGTGTTTTAATGCAGTATGTTTCAACTTAAGCAAGAATATATTATGCTGCTAAAGGCAGGGATGATTCAGTCCCCCAGAACTACAGTCAACTTTTCACTTTAAAAACAAGACTTGTTTTGGTCAGGAATTCTCAGTACTTTCTCCACAAGTTGGAGAATGCCAGTATCAAGCAGTCTCATTTGCACACAAGGGAAAAAGCATGTTGGCTAGGGACTGCTTTTCCCCTTGATTTCAGCTGTTGGTGTGACAGTATGCTGACAGAGTTAGTACAGTCTGTGAGGGCTTCCAGCTCTCATAAACATGTCAAGATTAAAGGAAAAAGGCCCCCAAGTGAAAAGATGTCAGAAAGACACTCCCATGGACTTACATGTCTTCTGCTGCTGAGATATAGAAGCCCAATGCCAAGGATTGTATGTAAACAGCCTGAAAACTTAAAACATCTGTTTCAGTTTTGACCTAACCTATAATAGCATCTGTCCCCTCCTGAGATTAGTGAGATTTATAGTCGGCCAGTGAAGGTCCCCAACTAGAGACCAAATTATTCTATACAACAATCTGGAGATGTTTAATGAAAGCAATGAAAGATAGAGACAATTAAGTGTTTACCCCTTCCAAATCAATGAAACCACTATCATGCCTTCCCAGAGAGCTACCAAAGAACTCCAGTGATCCATCCCAGCAGCTCACTGATGTGTTGTGGTGACTCGTAATCATCTAGCAAGCACATACCCTGTATTGGCTGCAGACAAAACAGTGCTTTCATTGCTCTCCTAAGAGACTTTTCCTTTACAGGAAGCATGCAGCTCCTTGACTCATCACTTTGCTGTCAATCAGCCTTAGTCAGGACTACACAGGCTGCTGGCAGCTGGCCTGTGACACAGGCACTGACTAGTTTATGTGGCAGTATCTTGCTGAAATAGTCTCTCACACCACTGTGTAAGTCTCAGTACAGTAACTTCAAATTTCAATTAAGTCACCCACCCACATTAATTCATGAAACGTGACTGGTAAATGAGGATTCCAGAAAAAAAAAAAAAGATCACAAACACCCCAGGCCTTATGTTTCACATATTTCTACTCTCTCAAAATGTAGTTGTTGAGTGGGAAATAACCCTCTTTCCCTACTTCCCAGTTTCAAAAGCTTTGAACTGTCATGTTTCCAGAAACATAACTGCCAAAAGCACAAACTGGCAGTACAAGACAGTGCAATTAAGAAGAGAGCAGATAGCTCTATTCAACTTTGCCAACATCACAAAAGAGCCTTACCCTGAGCTGTCTGAGTCTGGACAAAGGTTTTGATGAGAGTGTCTGTGGTCTGAGTGTAGAGAGAGAGAGCATATCGAAGTGATTGCAGATCTGGACTCTTCTCCAAGAAAGTTTTCTTCAAACCGTTCCCACCAGCATGGAAATATTGCTAAGAGTAAAAAGAAACAGAAAAAATACTGAGAAAGAATTGCAACCAGCAACCAACATTTACACGCTATTTTGTGTGTGTGGATGGGAGAGAGCTGGAAAAACAGCTTCTGTACTGGAAATCTAGCTCTTAGACTAAGTGATACCAACTGCTCATGGCTTTCCTCTTCCAAAGCATTTAAGTATAAACATGCTGGCTCCCAGCACATGCTGGTCACCTGAGCCTAGTCAGGTTTACATAAACATGGCGGTATCACTCACTTAGTGCCTTTATTGCTGTAACAGCAGTGACATTCCCAAATACTATTTGGGAATGCAGCAAGGGATTGACAGAGACAGAAATGGAATCACTTACTTTGATCGTATCCAGTGCCAGATCTAAAACAGCACACTGCTTTGGAGTGAGACTCCTAGTTTCTTCTCTCACCATATGATCCTGCAAACAACCATTGTATTTGACATGAATATGCTGTCAAGAAACTAAAGGAAAAGGAGTTCCCAGTATCATCACTGTCTCTGGATTCATGATGTGGTGGCTACATGGCCACAGTATTAATTCAGCTGTTTAAGGAATGCTTAATGGAGTCTCCCAGAATTGTTTATTACAGATTAACTTGAACACAAACCCACTTTCTCTGTCTCTTGCAGGCACAAAAGCGAGAGGAAAGGAACTGGACAGAAATAAGTGACAATTTAAAATCAGTTTGTTTCTCAGAAAACACAAACAACAGTCTGCTTGCTACTCTTGTCATTCTAGAGCAGCCACAACAAAACTCTCAAAACACCACCTAAATCAAGGAATTCTGAGAACCAGATATTGGGGAAAGTTGTTATATGTCACTTGTGAATTTTTGTAATTCTTCTATCTACAAAGGTCACTAATTCATCATATTGTTGGTGTAGAGGAAGAAAAACAACAAACAAGCAACATGTTCTAGAAAATACCTTTGCCGAAAGAAGACCCACCATTTCTAATAACAAGGGGCAGGGAATTGCTTGGGAGGAGATTTCCTTCCCTGTGGTGGGAGTGTATCCCTCTTAGACTCCTACCTGACTACAAGGATGTGCTATCCTTTGGTATTTCACTAAGCTCTTGCTCTCTGATGCTTAGGCTAGGTCTCAGGGGAAAATGGCATGTTTTAGGGAGTCAAAGCTTTGCACAAATCCAAATTCCAACTGAGCTGCTGGAGGGTCAGGCCAGCTGACTGCTGCCTGGGTGCTGAAGCATTCATGAAAAAGATGAGGGCAAATCTGGCAAAGGCTACTTATCCCTACTTTAAAGATGTCATAGCCTCTGATACAAGACACTTCCCAGGAGTCACGTCTACTAAATTGTCCTCGAGTAAAGCATGCCTAGTGTGTGGCATCATGTGTGCATTTCACACTGATAAACCTGCTGGCTATCTTGCAGCCTGGTGATTCTTCACATGGCCTGGTACTCTTCCGATCCATTATCCACCATGATCCACCTCCTGCCTGATGGAGATGGGGCTCACACAGTCTAGGCACAGTGCTAGGTATTTGCCACGCTTCTCACAGACATCTAGCTAGCACCTTGGCACAGTTGCTGCATTAAACTGTACAGGAGATGCCTCTCAAGTCAGCAGTATCTCAGACAACTCTGCACTGTGCTTTCTTGAGTACTAGAGACGTACCTTAACTTGCCTCTTTCACCCATACGGGATCCTTCTGGTCTGGGGACCTATGTGCAGTGGCACAGTGCTCTGTAAGCTGCAACGTATCTTCTGTTGCAACGAGCTGTTCTTAGAGGAGCAATAGCTCTCCTCCCTCTTCTTCATGAACTGGGAGTAATTCAATTGAAGATGATGTGGCTTCACACTTCAGTACACAGAGGGTAAAACATTCTTTTCTCTTTCTGACAGTCAGATTAAGTGCACAATCAGCCAGAGCCCACATTCATGGGAGAGGCCAATTTATTCAGGGTAGCTGTGTCCCCAAGGCAGAGTGACTTTCATGTCTGTTGAAATGACTTTCTAGGTCTGCCTGCCAGATTCCTTACACAGTGGCAGAAACCAGGTGGTCAGGGTTTTTTCTCTTAAACACCTAAAGAGCTCATTCAGCCCTGCTCTAAGCAGTCACCCCACGGTGCCCATGATGTCAATGCACAGCAACACATCACTGCTTTCTAGTAGTTTCCCAGTGCCACTTTGTCCAACATATTATGTAAATGTAATTCAGTAACTGGACTGGTAATGCTTGCACCTACACACAGAGGAGCCCACGACTGTCATTTCCCTGCATACCTGCCCTCTGCAAATCCCACACTGTTCCTACAAAGGACTGCACTTCCCAGACTGCCAGCCAGGAGCAAGCCACAAATATTTACATCAAATAATTATGCAACTCCAAGCAGAAGTTGTTAAAAAAATTTTAAGAATTCCTGGTCTCTGGCTCATCCTTGTATTCTCCACAAGTACTCTCAGAACCTCAGTGGTCAGAGCTCTGCTGGTTGCCCTGAGGGCAGCACAAGGGAGAGAAAGGATGCTGCTCTCTGCTTCCACTACTGGCTAATAGGCAAACCGAGCAGAAAGAGTTTGATAACAAAAGGGAAGCAGATTATGTGGCACCAAGGTGCCAGGTTTATGGTTGGTTTTCCGAGCATTTTAAAATACACTGTGAAATCGATTTGTCATCAGGACAGGAGCCTGTCAGGTCTGTCAGTCTCAGTTTTCAGCTGAGTTATCTGATTAACTAGGGCTTTGTTCCCCCTGTTCTATTTAAGACAAATAAAGCTTAAAATCCATCTTGTTATTTTCCCAGGCTTTTAGTGGAACTGCAAAATACGCAGGAGAGGGGAGCTCTGAAGAGCCGTTTACTCAGGCCTTCCCTATTAACTTGTATGTGCTTGCAAAAACAAAAGGACAAAAAAAAAAAATCCATAATGCTTACACAGACAATTTACACTCTTGTAACACTTCTACTCTTCTGGAAAGTTTTGGATTCAACATCTCTCTGAACTAAAGGTCTCCAGAATTCAGGTGGTAAAGTGCTTTTACACTTGCTCTCTTGCCACATATAAAATCCTGTGTACCTGTACTGCTGTAGTCCTGTATGTGATCTGCAAATAAAGGCTTGAACACACACTGGGGCTTGCCTGATTTGCATGATTATGTGCATTTCTAAAAATGGAGTCCAGAGTTACCAAGTGAAGCTTTACAGTAACTGAAGACAGGCTGCTGCTGAGGAATGCCCTTCCTCTGACCAGTGTAAATGGAAAACAGCAAAGCTTCCAATTCATTCTTGGCAAGTGGCACCTTATATATACTAACAAATTCCAGTAATGAGAAAATACGGAAGAAGTCAAAGACAACAGTAAATGTCACTGGCTATGCCTAAGAATGCAGTCAAACCACAGGAACTCATGGTCGTCTGTGCACAAACTTCTCCTTGTGACCTGGGAGGAGAAATGGAGCAAACTCAGAGCTCTCCCCCTCTGACACCAGGAGTGCATGTAGAAGGTAGGGATGTCTCCTCTTTCTCCAAATGCTGGGTTCTTTCTGATGTTTTTTAACGGGGAAGAGGATACTCACAGAAACAGGGAGTCACATTTGGAGGCTGTGGTCCAGCTCCCGTTCTCCCAGGTTGGCTACAAAGCTCCTCTCTCCCCATTTCTCCCATGGAAACAACACAGAGCACTGTAAGTGCAGGAAGCAGCGGAGGCAGTGCAATCCTCGGGAGCCACCACTTCACCAGGGACAACAGCCTGGCTGTGGGAGTGCACGCAACTGTCCCCCAGCACATGTGACAGATATTCCCTTGGGGAACCACACTTGAAGGTTTATGTTATGTCATTGCTTAACTGCTATGTAACAGCCTCAAAATGCAGCCGGAGAAAAGTGCGTGCATCTCATGACCTACCTGCACGTCCAGATCACTTACTAGGGTTGCTAATAAGCACTACCTTAAGTGAATTGTGCACTGTCCTCACTCACAAACACGTGTATGTAAAATGCGCCTGCTGGGCAAGGGAAACAGTCATATAAGGACAGCTGTAACAAGTGTGCAAGACAAAAAAAAAGATTATGGGAAAAGACAAACGCATTTTGAAATTGCACTAATCACTTAGGAGAATGCCCTTTGCTGTGGGAAGATTTCCCTGATCACGCTCTGAGACAGGATTCACATTCAGCTCCATCTTCCTTGCAGCACAGTTTGTGCACTGTGACACTTCAGATTTAGACCGCTTGCACAATACCTGTTTTGTAGCACAAGTCAAACCACAACATAGTGCAATTCTGAACGTTGTAAGGCATCACTATTTTCATACCATTCCTGTCGTGACCAGTGAATTAATGCTTGATTGGCTTATGATGAGGTGGTGTGCACTTAGTAATGCTCATGTCATGCACTGTCAAAACACATCAACATAGCCTTCATGCTAAATGCCAGCCTGCCTGTAAAGAGAGCCCACGCAGAAGGAATTTACAGACACAGGCTCTCTTCCATAAGCAACAGTTATTTTTGCAACAGTTCATCTAATTAATCAATAGCTAGCACAATCATCTTTCTGACTGATACTCTCATCATTATTATATCTCCATTATGCCTTACATAAGAGACTCCCTTTTATACATGGGGATACAGAGGAACTGGCCAGATATTGAGAAGTGTATTTTTTAAAATTTTAAATCGATATACCAAACTGATTGCTGTATTTACAGAAGAAACTACTTTGATGATTAAACCCACAATAAAATTTAACAGTTAAACAGAATACTATTGTTAGCAGAATGCATTTAAAAGCACATTTAATGCATTTAAAAGCATTTCTTTACAATTGCACTGAGCAGAAAAAAACTACTGGAAGCACAAGACATGCTATGTGCTACTACACTTCCATGCTTACACAATGGACATTAACACAAGCCATGCAGAACAATACCTTCAACTTTGACAAGTGTCCCAGTTCCTTAGCAGCACTGAAAATCAACTGTGTGCCCTATGATTCCAAGAAGTTAGAGAAGAAAGGAAGGGGGGAAAAAAAGATTACAAACAAGCTTTGCATGTTTTTCCTTTGAGCAAGTCAGTTCACAGCTATAACTTTATATAACCACTCCAAGGCCAGTCACAAAAAGATGACTCCTTGCCAGTTCATTACCTAGAATAAAACCTGGCATTTCCGTGGATACTACATCAAGAGCTATTTCAGAGCACAATATTCTGCTAACTGGTTCACTCTTGCTTACAGCAGCCACCCATTTAAACAGGATGCACCTTCAAGTGGATTGCATGGGCTGGGAGTGAAGGCAGTGTATTGGCTTCGTCTCCAAGTGCTCCTTTAGATTTCAAGTCTAAATACACATGAAGACAGCATAAGACTGGCCAAAGCGAAAGACCACACAATTGATGACAGCCTCTCTATAGAAGTAGAGCCCAATCAGTGGGGTGGGGGTAAGCACACATCAGATCAGAAACAAAACTGGATCTGAGCAGGTTTTGGGCAAACAAAGTCCAGTGAGTACTACAGCATCACCTTTACATATCAAAAGCTTGGCCAATGGCAGTTCTTCCTCCACTGTGGCTTACTGATGCTGTATCATCAGTGAAGAAACAAAAACGGAAGACAAATCCCAGTGATGGGAAATCTTGCTTCAAGTCACTTACACTCTAGCATAATGGATTTTTACATATTTTCTCTGCAATGGTTTCAACAGAGATATTTTTCCTTTTCCCCAACACAGCACTCTTCTGTTGTGTATTACTGTTTTTGCCTGGGGAGTGAAGTCCAAAACTTAATGAGAAAGCCAAAAGCAACCAAGACAATTCTCTAGTCTCTTCTCCCAGAGGTGCTTTATGGGGTGTGCTGGAATTTATTTTCTTCTACTTTGCTTTTTTTCATCCATCTGATCTTGCCTTTTTCTTTACAAAAAAGTCACAACTGCCTATTACTCCGCTCAGAATAAAATCCCAGCCTACTGTAATTCTGGCTATGAATCACATATCTTTCATACCATGAAACCTTGCTCCCCATTTCAGCCCTTCCAGGCTACTCAAATTTGGGCTTTAGGACCAAGACAAAGCTACAGGTGACCCATCTTCCCTAATTAAACCTCCCCTCCATTATCTCTCTCAGGAAAGCCCTGGGTATGTGAGGAGCACTGCCCTCTCAAAGATGAACTTTGGCTCTCCTCACTTGTAATTGGTCACTAGGAGCTAGCAGTAAATGTCACCACAGGTATCAGTTGAGAAGTGCCTGGGGGATGTCCCTGCTGAATGCCTGAAATAAACTTCCAGGGACAGACACTGGTGGGTGTCACTTTCCAGTAGGGTCTTTTTGCTCAGGGAAATACTTGGGATAAGATGAAGTTAATTTTATTTGAGGACTGCTGGAGGAGCACATTTCCCCAAAGTTCTCCAGTAAATCCAGTTCTCCTTTCCACCACCCTCCTTCCTCCTTCTTTACTACCCTTACTCAACAGTCTTTCACTCTCCCACTTAACCACAACTGCCATGACCACTCATCCCTCCAAAATGCCTCAAACTGTAACAAAGCAAGATGTAAAGCCAGAAATATTGTATTTCCCTTTGCCCCTGCCTACGCCACTCAGTTTGTTTTCTTTGCTGCCTTCTTTTTGTATTTGTTGCCTTTTAAGTCAGCAGTCTGTGGTGCAGGAACTACCCCATACATTCCCTTGCAGAGGAGACTCTGGGAACTGTGTGCTACTGCAAAGATCATTGCTGAAATATTTTTTTTTTCCTAGGATTAAAGTTAACATCAGCCTCACAGATGGGTTCCCCTCAGCAAAAGTGTCTTTATACCTGCTGCTAGAGGTAGCAGGTACCCTTTTACAGAAGAAAAGCAGGCAAACAGTTTACAGCTGTAACACTAGAAAGACCTGTTCTAGGGACAATGGACACCCTCTCTGCACAGCAGCAGTCCAGAAGTGAATTTTTAGATGACATACTTTTTCTTTAGTTCTGCCAGCTTCAGAAATTTCTTCAAGCTGAAAGACTCTGTGACCTGAAATCACAATCTCTTTATTTGCTCTGTCCATAATGATCACCTAACCCTCACTGTTCCTCAGCCTTTTATGTTTGCTGAATACAGTTCAATACAAAATGAACATTATTGACTTTGTAGCTAAACAGACTCTCTTGATAATTGATTAAATTCACAACTCTTGAGGGGGAAAAAGTGCAGGCAAAGATAATGCATACATAAAGGAAAGCTTCTGAAATGAGACTGGGCTTCACTTGATGTCAGTATCCAATGGGTAGCGTTAAGGACTACAGCTCTCTAAACTGAAAGAGTACAAAATTCTCTGTATTTCCAGTGAGTGAGGCTGAACATGACTGCACACCAGGAGCAACACAGTTATTTCACTGTGGGCCACACCAAATAATCCACCAGGGGACATGGCTTCAGCCAGCACTCTGGCACCCAAAAGTGCCTGCTGTTCTATACAATTGGTCATGAAGTTTGTTTGACTTATGGGTCATAAAACTTAAAAGTTTTCATGCATGTTGAGCAAACAGAAAAGAAAAAAAAAATTATAACCTCAATTTAAAAAAAGTTAAGCCAGGAGTCTCAAAGCACACTAACATTGACATTCCTTCATCCAGTATTTTCAACTTTCATTGGATACTTTTGTTTTTAATATACATTTCAACAACACCACTAACTAGCCTAGGCATATAGTTTCCCTGCTGCAGGCTTCTAAGAAGGACGGTTTGGTAACGCTAAACAGTACCCAGTGACTTGATACACTTCAAGGAACAAAGCTGCTCAGATAACTACTCCTCAGCTCCTGCTCACTAAGAAAATCCTCATCAGTCTGTGCCAGTCTCTGTCAATGTGTCTACAGAGAGAAGTTATTTTACTGTTACACTGAGTTTGTCATCAAGACCGGTAACATCTAATCAAAATCTGGACAGGTCCTTCCTCTGCCAAATGGCATTCTTGTAAGCAAGATACTACACCACCTCAAAGATGTTATTTATTCATGGAAAACACAACAAAACTCTACAGACATCACTTATTCCAGGTGCACCTCTAGGGAATGAAAACAACTGAACTTAAACACCAGGTAGTTTTGAGAAAAGCTGCCCACAATGGAATTGATTAAAATGCCAAGAATAGAAGATGAGGTAAAATTCAGTACTTAGTATGAATTGTTTCTGCCTAGTTGTGTGGCAAATATAGCTGGAAAGAGGACAGACCTTAGTGCTGGTTTTCCTGGTTCTTCCTAAACTTTTTGGAAACATGAAAGACATCTACAGTCCACAACACAAAGATTTTACATTCCTTGTTAATGGTCTGACTGTTTTATGCCACTCAGAGCATTCAGAAAAGGATCATCAGCTGACTCAAGTCTAACTGCTAGAATCCAAAAGCACTGCATTGATTTATATTCCAAGAGGTTCAAACTCTCACAGCTTAACTGTCCTACTGTTCAGTTGACAAAGTTAGGCAAAAAAGGTCTACTGAAAGTCTTTTGAATTTCAGTCCTTTTTTTTGAAAACATATTATTACTCAGGCTTATTTTTCTGCGACATACCAGTGCAAAGAAGTTTCATCTGGTATTGTATGTTCCTTTCCCAGATTTTTTAAATTCCTGCATTCAACAACAGTGAGATCTGATCTTTTATTAGCAGCATTTAAGTTCATTTTAAAAACACTTCATTATCAGGCAATGTTTTCTACCAATCATTAAAAATTAAAACTGTTTTTTAGCAGTCGTGGTGTATGAAACACTGAGAAAATACACTTAAAAGTAAGAATGAAAAAGGGAAAATAATTGCCTGTCAGTACAGAGATCTGGGCACATGTGCAGTTCACAGACCATCATTTCATTCAAGGCTAAGAAAGCTTTTTCTCCTCATCACAGAGGCAGCCTTGGAGGCTAGCACAAGGGAGAGGATTCATTTAAACCAACACAAGTTAAGAAAGGTTACAGAAAACCTCTTAAAGCCACACTCTGCTCCACCACAGAATAGGACTGGAGTAGTGTTGTCTGCAGACAAGCCTGAAGAACAGCCAGTCTGGAAGTCACGTTAAAATCTGTCTGCATCTTAACGAAAATTTTATTCTTATCCTGGACCACATTCTCATATAGTGAAGAGAAGTCTGACAAGTAGAAAAAGCACAGTGAGCACAAATGGAGCCTCACATGAATGTCTGCAGCATACCGTGCAAAATAAAGGACAGGCTCCAGATGCATCATCTGTGTGTAAATTAAGCAACTATTCACTGACCTGACTAGTCACTGATGGCATGCTATAGTTTTGTCCTAAGCACCAAGGGAGAATGAAATGTATAACTAATCCGTTAATATCCCTAAGCATTGTGCACTGAACCCCAAATAAAGATTCCCAGCGATCTGTGTTTGCATAGCCACTCATCCAAGACAGAGAGTCCTTAATTAAATGTGGATCTTTACTTAAAACTAGTGAGGTGTGAACTACTTGGTGAGTTACTGGAGATGTGTTGCTGCTGATCTCACAACCCACAGGCAGTCAGTGCTCAGAGAGGTAGAAGCCACTCATCTGAAAGTCATTAAGGCACCCACAGGTTGTCTGGCAGCACCTGACTGCTTTCTTACCTGAGACCCACCCTACACAAAATCTTCCAGAAGCAGCAGAGAATGGAAGGAGCTCAGATTCTCTTTCCTGTGTAATACAGGCTGAGCTCATTTAAGTGGAATAGATGGGTCTGGGGAGTAACAGGCACTAAAGGCCTGTGCAGTGGCAGGGTCATGCAAGTGACAAGCGAGACGCACTGCAGTGTGTCAGGAACCTTCTACCCAAGTATGTTTCCATGACCACCATCAAAAACACTTTTGCACCTCTAGCAGTTTTACAGAAAGGAGAGAAAATATTCCATAAAAGGGACTCTCTTCTACCATGATTATCCTTTATTACTTAAGAGCTGCAGAGGAGTTTTAGGAGGGAAATCTTCACCCAGTGGTCCTTCAGACATGGAGAGGCAGCACTACGGCTTTCTATTGCTGAGGGCTGGGAGGAAAGTGAGTTACAGTGGCTAGGGCTCTTTCTGTGTCTGATGTGCATCCAAAACAAGAAAAAAAGAAAGCAAAATTAGGTAAGAGGTGCATGGCAATGTAGTAGAACAGCAAAGAGAAAGTACTGTTTCTGTCCACACTGCCAAGCCCGAGTTTTGCATTGCCTTGCCCTGTCAG
Source organism: Athene cunicularia (assembly GCF_003259725.1). NCBI lineage: Eukaryota > Metazoa > Chordata > Aves > Strigiformes > Strigidae > Athene > Athene cunicularia. The sequence goes on from NW_020799142.1 coordinate 25,747,591, forward strand.
CCATCACTACTAGGGATGATGAAAAGCTGGCAGTGACAGAATAAATCACTAGTCGCAGGGGATAGTGGAAGCAGCTCTTTGCCCTTATAGGCCATCTAGCCTTGCCACAGGTTCCCTGCTCAAGGACTACAGACAAGCCCATTTTAATCATTGCATTGTTCACAACTGCCTTTCTGAAGTTTGGATGAGTTCAGCCTCCTCACTATGATACAACTGATTAGACAGCTAAAATCCAGCTGTGAGCATTCTGCATATCTCAGACAACCAAGGATGCACTTCATGACACAAAAAGAGCTGCTCTATTTGAAACTAAAGTGATGGCAACAAGAAACCCTTTGTAAATGTCCTGGTTTCATCTGGGATACAGTTAATTTTTCTTCTTAGCAGCTAGAATAGTGCTGTGCTTTGGATTCATTATGGGATTTCATATGAGAAGAATGCTCATAATACACTGATGTTTACAGTTGTTCAAGGACTCCCCAACTCCTCCAGTCCTGCCCGTGCACAGGTGTACAAGAAGCTGGGAGGGAGCACAGCCAGAGCACCGGACCCAGACTGGTCAGTGAAATTCCATATCATGTAACATCGTGCTCAGTATATAAAGGAGGGATGACTGTGAAGGAGGGCGTTCTCCCTCACTTCTGGGATTGTGATTGTGGGATCTTGGTACTTCAGGATCGCTAGCAGGGAACAGGCTGGGTATCAGCTGGCAGGTGGTGAGCAGTCGCATTGTGCATTAGCCATTTGTACTTTCTATTATTGTTATTGCTTTATTATATTACAATTACTAAACTGTTTTTTATCTCAAGTTACAAGTCTTCCTTCACCCCTCCAATTCCCTTTTCCATTCCCTGGGGTGGGGGGATGTTGAGCAAGCAGCTGCATGGTATTTGCTGGGTTCAAACCACAACAGTAAAAAAAACCTGAAGCGGCTTATAGCAACATCCTACAGGTTGGAAGAACTGGGTGATCACAGCTATTGCCTTCTTCATTGTACAAGTACTGAATCCCTCTCCTACTCTACCTTTAAAATTCAAAACTAGCAAGTATAAAGCTCAATCAGCTCCTCCCTGGTCCTCTCCAAGGCCCTTGATCTCACTGCTTCCATTCTGAAGGCGTCATCTTAATGTTTCTCTTACATGATGATTTTAGCACCTGTCCCCAAAAACTCCTTTTTACAGCAATTCAATTGAGAGAAAAAAATTTCATCCTCTTAAATTTAGATTTTTTTCTTCTCCTTTATAAATTAAAAAGGCAAGCAGAAATGATTACTCCAAATCCGAGCTCAGAGCAAGCAGTCTTTAGAAAATTATGCCTCATGATAATTTATGTTTTCTAGGTATGACAGCGCACTGCATCTCAGCAGTTTTGTTTAAAAGTTGTCATCATCAAGGCCAGAGACAAAGGCCTTCCCTCTCAGAGCAAGAAACACCTAGTGCAAGATGCAGGTTTGCATCACTTCTCTACACACTGCAACCCAACATAGGCAACTGCTGAATAGTGAAAACCACTGTTGTTCTATCCACTACTGGAATAAAAAAAAAAAAACAAACAGCATCAATTAGCCACAGACTGCAAGTTTACTCCAACACAGAGATGAAAAGAAGTTCTGGATCATCTCCAAATAATGAGGTTATAGCCCAAACTTCACACTGCCTCCAACTGAGCGTCATCCCCCTGAGCAGCTGGGCATGTGTGACTGACATTTAATCAGTTTCTGTAGCTTCTTAAAACTGGGGAAGAATTAATCTTCCATTGTTAAAAACATCACTACATTCATGACACACATTCATCCAGCACATCCACACAGCTAAACAATTACATAAAAGACTGTCTTTAAAGGCAAACTATCTGGACATGCTTCCAACTCCCCAACATCAGAGACACAGAAATCATGCCAGCCCATATTGATGTTGAAGACTTCTGGGGGGTAAAAAGGGGGGTGGTGTCATTATAAAGCAAGCACAAATGAACCACATCTATACAGAGAGACACCTGACTAATAGATGACAATAATCAGGCAAAAGTGTTTACAGGTAGTGTTCTAATGCCATGAAGACAACACTAACTGCCCAACAATCCCACATGCAAATCCCTAGTCAATGCAATTGATATACTTGATGTCAACTCCTTCTGGATCATGGATTTTTAATTGTGGTATTTTTTAGTGTGCTCTGTGTCTTGCAACCCTATTATAAAAAGAGCAGCTGTCTTACTTTTACTAGGTTACAGACACATTTTTCCATTCTCAAGCAGGCTACATACAGGCAAATTTACCTGGACAGATGACTCATTAGGTCAAGGAGACAAGTTACACAGGCAATGGCAACACTTTGTGCTATGAGTCAGGAAGGAGAAAATGCTTTACCGTATGGTCTGTAAGAGGAGGCAGAACAATCAGCTTCTCCATGGTATTCATTACCACCCTCCAGAGCTCTTTCAGCACCCGTTTCAACACCGTCTTTTCACACACAGTCGCAAACAGTGTCAGGCTGCAGGGAGAGAGCGAGAACTGATTAAGTTCAAAGAATGCAATCTGCAAGGAAAAAGGAGATGTGTATGGGAGAAGTAGTTTTTCATAACGATTGCTTTAAGGGTAGAAATCTTCCCTTTTCATAAAGTACAGCCTGTCTCCACTGTGAACTTAGAGTTCTATCACTTAAGACATTTGGCCAAAGTAGATTATAGACATTTCTGATCCAAATCACTTCTACTTATTGACCTGGGGATTACAGAATGTTTCACTAAGTTATGGAGTTTGAATATAGTCCAAATAAGAACAGGCACCATTGAAATGGTTCTCTTTAAGAAGATACTTCCTGACATATATTGGACTTACAGAGTATATAGGAAAAAAATACAAATATAGAACGATAGGTTTTAAACTTGAAGGGCTATTATAATGATTTTTGTCGGATGCCTAAATTAATATTTCCCAAACTGTTATGCTGAAGTTCCTGCACAGCTTCTGATAGCTGCTCATGTCTCTAGATCTTCCACTTCTATAACCACCTCAAAGCACTTCTTGGATTCCTCTGTATTTTGTTGCAATTGCATTCACCACCAATCACCTGCCATGTGTTTATCTACTTTTATAGAAAGAAGTTCTGCTTTATCGCCTCCTCATTCCTCCTTTATTATTGCGCAAGCTATCAAAAAGCCCAAGAAATGTTAGATTGTTCTTCAAAATGATTGTTGGTCTTTGTCATTTACTGATCACTTCGGGAGAGCTACAAAACAGGAACTCTGCAGCCAGTAGCAGTGCACAGGCGACAGCTGACTCTTCTACATCTTCCAGATTTCCCTTCTTCCCATAGCTGGTTAAACAGTAAATGAACAAATCTGAACAGGGACAAGACTGATGTGGATAAGATGTAGGAAGCATCAAAAAAGATTCTCCTTCTGTAAAGGAGGAAAGAAAATAATCCAGGTTTGGATGATCACACTCAAAATCACTTGCTCTGCAGCTAGACAAAAAGCCCGTAGCATAGCAAATTCCCAGTGATACAAGAGGAAGGCGGCTTTACAGGATTCGTGAAGGTATGCATGGAAAATGCTCAGATGACAAGGCTCCTAGATGTAATGACGGCTGCAGAGAGTCACTTTACTACATGGTGACCCAAAAGAAAGATGAGGCAATCAATGCAAAGAGCAACAAAAGAAACTATATATTGAACATGTAAAGCTTCACATCTCTTGAAGCATTTATTATGAAAACTGATGGAAATTGCTTTCAAAATAAAGAGCTGCTGTGCATCAGCAAGAAGTTTAACTTCTACAGTGATTAAAAACTATTTCTCTTTGTAGTTCAAGGCTTAGCTGATGAGAATTACATGCAGTTAGCCACAAAAAGTCCCTGTACAGCTGAATCATGCTGCATGGTGTTAATGGCAACAGCTAATTAAAGCAATGGATCAAGCTTATGTACATCACATAGTTCAGAAGCTTATTTTCTAGTCAGAGCAGCACTAGGTATGACTAGAACACACATGCTTAAAATGACTGGGATACTGAGTAGTATATGTATCAAGTATGTAAGTATGGTTTGCAATGCATCTGCTAATTGGCTACAGTACAATTTGTACAGGAAAAAAGCCATAGCTAGTAAATTTAGAATTTCAGTCTTTCCCACTATCTGATCAGCATTTGTTTTGCTGATTGCTCTAATTGCCAGAAGGAAAAAGGAGAACTTGAGTGTGTCCTCTGGCACTGAATGAAGGCTGAAAAGGTGATCCATGATTTGAGAGAGAGACAGACATGGGAAGAAAAGCCATTCATTCTTCCTGAAAATTCGGCAGCTGAACAGCTCAAGAGCAATCCAAGAACATGGAGCTATTTTTTCTTCCCCCATCCTGTTCCCAATGCAATGCACTGTATGTGTAACATGTATTTGAATACTCCCTTACTTTCCATCCAGGAAATCCATCAGTGGCCGCAGGACATTATCTGCATCTTGTGCAACTGTGTTTCTGGCATTAGCAGTAACATTTCCTGTCCCTTTCACTTGACAGAGGATATCAGACATTTGCTTGACACACTCATCGATGCGAGTCTGAAAGCTGAACAGGCAGGAGAGAGGCAAAACCAAGATTATCACTGGCAGAGATTTCAGCTCCAGTACCTAAGGTAAAATACTGCAAGTCCATAAACCATGCACTCAATTACATACTCCTCCTTCCTCAGATTTGCTGCTTACCGTATTTATTACCAAGGGGCATGCTATCCAGTTCCTTATGCCCATCATCCACAGACGGCCTACCACCTCTGAACATGAAAGACAATCACATTTGAGAGGATTTTGTTCGTTCAACTTCCAAAAAGAAATGATCCATTCCTGATTTCAAGAAACACTGTTACCCTGAGCTCAAAGCACCCTGCTGTATCTTTGCTTTCTAGACAGGGTGTTACACCACAGAGATTAGGATACTGTACAGAGCACTGGCACAACGCCTGCACATCTCTGAGCACCCAGGAGTGTACCAGCAGTATGATGATGGGTTATGACCCATCACAGGCTAAGTCTTTAAAATAACAGAGACAGCCTGAAGGCAGGCATTGACTGAAAACAGTTCACTGCCATACAGTCCATGCTGTATCGAAGTGTCAAAATGGGATGTGGGGCTCAGCTGTGCAATGAGCAATGTCACTGTAATGAAGTGACATGCAAGGCATTAAAGCACAGTTACTCTTCCATCTCTTACTGCTAAGAGGAGGTTCAAAATGAAATAACACAACGTTTAAAAATGATGAATAGATCAGCAGAGCTGTCAACATATCAGTTCAGCAAATAAAGGAAAATGCTTTGACATTTAAAAGAACAGTTACTAACAACAGGCATTACAAGTGACATTTAGCTATCCACTAATGGCACAGAGGTTTGAAACCAGGAAGAGGAGTTCAGTGCTGGGAGCTGGGGTAAAGATTTAAGATCAGTTATACACCGTTGGAAGTCAGCTTTATATCTGCATTGATGGCCTGAACTTCTGCTATGTAAGCCACCTAGGACATGTGTGGGTTGGCTGCTAGTATACAACCCCTCTGCCCTGGGGCTTTCACCTTCCTTCTCTACCCCATCACCTCTTTCCTCTCCTGCACTGCCACCTCCTTGCTCACTTCTAGCCTGCCTCTCACTGGAGCAATTCCAGAGAGCAATTCCAGAGCTGTCTATCCATATAGCCTCCACTTTCCCCATTTCTAGCAGAGAGTAGCTTGTGGCAGTCAGTTGTGGCTACAATGACAGCTTAACTAGAGACATAAATCACATCAAATAAAATAGTACGAAGAATTTCCTGTACTGCTGACAGTCTTTGTTCTGTTACAGACTAATCTCACCCCACAGTTCTCCCAAATACTGCATCAGTTGCAAGACCCTGCTTCAAGATGCTGTAAACCCCCACCCAGGGGATGAAAAAACCCAGAATCCCTTAAAAGATAAAAATCAATATGAGGTAAAAACGTCATCAATTATGAAAAATGATAAATCAGTTACTGTGGCAACAGGTTCACCTGAAAGTAAAGCTTGTGTAGATGTACAGCTTAAAAGGAGGCCTGGAGAGCAGCAAGTTAAAAGACAACCTCACCTACGCTGTCAGATAGGGCCTTCTGTTCCCTAATTTCTGCAGGAATTCCTTCCTTCTCTCCTACAGCCTCTAGCAGCTAGCCTTGCATGAAGTACAAACCATTTCAAGGCTCCTTTTTTCTACGATAACCTTTAAAGCAGAAAATTCTGCTGTGTCCAGACATAATTGTCGCCCAGCACGAAGGTGGTGAGGCTCTATGGATGTGTGCTGCTTTCCCAGCAGTCACAATTATCTCATAGAGATGAAGAAAAGATCTGCAGCATCAGGTGTCCACAGTGTTGTAGGAGAAACTCTTTACAGACTCTGCACAGAATATTGTGGATATCTGTCTTACCTCCCACACTTACATCCTTTAGAAGACCCTGCTTATACAGTAAACTGCAGCTCTGTTTTTCATTCCCTATTACTCTTTAGGAATGAGCAAAGCATCTGAGCCATCTGACTGGCTAAATCTCTTGCTGGCACATCTCTCTGAAACACTGCCTGGTATATATGCTGATACCAAATAATCTCTTTAAATCACATTTGCAAATGTTGATTGTACCCTAATTGTCATGTAGCAGCGACACCATGTTTCAGATAACAAAATTCACCCTCTAATTATAATTTTTCACTCATCCTTCATCTAATTATGCACCTTATCAATTCAATTCAGTTACAGTTTGAATCTCTCAATTTCTTGCTATAGCATCCATTACTCGCAATGTGAACTCCCTGCTTATCTCCCCACTTAGCTCTGTGTGCTGAAATCCAAATAGTCGCTGACAAGTCTCACCATGATTTTTTGGTCCTAAGTACTGCAAATCCATAGACTGTAGGACGCCAAGTTGGCACAATTTGCTTTATTCCCCTTGCCCATCTTTCGGCTATACTACAGTTCACACCTGCATTAATCTTGTTATATAGCACAACAGGAAATGAATGGGGTTTATCATGGGAAGTGGTTGCTTTTGAAGATCAGTTAGGAGCCCTGTATTTCTAGATTTTGCTTAGTTTACATCTTTTATTGTTCACTACAAAATTATTATAAAGTCGAGCGCATTTTTATCCTCAGGTAAATGGTAACATGATTTGCAGCAAAATTTAATTGCCATCAATTTTTCTGGCAATACTTTAAAGAGCTTCTCCCCTCGAAACATTAGAAAACACCATTCACTGCAACATTAGAACAAGTCAATCTCAAATTCTAAACCTGTTTCCTTCTTATTCCAATATTCATTTAACAATCAGAAATCAGTCAGCTGTTTCATACATTAGAGCAGAACATTTAAACAAGAGTGTTGCTTCACAAACACTAAGCTGGAAACTGCTTTCTGAGCAATAAAGGAGCAGGCAATTCTGTTACTGACAAGCACTACTTAGTGAAAAAAATCACTCTGTGTAATTCAAATACATTTCACAGTTGAGAGATCCCCATGTTACATTTCTAAGCAGAGCAATATAGAAAAGAGAGACTTTTAAAACATTTCTCACTTCTTTAGAAGGTCTCAGTATTTGAAAGACCATGAATTTATAATGTAGTTGATAGGAGTTTCTTTTCTTAACCTGACTGAATGAGATTAGACAAAAGAAAGGAATGCTTCAAGGACAGGGACCTTGTTATACTCACCTGTTACCAAACACAGCACTCAGCTCATCCAAAACATTGTTCAGCTTCACCTGGAGCTCTTTAAGATGGTCACTTGCTTCTGCATCCAACTGTGGGTGAAAGAAGAGCATTTAGCTTGAACCCAGAGGGCAGTCTGCTGTCCTTCACAGTGCCGCTCTTCACTGCTGAGGCTACTTGTGATAAGCAGGTTAACTATCACCACTGGACTCTGCCCGCTAAGATGCTCTCCTCCACTGCCTGCTGCTGTTACAGAAGCTGTGAAATCACCAACATATATTTGCCTAAACAGCAGCAAGTGGTTTCCCCAGGCTCCAGGTACCCTTTGATACCCTTCTGGTATTTTTAAAGTTGAGAAAGAAGTAAATGTGAACTCCCCGTGGTAAACAGAGTAAGAGGGCTGAGACACCATCAAGCACTGTGCATTACCTTGGGCTCATGTGTCATTTCACCCCTCTAAGGGCTTTTCAGACTGGATGTTATTTACTTGTGCACTTCTTCATGCATGGTCTTGAAAGATGCTATTTCACCTTCCACCCTGCTATCAAGTATTCAAACTGAAGACCGACCCAGCCACTGCTCTCAGGAGACTGCTCCCCAGCTAATTTGAACATCTGGCCACAATATCACACCAGGAACTAGTGTGCATAGTTCACTTTTGGAAAGCATAATCTCAGCTATGGGTATTAAGCACAAGTAGCTCTACTCTCATATGGAGCCAGACAGCTTTTTGTATACAACTGTTCAGAGGAGACTTCACGAAACAAAGAAGTGCACTGCATGGATGCTGCTGACACCTTGGCACACTCTGAAAAAAGCGCTTGCTCCATTACTACCAACCCAAAGTCGCCTGTTTTTACATTCAACTGTGACCTGTATTCCAGCTGTAGTCATCCCTCCAGCCTCTAAAGGGCCACTTCTGAGCAACCTACCTCTGTGTATACATAACAACACAAGTTGAATGCTTTGGGATCATTTGCTCTGAAAAAGTAACTTGTAAAACAGATTTGCCTTTGTATGCAGGCAGGCAAGCTGCTTGTAAAATAAAAACCTTCCAGAAATGTTTGCATTTGGCATTCAGAGCTTCTACGCTTCTGCTCTAAGGCAGAGTATCTATTTACAAATGTAATGAGTCAGATACCAGTACAGTGGTTAAAAATCAGTTTAGATTTTTACAGTATATCCATGCATGCAGCTATACAGGATTTGAACTTGAAAGAAGTTTCCCATGTCTATACTCAGTGCTGAAGCCATTTTCATATTCCTCTGCACCTGTCAGAGAAATCCAAGCCTTAGGGATTTTGGAATCTGATCCAATCATTTTCCTGCTGTAAGCTGGCATAGAAAACTGACTCTATTAGGCATTTGAACCTATGCTAATGAAACTCCTGGATCAGAATTTTTAAGATAATTTAAAAAAAACCCAAGCAAATTATGATTACTTAAGCCTTATAACTTCGGGCATTGCTAGTTCTGATTATTTTGCCTTTATTAAAGTGAATTTGTATTCCTATTACCTTTATAACCCCCTTGCTATATGAAGGCGGAAGGAAGATAACAGCATGCCAACCAGCAGCCATTCTGGCCAAGCTTGTAGGTAACAAAACAAAACCAGCATCTGTTGGTGGTTGTTTGTCTTGCCCTTACATTAATCCTTCCCTTCCCTTATGGTGTAAAGGAGCAAGGAGTCACAAGCTGTCTGGTTTGCTATCTACAATTAATGGCACTGAACAGTCCTCTGATTCTGGCCATTTCTGGTAGATGTGAGGTAGGACCAGTTAGTTCATGACTCATCAAAACATTTCAAGTAACTGCTTTTCCAGCTGAAAAAAAAAAAAGCACCAGAAGAATCTGGCATAAGACACCTATTCCTCACTATTTACTTCTACTTCTTTATAAGCTACCAGATGCATGTGATGCATGTCAAGAGGATGTCTGAGATCAGGATCAACAACTCATTGCCCTGGTTCATGAACCATGCAATTAATGCACTGTTTTACTGTGAGGTGACGGAGAGCTCACCGATTACACTTCTCCTTGCTATTGTTGACTACAAACTGATCTGGGAGACAAAGAAAGGCTGATTGCCAGCCCTATACTGAAAGAAGGGACAGCTGGAGCAATGCTTTGCCCAGGTGATAAGCTTCATTATCTGTGGCAAGGAACTCATTCTCCTCCAGAACATCAGCTCACAGCTCTCTGGGTTCAACTGGCAAGACAGCTGCTCAGATTTAACTCTGAGGTGCCCAGCCTCACCCCCAGAAAGCCAAACCCTGGTGGTAAGGATTCTGATTCAGTATTCACAAAGTCCTCTGTCATCCTAGAAAGGCTGTTGTCTTCTGAGCAACTGCTGCTATGGAAGGAGGAGTCCACAGAATACATTACTGATGGTTAATGCTTTGGTATTGCCACGCTTTGGCTTGAAAGCAAATTTCAGGGAATTACCTGAGTGTGATTTAAGTCCATTAGGGAAGTGACAGTAAGTGTGTACTACTGTTTTACACATATATAAATTACACATCATGTGGTAGAACTGCAAATTATTCTTTGCCAATATGGTGAAGCACTGATATCAGCACACAAATGAGACTGCACGTTTTGCTGTTGCTTCTCAGCCAATGAATTCTAAGCACATCGGCTATGACTGATAGCAGGAAATGCTACTTGGAATGGATGATAAATCTGGCTGCTAGAATAAAGCAGAAAGCAGTGCTAGGCAGTTGGGTCACTGCCATATGTCACATCCAGACCATTTCTATCAGAAGCTGGAGCTCAGCAGGCTTATGATCTCCATTCTGTGGGTGTATCTGAGATGATTCAGAGGAAGAAAGATAATGAGAAATTCTTTGTACGAAACATGGGACAGTACCCACAGCAAGGTGGCTTCTCATCTCTGAACAAATGCTCCAGTTCCAGTGGAAATAATGGCTTGCGTGGACATAGTTCTGTGTTTGAGGCTAAATGTGTGATACAGAAAATGGAGGTGCATGCAAAGAGGGAAGAGGTAACCCTATATTTACATTTCAGGGAAGAAAGCAGGGTCGTGTTAATTTCTTGCAAAGATTTGGGACTTGGCACTTCAGAGAATCCAGGCCTCAATGTCTCATCCAAGCACATTCAGGGCTGGAACCTTAAGTTCTCTGCTAATCTGAATGGTGGCATTTAGAGCACAGTGCTATGAACTTCAATTTAGGTTGATCTTCTGCTTCTCTTGTGGATGAAGTGATGGGCTTCCAAGTGATATCACTAATTCTTCTTTGGTTTCAACACACAGTGGAGAAGCATGAGCAACAAGAACTAGAAGGCTTTTCTGAAGCTGGAGAAACACAGCTCTTGCCTTCTAGAAGGTTGACGATGTTAATCAATTAACATCTTAAAACCAGAGAACCTGTGACATCATCAGGTCTGATCTGACGTATCAGCAGCTAGACAATTTTCCTCTTCTATCCTATTGTAACTTCATGCAAATTCATCTGGATCCAGCTTGAAATTGCTGACTTTTGCTGCCCCTCCCTCCACTAGCCCCTGGGAGTTCTCTGCAGCATTAACTGTGAAGCCAGGAGCTCAACAGATGCAACCTCCTTTTAGGGACTTGTTTGCACTGGATTTTCATACATCTCCCCACTTTCCTGTAGGATACAAGAGTAAAGAACCTGGAGCACTGAATCCAAATAACAGCTGCCAGCTTCTCAAACACTAGGGTGACCTTAGCTATAGCATGTGGGATGCTAAAGAGGAGCTGCAAATCCTTTGAGAACATTACTATCAAGTCTTGGCTGTTTCTAAACTCTCACTATTTGTTATTCAGGTGGCTAACTTAGGATTTAAAATGTGGGCTAACCCTGGCTGAGCATTAAGAGAGTTTCCTGAAGTGTTAATTGTACAGATTACCTTAAAAGCAAAGACATGAAAATTGTATGATGACAATCTGCTGCTACTAAGCAGCTAATTCTTTGGGTTCCCTAGGCAGTGCTTGTCTCTGATACTCACCTCACATGCTTGTCTTTGGGAAAAAAAAGTGCAGAAATGTTTTAAACTAGGTTTCCACAGCACATCTAGACTCCAGCAGTGGGTAATGCAGTACAGCACCTTTTAATTTCAGTGCCATGAGTTCATAACTCATGAAAAGCTAAGTAAAGTAACAGACTGCTGAAAGCCATGTCTCTCAAGCAAAATGAATGAGAAAGGCTTATTGTGGTGCCAGGGACAGCACAGAGCAGGCTGAAGTCTGCAAGAAAACTGCAAAGGTGGGTAGAAAATGCAGGTCACATTAGGTTTTATTAGATAATGTAACAGTTAAATAAATTAATCCAAGTTCAGGCAAATACTAGCAATGAATCTAATACAGACTGCTTTAGCACAGAGCTAAATTACAGTCTCCATTCTGTAGGTCTACTGGAGATGATTCAGAGGAATCAGAGGTACCCAATTTCTGTCCAGGACTCACCCCCTAATTCCTCAGTTCATTATGCTTTTAATGCTACCTGCCACTGCATGTATGCTGCCTTTTCAAAACATGCTTCACGAATGTCTGAGAATGCTACTGAGCTACAGCCAAGCTGTTTTGATCCCGTGAGATGAACACAGTTCAGAAGGGAATTAGAAGTATTAATTACAAATTAATTTAAAGTATTAATTATAAATCCTAAAAATCATTCCAGATACTTTTTTCTGTGTGTGCATGTGTATAAATACATATATATGCCTTGAGATCTCAAGCACAGACCCAAGAGAATCCCTCCACACAGAACTCTCTAAAGCTCTGCTGCTGAATTTACTGTTTCTGTCTAGTAATGTTCACAGACCACATGATGTAAACAAATTAAACTCAGAGATGCTGGGCAATTTTTGCCCTGTTTTGTGCTTTCTGGCTACTAACAATTGGAAAAAGAATATGAGAAGTGGAGGAAAAGATACCATTCCTCATTTGAGGGGAAAAAAAGTAAAGGCAGTCCCATCTCAAGAAACAGTATTGGGCATGTATTTCTGCCATTATACTGCAGGGTGACTATGGTGAGCCCTGTCCCTTCATTTTCCTTGCTACAAAAAGGAATAAATGTAATATGGATTTCTGTAGGAGTGTGTTTTGGACCCACTGGCAAAGACCACTAGGTAGCAGGAGCATGTCAAAGCTTTCTAGAGTTGTGCAGTGCTACACCCGCAGAAGGACCTGTGAATCAGAAGCAGATGAAGACACAAGCACACATTAACTGAAACCAATCTCCAAGATCTGGCTTCACGCATGGTACATCTAACATACCTGCCATAGGAACAATGTAATATTTGGTACCTAGCTCCCAACAACACCTCTGAGAACATAAAAAGGTGAATAGTTCAAGGCAACCAGGACATGCCGCTATGCTACTTTCTCACTCCTCCAAAGAAGCAGTTTCTTTTTGGGTAGAGCAGCCAGAATAATGCTTACTTTTGTGCAAGCTACTGTGTGACATATAGATGAATATAAATCAAATCTGTCACAGAAAATAAGAACTGCCCTTCCCAAAGGAGAGGAGAAAACCCATAGATGCCTTTCCAGCAGCATGTTTGTCTGCATGTTCTATTTTCAATGCCATTGTCTCACCAATTATTACTCACTAGTCAGGTTCAATCTGCATCAGAAAAAGGACTACTCAAACTAGGACAAGATCTTGTTTACTCTAGCAAGACAGAAGACCTGGCAGGTTTCAAGTCAAGAAGCAAAGTACTACATACTCACCAAGAGGGAAACTTCTGGGGATAGCAAATAATGCATGCACCTAACACAGCATGATATATTTCTGGTGATCAGCAGCAGTCTAATGAAGTGGACAAGCAGCATTTGAAAAGAAAAGAAAAAAAATCACTTCCAAAACCAGCTTCCTAGCATGTTTGCTACATTTCTTCCTGTGTGTTTTATTCCTCGCAGTCTGAGTCTCTCTCCCCTTTTTTTTCTTTTGATTCCACAATACAGGGGAAATAGTGGATTCATAACCTCTCTTCTGCCTCACCCACATCTCCTGAGGAAGGTTTTAAAGGGCTGAATGCAGAGAAGAGGACTAGGAAGTTTTAAATATTTTTTTTTCTCTTCCTATTTAACATAGTATCAGGCGGTATTTTCAATTTGAAATACAGAGACACTCTACTTAATGGTCACCACTGTGGGAAACAGTAGCAAACTGATTCCTTAAGGGAAAACTTTGTAAACCAATTCACAAACATTTCATTACATGTTTATTTTTTCCTGAAAAATGAGCATTTATCTACCATTGCTATTATAGCTGGGAGTATATAATGCTAATTCTTGATGTAGAGTTCAGAAATTAAGATTGCTGAGATCACATGTGAAAGAATGACAGCCATTTTCTTTGCCTTATGGGTAAATGTATTTGTTGAGATTTCTGCCACTTCACAGAATTCTGCTACTGAGCACAAGAAAGATTTGAAACACCAGTACAGGCAAAAACTGAGCTGCCCATCAGCAAAGCTGACTTTCCTCTTGGCATACAGGTCAAAGCACAGGCTCTACCACAACACAGCCAAAGAAAATGCACTTAGGCTTTTAAAATAATTTTCTCCTAACATGATCAGCATCAGCAGCCTTTTCTTCATTTTCCCGAATCTTGAAAAGCAATGAAAAATGAAGAGAAAAGAAAAGATACATGGATTATATCAGAACAGAAATGGCGATCTAGGAGAGAAAAACCTTATTTCTGTAAAAATGGCCATCTCAGTACACAGGGATACATCCAAGTATCCAAAGCATGAATACAGAACTCTTATTTGCATGTCTGCAATATATTTGATTTTAAATTGAAAATGTGGGTACTGTCCCACATTTATATGCCAGGTGAAATCATTTGATGTCAACAGTTCTCAGACCTATCTATCTGCCTTCAGAGTTGTGAAACCACCAGCCATACCCACATCCATCCCACGTGAGCAGAGTATGTAACCTCTTCTTTTCTCTCCATGCTATTCTGTGCTTCAAAATATTCACTCCTGCATCTTCTGACAAATTCAGTTGAAAGGTCTTCAGGCACGACTCTCCCCTCACTATAGTGGCAGGTGTCATGGGGCTCTCCTTACAACTGCAGTCTTCAAGAACCAGTATGATGCAAATAATCTAGTAATAGTGCAGCAGGAATGAGTAATACTCAGTCTCTTAGCACTCTTACCTCTTTACCACCCATGGCTTCAAACATCTTCTCTAGCTGCACCCTCAGTTGTTGGATGTTATTCATCAGGATGCAGGGCTGAAGGGACAGAAGCAGGTGCCTGTTACTGCTCAGGATGCCAACACATTTTCACCAGCGGTACACAGTCTGTGCCTTGACACCCTTCCCCAAGAACCACCAGATCTGAGAGTTAAATAGGAAGTAGTGCATGCAAGATTTCAGTGCTCAAATGTAAAAAAGACCAGTCATTTTTTCTCCAGCTTGAAATTGGATGGACAATTCCAGAAATCCCAGATCAGATCTCTGCTGTTTTATTTTCCTCCTCAGCTTTATCACAAACAGAGAATAAGCTGACAAGAAATCCATGTCACGACAAGGCCCAACTCTCTGCAGCTCCTGACACACCCTGCAAGAGTCCAAGCAGCATCACCTTCAGCCTAATGCTGCAGCGTCCTATTGTGAATGGCATGCGTCCCAGATCAGACAGGAAACTGCTAGCCAAAGCTTCATTCAGACACACATCTGGGTCCTGCCAGGCCAAGCCTGAGAGCAACAGTCAAAGGCAGCCTGAGCAATAGACTCTTCCCTCTGCAGTTCTATTCCCAGTACAGATGTGGGAGATAAAAAAACCCTGCATGGGACAGACACAGGGCTCAAAAATTTAAGACTCTGTTTTAATTAATACATAGAATTTTGCTGAATTCAGATTAAACAGCAAGATAGTTAGATGGAGACAATGGTAAACCAAGAGTGCTGCTAAGTACCAGATCTACATAGCAATCTGTGCCCACTTTTTATTTCTTTTTAATCATCTCTGTGACAGACAACACAGGCAGAGTGGAAGTTAATTTCAAGTGAACGTGACAGACTCCAAGACCTGCAGATCATCTTCCAGACCTATTTTTATTTCATGGCCAAGGAAGAATTCAATCTACAAAAGCATACATATGATGATAAAAACTATACCGAAAGTTTTTACACCAATATGGTTAGGTGCAACGTGAGAAACTTGGTTTCATCAGGACAATTATGTGATTCCTTGGGGCAGAAGAGAAGCTCAGTGCAACTCACCAGTTTCTCCTTGGAACAGTAGGACTGGAAGCCCTTGGACAGGATGTCAGCATACTGCATCAGCACTTTCCCAATAGTCTGCAAAGACAAGATGTCAGCACTGTTACTTGTCCTCTATCACTTCAGGAGAACTCCAGGAAATAAAACAAAAAAACCAGCATACTGTTTTGCATCCCACTAAGGTAAGATAAACGGTTGGATATTGAGGGTTATTACCTTAGCAAACCTCCTGTTATAATGAGCAACAATTACAGGGTCTGGGCACTCCAGCTTCTTAATGATCTCAAAGCTCTGATTGAGCTGGGTGAAGACGTCCACCACTGAGCAAGAGAACAGAGCATGCTCGGATGTTTGCTGGAACTAAAACAGAAGTACAAAGAGTCATTCTCAAATAGAAAAACCTGAAATACACCCATTTCATGGATGTCTCCATCACCTGCCCTATTGGAGGCAAGACAACCAAAACCTTCATTTTCCTCAGAATTAGTCAAAAGCTCTCCAAAGTTGCTCCAGAGGAGCTAAACAGACAGTTCTGTTAGGTTATGAGTTTACGGTCCTTCACCAACTATGACATGACAAGCACCACAGAAATATACCATGATGCTGAGACCCTTAATGAAATTCATGGCTTGTCCATCAGTTAATGAGAGAAGGAGGAGAGTGTGAAGAGCTTTTTTTAGATTTTCTTAAAATTTAGATATTAAAGAAAATGCTTACATTAGCATCACAGACTACATTGCCATCAGACACTAAATAAATGGAAGGCTCTTGCTCTCTATTGGGAACACTCGGCAAATTAAGAATAAGATTACTCTGTCCTGGATTAAGGTCATGTTCTTACTGCATGACTAAGTATCTGCAAAGTGCCTTATATTTCAACTACCTCTGACAAACACAGAGAGATGAGTGAGCACCAAGCAACTGGCTGACAGATTAACAGCAGCAGAACAGACATAAATGAATGATGTACATCTTGTTATTAAACAGCTCTCTGTGACCTGTAGAGAAAAGTCCTAAAATAAATGAGTTTCCCAGTTGTTTAGCAAGCAAAAAGGGCTTCATCCTCCAGTATGTCAGTATGACAGCTGAATTTACAAAGGGTTATTGTTGGGTTCTAGGGACTGAAGGATGTATCACCAAGTCCTCCACTCAGAGCAACCTACATACCCCATCTTTTTTATCTCTCTCCAGAGCACCATGCAGGAATTCTAAGGAAACATCTTCATTTTCATCCAGCCACTGCATCACAAACTGCTCAAACCACCTGCAGGAGGGACAGGAAAGACAGCAAGTTACAGGAAGAAACAGAGCACCCCAACCAGACTCAGACAGTGCTGCTGTTACAGCAAGCCTTGTGAAAGCTTGCCACTGTTGGGTGTCTGAATGCTGTCGCCTGTGTGTGCAGCCAAAGTTTCCAGAAATACTCCTACCTGTATGCAAACTATCAGTGAGAAGGGTAGCTCACTGTACCATCACCTGGGCTGGACCAGCAGAACAGAGCCTAGCCCAGCCTCTGCAGACTCAGTCCTGAGCTGTTTTTGTCCTTCTCCCCTGTCTTTCCTCTTCCTTGGTACCTTCTCCTTTTTTTTCTCCCTTGAGCACCACCTTTAACTTTGAAACATCTTTGAGCACTTTGTCTTTTCTTCCCCTTTCACCCATGTGCCAGAGAGGACAAGGGAGATGTCCAAACCCACTATCTCTGCATGCCAAGAGAGACAGCACACTATCCTGCTGCCCATTTGGGTGTACCATCTTTCATGTGAGCATTGCAAATGAGTAATAAGAGAGGAAAAGCAGCACCTGTTTTCCAGGGCCCTTCAGCCACTTCATCTGCAGATACATACATACTTCTGGAGTGCCCAGAAAGAGAATCAAGGCTAGAAGTTTTCTTCACTTTAAAGCTGTATTCCCTTGCCCCAAGCCTTCTCTAGAATGACGATTTCTATGGGTTGCTGATCTCACTGTGAAGATGCTTCTGGTGACAGCATGGCACATCTGCTAGGGCTTGCAGGAAGCTGGACAGCATTGTAAGCAGCTCATCGGTTTGTTTTAAAGAAGCACAAACTTAGTTCATGTTAAATGCTGGATTAACAGCCTTGGAGCATGGTCAAGTCCCCAAAACAAGCAGGTCCTAGAAGCAGGACAGCAAAGTTTGTCTCTGTTCCTTCTCCTCATTTAAGAGGATAGGCTAAATGGTAGAGCAGAATCCAAGATACTGCTAAAACAGCCACTGCTGTATCTCATGGAGATGCCCTACATGAGGTGGTGCCTGGAGCTACCTTCTGCACTAAACAAAAGGCTTCTACTCAACTCCACCTTGGCCAAATAGGCAAGGTGAAAAGCTGTTTCAGTGATGGGATCTTACAGCTGGTCATCCCTCCGTTCTCTGTTGTGTGGGACATATTCACATAGTACAAAAGGGGGTGTGTGGGGTGGTGTTCGTGCCTGTGTTTAAGCAAAACATACCACTTACAGCTTTATTTAAATGTCCTTTTAGGATTTGTTGTGTTCAAGTGCCAACATACCACAGCTGAAGCAAATCTTAAATTCAAATATTACTAAACAGTATTCACAAATAAGGGAAAAAAGTGCACATGTGTGATTTCAGTCCATACAAAAGATTGTTATATGAGCTTCACAGGGTACAGCCTCCTCTAAACAGGCAGCTGTGTTCATAAAGATTGTGCTAATTATGGGCTGAGTTTGCAAAGAACATGAAAGCATGTGCCAGACATGAGAGGGAGATCAAGAGCAAATTCACAGACAGAGTGTACTAGATAGCCTTAAATACTCTCTACACTTCGAAATATAAAGCACATCAATGCTGATATTGGAAATTGTAACTGACACACTGTTAAAAGCCAAGAGCAACCTGTCTATGCAGCCGTATTTAATATAGACAGCAACAGTGGAACACTGTCACAGACATACAGACTTCCTGTATTCTGGAAAAACTCCTTCTGATTAGCACTTCAGGCTCCTAAAAGTCAGCACATTCTGGTGTCCGCTGCAAGTTTCTTGAGCTTTCAACATTTTGATTTAAACTAAATAGCACATTTTAAAGCAACGACTCAATCTTTAGAAGGGAACTCAGGTGGTTTACAAGGAAGCAACTACACATCTTGTGTCTGTTTCATAGTTCCCAGGTTGCTCGTTGCTGACTGGTTTCACATGTCATAGGTCCGTGTATAGGGAGGATTACTTGTTTGTGCCAGAAGCTACAATTTTCACTCTGAGAAGTAGATCAACTTCCTGATTATCATTCATCCTTAGTTATTGCACCACATTCATAGGAAAGGGCCACTCACTATTGAGAACAGTCATTGCCTATTTTTACGGCTACCATATGTTGATGTACAAAATCAAGTGCGTAGGTACTTACTGTCCTACCAAATCATCTAAACAAAGGTGGCAGGGAAAAAGGTACTGCTGAGTGGCTGCTGGTGGTGGGGTGTTTGCTCTCCCACCCATTAAAACAAGCATTACCCCCAGAAAGAGGTTTAATATGAATATTTAAGGACAAAGCAAATCACTTAGGTCAGATCAGGAAATTTCGTAACTACATTTGCAAAGCCTGCCTCAACTTTGTCCTTTATAGGCTGGCAGGAAAACACAAGAGATATAAATCATCTATAAATACTTCCAGTCCCTGGACACATTCAGGACCAGAATGTGCTTTGAGCTGTAATACAAACCTGGAGTTATCTTAAGCCAAACACTCCTTAGAATGTTTTATTATCAGGTTTTGGGCTGCTGAGTGAGTGCAAAAGCAACATATCCAAAACAAGGACTACAAAAGCAACATTTCCAAAACAATATTCAAAATTATTTAGCATGGAAACTGTGAGAGCCGAGCAACCAGGCCTGTGAAAAACTAAGACAAACAGCCTGGGAAAGCAAAAGTTGAGGCTGATTGAAGATTTGCCTCAAACACTCGCAAGACAAAACTATGAGTCACAGGGTGATTTCTGTGGAGGCCGAAGCTGATAAGGCTGCCCGATGTATCTGGGGGAGAGAGCCCTGTGGAGATGGGACGGCTCTGCCCTGGGGCACCTGGGCAGATTTCAAGGGCCATGTGTCCGGTGAACGAACTTTGCTTCATTATCCACGAAATGCATATTAAAGTTGACACCCCTCAATATGCTAACGAGGGCTGTCATGATCATGCGAGTGACATCATCCCATGAAACACCTTACCCCTCCCTGTACATGGGATACGTAGGTCTGTGGGTTGACCTAGGGGATGGACCCAAGGAAAGTGGGTATAAATCAAAGGGGAGAAGAAAGGGCTCTCTCTCTCTCTGCCCCTCTTCCTGCCCCCCCCCCCCCCCCG
>NW_020799142.1:25767884-25787066 GCF_003259725.1 Athene cunicularia
CCCCCCCCGGCCGTCTGGAGAGAGCAGTGAAGCAAAGACGACGGATGCCAGCGAAGAAGATAGCTGCCTCCTGGAATCCTCGCCAGCAGGAGCAGCGCAGGAACCCAGACCGGTGATCTGTACTCCCCCATTCCCTCTATCTCCCTCTTTTCCTTTTTTCTGTTAAGAAATGTAAAGCATATTATATTGCTTGCCATAGCTTGCTCTGTACTTAGCCAGTTATCATGTGTTCAATTAGTGCATTGTAGGTAGTTAATAAATGCTTGAACTTGGAGACTTGTTGTCCGCTCCAATTGGGGATTTGCGAATCTGAGTCACTTGTCCCCCTCACTGGAGCGGGACGTGACAGAAACTAACAAAAATAATCTGATTTCATGCAGGAATAGCTTCAAAATGTTGTTATATGGCAAATATCTTCTCCTCATCTGCTTCAATTATTGATGTAGAAGCAAACAGCGTAACGACTCATGCACCAGCACACAAGGCAGCTCACGGTGCTGCTTCAGAGACATTTTGTGCTTGCAGGGGTCAGCACAGCCTGACTCGAGATGGCATAGACAACCTCTCCAAATGAGTATTGCACAGAATACGCCTTAGTCCCAACTGCTGGGAAAGGGAGCGGTGTTTTGTGACTAAATCAAAGTTTACCTCTGTTGGTTGCACAACAGTAACGTAACACAAAAGGCTGCAATTTCAGCCTGGCCATGAGCCTGGCTCCTGTGGTCTGAGACTGTACAGGTGAATTAATCTTGCTCATTTGCTGTGTTGATGCATGTGGGTACCCAGTGAACATCCTGTCGGCCTTGGCAAGCACAGAGGCAGGAAGGCAAGCAGAGTTTCAAAGAGTAAGAGAATAAAAACTATGTTTGATGAAGTGAGCCAGAACAATAAGACTGGATTTCAAAGGAAGGAATGCCTTCCCCCACCAGAGAGGAGGTAGTCTCCAGTACAGCTACAATACTAGCTGCATGCAAACATCAGTATTAAAACAAAACATAAAACACTTCTTTACACTTCTAAAAAGCTAGGGATTTTTAGAAACTGACACTTCACAGCTTTTAGCTGGCAGCTAAAAAGTTAAGAGAGGAAGTTTTGAAGATCCACTCCCAGCTATGTTGCTACTGCAGTTTCAGAAACGGTTGCTGAATTGCAGAAAATAAGCAGAGTACAAAAACTTCAGCTTCAGTACTTTGGAGCCTTCACTTTATTCAGTTGTACCTCAAGGCTATCAGAAACATGGTTTCTCATAGTTTCAACACAAAAAGTGAGTTTGTGGATCACCTCTTGTCTGTCGAGTAGAAAGACAACTTGGCTATTCTCTGGACAGCAGCAATTTAGTTTCATCTGAAGAATTTACTGATGTGCAAACCTGATGCATGGACTCCTTTGTTTAAGGAAGCTTCAAGACTAAAAATACTTGTGAAACAAATCAAAGGACAAGAACGCATTGTTGTAATTGATACCAGGGGGATATTTTGTGACAGCTGAAGGTTATGGTTGAAATAAACATCACTTGTGTCTGACAATGTGGCTATTGTACTAAAATACAAGAGTGACAGAACAAAGCTAGTGCCTGCAAACGTACATGAGCACTGAACCTCTACCACAAAGTCCAGCAGAGCAGAACAGTCTGTGAAAGACCGCAGAATGAAACTGAGCATCATTATCCAGATTACACAGGAGAAAAAGAGAGATTAAGAATATCTGATGGCTTGCCTGAGACTACACTGAGTCAGAGGCACAGCAAAGAGCACGGGACTGCTGAGACTGTCATTCCAGCACCCTTTTCACAGAGTTAATGTCACTCGCTGACCTGATTTGTTAAGCAAGGCTCACAGCCCAAGATAAGCAATTACACCAAATGGCTCAAGTCTTATTAGTATGCAGCTAGCACCAGGCTTGAGGGACTGCATGCACCACAGGATGGGAAGAGAATTCAACATGCCAAAATGGAAACAGCCCAAGGAAGATTTTTTTTTTTTTTTTTTTTTTTTAAGAGGGGCAACTGCAAAGTGCTGCATTTAGACAGCAGTGAACAGTCATATATAGGATGACAAGAACAGCTAGGTAGGACAGTCTGCTGAAGGTGCCTGGGAGCTGGCCTGTGGCTCACCAAAAGCACCACTAGTCAACAATACCACTGAAGGAAAAAAAAGAAAAAAAGGCTGCTATCAACCCAGGACGTGAGAGCAGCAGCACTGCCTGCAAGGCAATGCAAGGCAAGATCTAGATGAACCAGTATTATTTAAGGCTGGGTGTAATACATCCAGACACAGAACTGCTGGAGAGAGGTGAGTAAACCTCACTTACAAGGAAAGCTGGGAACAAACAGGAACCAGCAGAAGACTGGGAAGGGACGTGAGGAAAGCATTGTACTCTTCTTGTAAAACAGGAACAATTTGTTCTCCATGCCCAGGACTGGTATGACAGGATATATAACAAGCTCAAACTGAAGCAGAATTTGGATGGTGGTAAAACACAGTGTGTTAAAACCCCAAAACCCAATGGAGGGTGTAACACTGAAGCACAGGGAGAAAAGCTGCTTGAAGATGTGAAGCAACCATTACTGAAAGTCTCTGAAAACCAGTTAAACACTGGTCAGAAACAACACACCCGCTCCTGCCTTAGGCCAAGTGTGAGACTCTAGCTACTGTATTCTCCCTAGCTTGCTCCGACAATTTTTTGGGCTCAAACTTTCCTCAGGTCTGAAAAGTACTGTGGCTCTTTTAAATAAAACTTGTGAGCAATTGCTTAGAGATTAAGAGCAACAGCTTAACCCATGTTTTCAACTAACCCTTTCTGTTAAAAGAAAAAAAATAATATCTTTACAAAACGTGTGTTTGTATACATACAACATTCATATACACACAGACATACATACAGTACATATAGTCACAGCTGTATCTATTAACACAAGAATGTAAGCATACATTCTGAAGTCTGCTGTTCAAGCATTGACCAAAGCCCACGCAGCAGGCACAAAGTGGCTTGAGGACTGTCCATGCCATTGCTAAAGCTTCTGAGATCTTGGGAGATACAAGTAAAGTACAATAAGGAATTGAATTGTGTCAGGGACAGTGGCACAGAACACCAGAGGGGACAAACAAGCACATAAACTCAGAAAATTGGGAGTGAAGAAATGGTGTATTATGAAGACAGCCACAGGGGAACCAAACGACTGCTCTTGAGGTATGGTAAGGAGACAGATAGTGGGGATTTACTACAGGACACATAACACACTCACGCTGGATATTCAGGCACTTTTCCCTTGAAGGCAGGCAGATCACGAACATATTCATTGTACAGCCACTTCACTTTGAAGTGTAAATTCATGTAGTCTGCACTTTTACACAGTCTGTGTTTCTCATGCTCTGTAAAGAAGAAGAAAAAAAAAAAAGCAGTTAGGTATGAATTTACGAATAGCACTGCACTCAGCACAAGAGGGTCTTATAAAGAACGTCTGCAGTATGCAATGGTTTTGAGGATGAAGCACCTATGAAGCCACAAAATCTTCATGACAGAGGATTCTGGCAGCAGACAAGGGTTCTTGGTGGTTGACCGTGGGGGCTCTGGAGTTTATTTCTGTAGCTCCATTTAATACTTCCATTTGTTAAAGATTTTTTGGTTGTCAAAATGATAAAAATAGAGCAATCTCTTACGGCCTTTCCATTTAACATATGATAGTCCAGATTTTATCTTTGCAGGAAGCAAATCAAGGAGAGCAAATCTGTTCATTCTTGGATATAAACAAAGGCAGTACCAATATGTTACACTACATCCCCTAAGAGATGACAGTAGAAAGCATTAAGGTTTTTAGACTTTGAGGGTATGAGTCTCAAGCAAGTTCAGACCACTGCACAAGAGCTGGAGTCTTCTCTGGTCCCCAGTTTGGAGAAATTCATGACACTCCTCTTCTGGAAGGCGAATGTTTTCTTATTTGTATTGCCTTCCTGAGCACAGTCCACTGAAGCAACCCATGGATATTTACATGCTGCTGAGTGTCTTCCTCCTGTCAGGTTTGTATGTTTTTTTACTCGGGCTATTTAGGGACAATGCAGTTCCTCCCTGTATAATAAACATACCTTCACAACACGACCCTTCCCACACACCTGTGCTGCTAAAACACTTGCCATACTCAGACCTACGTTTCTGCAGAGATCATCTCCCTAGACCACTGCTCCCCTTTTTCATGAGAAATGTATGCTCTGTGTCTTTGCTCTCAAGGCCCTTCACAGCCTACGTCCACATTACTATCTTTCAGCAGTTGACTTCCACCTCTGATCAGCCCACAACCCCTGTTTTTAAACTACTTGTTAAGTCCTCCCAAAAGCCTCTCAACACTTTCTCCCAAGCCACCCCTCATGTGCTTGCACAGGCAGTTCCTTCTACTGCACCACTTTTCTTCAAAATCCTCCTTGAAAAGAATACAGTTAATTCCTTTTTCATGATGCCAAGAGGATTCAGCAGCTGGCTTTTGCCTGCACCAGGATCCTGAATTATCAGCTGACCAATTCTGTACTGCCACTCCCTCGTGCTGCCTGTCCATACCCATCTCTCTTCTGCCAAGCTTCAGCAGCACAAACACACTTTGTGCCAGGCTTCTTTGTTCAGTCTAGCACTACAGCAAGCTGCTAGTCCATGACTACAGTGTGAGAAATGAGACTAAAACATACATGATTTTGGCTTACACTCAGGTTTTCTTCCCCCAAATTTGACTTTTGATTTGTCTTCCTACCTTTTATGTGGTTACCTCATTACTGATGTAATTTTCCAAGAGCATAACTGCTGACACATAGAGAGGTAAAAAGTAGAAGTCCTTCTCTTAATTTTGAATGTCTTTAATCTAGGACTTTGGTACAAGTGTCCAGTAACTGAGTAGATATAGGCACATGAAAGAAATACATGCTACAGATATCCATCATCAGAAGATACATCTTAATGACATCAAATGGCCCCAGCTTTCTAATCAGTTCTAATCAGTTACCTGACAGACAATCTTATCTTACGCTATCATCTATTTTCATGTAAATGTGAATTTTTGTAACTATTTCAAAACATTAAGAACTTCCCCATCTCTCTTGAAGTTTCAACAACATGCACAAGAAAAAAGGCCAAATAAATTATGAATTATCCAACTGAAAACACAAAAAACAAAGAACATTTAATGCATAATTATTCCATAAGCCTTGTCAAGTCCTAAGCAGAGGAACACTCCAGTGAGTTGTTTGCAAACCTCTGTAACAGCGTAATACACATTTCCTTGTAATTCTCTTGTAGCAGATCCACATAGATATAATCACAAAAAAAAAGAAACCTGCCCAACTTCTGAGAGACATTGTCCCCAGGGGTGATAGTTCAATGGAAAAATTACTTTACATGTGCTTCTATTTCACATGTACTATGATCCATTACTCTCCACAGTGAATTTGCTTGTATTGGAGCCAAGGAAAATTCATTCATGTTTTACATTAATAAATCTAGCAGCTTTCTTGAGCATTAGGATAGTATGAGTATACTCAGGGTCTAAACTGCTGACCTCTCTCAAGAACAACCGCAGAAAAAAATCCAAAGTGCTCTCTGTAAATCTAAAACTGGAAACAAACACAGCCATAACCAACCCCACTTATCTCCCTGTGAGAGTGAGGAAATCAATGGACAATTATAACTTCATTAACTTTGATATGCGCTGCCACCCAGGTGCTGTTCCCACACGGGGAAAGAGCTGTTCCTGCAGAGAGAAGGTCTAACTTGGAGATAAAAAAGGGCTCAAATCAGATTTATTTCCTGAAAAATTAAGCAGTGCACTAAAAGAAAGTAATTCAAGCTTTTTCCTGGTTTGTTTTTTTTTTACATTTAAACACTACTAAGTTGGAGAAGAGGAAGATGCAAAACAGCCACAGAAGCATAAGCCCAAGGACTGCTATGGGACTACCTAGCCATCTAAGCAGTAAAGGAGAGGCTTGATACCAAGGGGATAAAACTACAGGAAAGTAAAAGAAAGAAGGAGAGGTCTTACCACCATAAAAGAGAACTTTACGTATGCGAAAGAAAGGTGGGGCTTGTGACAGAGAAAAGACAAAAGTGAATAACAGCTCAAACATTCTGGAGGACAAAGAAACCCAACAAAGCCCCAAAACCCCCTCCCCAACAGCTCGTACCATCTGCCTTCCCCCCTTCGATGGACCTTGCACAGTTCTGATCAGCTGCTTAATGTTTAAGAGCACTTGAAGGTGATATGGAAACGTATCAGACAGAGGTATACTTTGAAAACCCATTTTGGAGAAAGTAAAGAGCATGGGAGCCATCAGTCTTAGTACATTTCTGTCTGCTTTATAACCTGCTACCTTTTAAAGAGCTTAGCAGCAGCAACAGCAGAAGAGTGCACAGACATTTTGCAGCAACTGCTGTGTTTTATCCTTAGAAGACTGCAGAGTTCTGTAAGTCTCTCACATTTCCTCAGCAAATTTCATCTGCAAACAGCCTCCTCTGAAGAAGAGCTTTTAGGGTCACTGAGGCCATATTATTAAGGCATTATTAGGGAACTGCTTCCTACAGCACACTTTTTAGTGTCATGTTCTCTTCCTGAAAAACAGAACTGGACAGGACTTCCATCACATTCTTAATCTGTGGATATCTTTTCTGATAGTCAGCCTAGTTTCCATGGGTTAATTTCTAGCAACTAATGCCAAATTTCTGCAAAGAAACTCTAACAGGTACTGAGGCTGTTGAAGCATTAACACTTCAGACAGCTGGCATCTGTGTGTGCATCTGATCCCCCTCCCCTTATTAGAAGTGAGAATGTGGCAGAATGATTTATTTCAATCCTGCCTGCCAAGTCTACTCAGACTCTCTTCCTATCAGAGATGCTTCCAATTTGCAGCTCTCCTGAAGCTGATGTGTCCAAAATAAGATGAAACACTGCTGTCAAGGATGACGTGGATTTTCTATTACTGTCTTTTAATGTCTTCCTAGTAAAGGAAGAGCAGAAGCCCTCTTTGTTCAGGGTGTTCGTGCTTTCTGGGTCACAGAAGTTTCACAGAGGACAGCAAGAAAACTCCAGTACCAGTGGGCTCACAGGGAGGCCATCCAGCTGCTGAGCACTGGTCAACATCCCAGAGGCAGTGCTAACTTGGAAAAATCATCCTTTGTGCTAGAGTGACTCCAGGGTAGCATGATCTTGCCAGCCAAGTCTGGGACACATGACATGTCTACCCCATCTGTTTTACTCTTGGGTTGATGGGGAACAAGGGACACTTGTCAGTGCCTCATCCTGTGCTGCCTTCTCCATCAAGGAGGGAAGGGCTAGGTCTGCTGTTCATGGTGCCCTGAGTCATCACTGCTTTGGAGAGAGAGAAAACAAAATAAGCTGGGTAGATCCTAGAGCTTCTGCTGTGTCTCAGTTGAGTCTCCCTAGGGGAGATGAAGTCATAAGATAGGTCTGCACCACACCTGCTTTTCTGCAGTCAAACGCACTGCTGCCACGACTATTACTACCACTCACTGAACATATTTTAAAGAGAATATTGGTGTTTCATTTTTATTTGAACATTTTACACATTAGCAATTTTAGTCTTCAGAATGTGCTCAAAGGATGTGTGCGGCATCCACAGGCTAGCAAGATTACTGGTTCTGAAGGCCCTAAGCACTGTGTTCTAGGTATAAAGTAGGAATTTTATACATTGCCCTGCGCAGGGTGCACAACGCACATGGAGAGTAAGCTCCAGCCATGACAGGCATGGTTAGCTGCCACTCATGAGGAAAATGGAAAACAACTCATGCAGCCAGGTGCTGCTCTCCAGCTTAGAGAAGTCATCTCCCCACCCTGAGCCTCCCAACTCTCTTCTACACTGCATACTAGAGAGCAATGTGGAAGATCAGGCTGGAAGGAGGGAGGGGGGCAGTTTCCCGCAGCCAGGCCTGCACTCTTTCTACACCAAAGCCACTGCATGGCCTTTAAGCTAGAAAAAATTTTACTGCCACTACAGAGTGAAAGGGCCAGAGATCATCCCAGCTAGGAGGGAAGGACTAGAGCCACACATGAACTGGAGCTCTGACGTCAGCAGTTATTCTTCCTCAGACATTATCTACATTTAATGCCTGGGATGCAGCAACAGGACTATTGCCCAGAACTGCTCAGTGTGTCAGGTACCATTAAAAAACTACTGGAATGACTAGTCAGAACACGAGTCTCCTTACAGCACATACCCTCCATTTCTGCAGCAGCAGTATGGCCTTCCAAGTCTTCTTTGCAGATCTGCTCATCACTGGCATAAAACTACAGGACACTAAATTATATTAGCAACTACTACAGGTAAAAGATTAAAATCTTTGCCTACTCACAACTATAAACTCTAACAAGGAGCATGAACTTACCACTTGGTGAGGTGAATGAGCTCATGTTATCCAGAACTTAGGAACAGAACATAAGGGAAAACACCATGAAGAAAGTTAGAAGCAAGTGTTATACTCTGGGCTCACGTGCACTTATCTCCATAAAACAGATTAGCTTTCGTTGCAAAGAGCTCCTGATGCACACATATCTTGGAGCACACCAGAAATGTACCCAGGGATTACTCCACAAACTGGCAAACACAGGAATATGAAACTCTTGGTGTAGTTAAACTGGTAAAGAAATTAGCAACTCAAACTGAGAAACGACAGAGCCAGGAGCTGAGGACAGCAAATCTAATCACCATTCTTCACATCCCTTAATCTGTTTCCTTCAATCCTTTCCTTCCCTCATAAAAAAAAAATAAATGCAGTGAGCTAATCCAATCAACTGTATTTAAAATACATGTAGTAAGGCCTGTAATTGAATTATTGTAGAGCTTTTACTAAAGGTTGTCTTCATAAGTTTCTGGAGAGCAAAGCAGTGAGGAATCATGTTTGCCTCAAACAGAATTCTGTACCCTGAGGTTTTCTTGAATATCTGTTTGGAAGAGACACACACCAACCCAGACTCTATCATTGTTCAATCCCCCTGCAGGACTCACACAGCTAGAGTACAAATACATGCACCATACAGCTTTTCAGCTTTCATTCAAAATGCAAACCCTTCCCTGCCCATCAACTGCCTTTATGTCAACTTTTCTCACAAAGAAATACTTTGACGAGGGATGCTTTTTCAGCAAGTATTTGCTATGCAGTGATGAGTTTAGGATGGAAATGCTATGCCAATCCTTGTCTTAAGAAGCTCACAAGTCAAGAAGGATGTCAGGAAAAGCTAAAATAAGCCCAAATTCATGAAGGGGGACAGAGTCAAAGGGGACATGGTATGAGATGTGGACAGAGAAAACCTGGGAGGTAGAGTTAACCTGGGTACTGGCAATCAAATAAAGCCATTTAAAAGAGGAAAATAATTGGTCAGAGTCATGTCCCCTTGGACAGTCAAATTCACACACACAATCAGTAACATTTTTGCAGCTCCATTTTGGATGCAAAAGGGAAAGGGAATCTTAGGAAAGTCAGCAACTAGATCTGGAGAGCTGCTGACCTCATGGCTACTGATAAAGGAGGAAGACACACCACTTTCAACATATAGAAGAGTAAACTGCATTATAAATTCCCGAGAGTAAATAAGGACAAAATGGAAAGGGAAGCCAAAATGGTTTGCAGGAGCAAACAGCTTCTAGGGAAAGTGAAGTTACCACAGTTGCCTTATCTCCAATGCATGAGCAAGTAGTGACAGTCACTATA
This sequence comes from Athene cunicularia, assembly GCF_003259725.1. Taxonomy (NCBI): domain Eukaryota; kingdom Metazoa; phylum Chordata; class Aves; order Strigiformes; family Strigidae; genus Athene; species Athene cunicularia. The sequence goes on from NW_020799142.1 coordinate 25,777,581, forward strand.
AAAGAGACTCTTCAACATAGTTAGTAGGTCTTAACCCTTACTCCCAGTGTCTTTTCTTATGACAACATGACCTCACAAGAGAAAGGCATGGTGGGATACATTAAAAGTTCTTAACAAAGAAGTGAGAACATTTCACCCAGACCTGCAGCCTGCTGAATACAAGCCTAGAGCTGGCAAAGGGTGTCCCCCCACAGCACAGTCTGTAACCCTGATGAGTTGACAGAGACTAAGAAATAGATGGAGTCAATCTTCTCCGCTTACAGAGCAACCCCACAGACTGTTCCTGAACAAGATAGAGGAAACTCTCTTACAGGCAGCACATTGGGGTTTTTTTCTAGAAGTCTGAAGTAAGAGTCTATTAGTCTGTCACTCCTATAAATGAGCTTAGATCAAACGGGACAAATGGATTGAGCATAATTTTGTGAATGACCTGAACTAGTAATTTGACTTGGTTTTGGAATATGAACACAGCTGGCAGACCACAGGCAGCACTGGCACTTCTGTTTTATCACTATATCACCTTATAGATGATCATAAAGCCTGACCCTTCAAAATGTCAGGAAAACAACTGCTACTGCACCTGCAGAGCAGATGGGAGCTGGATGCTCTCTGAACCATGTAAGAAGATGATGGCATTGTGCAAGTGAATTCATAGAACCAAAATGAAGCTCAGAAACTGTAATCAGCCATTAGAAGGTATTGGAAGTAGCAGAATTCCTTTCCAGGAGTTTGCTCAACTCTGCATGCCTAACATCTTCAGAAACAGTAAAACTTCTCCTTTACTAGGAGTATGGTGAAATTATGCAAATTTTAATTCAAAATGAAGATGTTTGAAGCAGGATTTGTTCTAACAGTGTGTTTCTGCTAATGGCTTACACTATCTATGCTGTATCATCCAGGGAACTACAGCCATGGCACAACGCACTTAATTCTCGAACCCTTTCTACCACTGTAGATTGCAGAAAGAAGCTGCTGCTGATCTAAGCCACCGTATCCTCAGGCCAAAGTGAACTACTGATTTCAGACCAGCTGGGATGACAATAAACAGCTTGCAACACAGGTCTAGAGCTCATGCAGATCTCAGCTTCAATTCTCACCCATAAAGCAGCTGTCCACAGCTGTCTAGTGAAACCTCTAGAAATCCCTGATCCAAATGGTGGTGCTACCTAATGGGCTTAAGCCTCATTTACACCAAATGGATGGAGAACAAGAGTCAGCAACAAGTCAGCTGGCAGCAGTGAGAAATTCTCTTACCTTCCATGGCATATTTCATATCCTGGGCAAAAAGACTCCACATCACCTCTGCGCTGATCTTCCCAACAGCAAGCTCCTGAGGAAACCTGAGGGAACATTTGGGAAAGGCTTTGGCATGTATCAGAGCAAAGGGCTCTTCTTTATTCAGCTGTGAGCTAAACTACAAGCTGAAAAGCTCAACATTACAGATGCTTCCTTCACCCTAGATAAATGACCAGGAGGAAATTGGAGATCATGGACTGGACTCTGTGGCACAGATTAAATAACCTGAAAACAACACTGCTGTTGAGACTGGTTTTAACTCAAAAATCCAGGCCCTGTCTCTCCTAGAAGAGATGCATACAATGATTCTGGGAATGTGATTTCAACGTCCTTGCACCTTTTTCCCCTTTCGTTTCGATACTTTTGTTTTTTTCTTCCCCCCCCCTAGGTTTAGCAGTTGACAGGTGAACACTAATCTGGTGTCCCCACCATGTCAGGGCATAACCCAGCTCTTTGTGTATAATACCTTGTCAGATATCTCCCTCTTTCCTGCCTTGTGGGACTGCTGGAGGAGTATTCACCAGTTACACAGACTGGTTTCAGCTTCACTTTCCAATGCTGTGCCAACCCCACCCAATGCAATCTCCCAGTGTTGCACTGAACACCACATTCCTAAATCACAGCATAAGGTGTTGTCACCACGGCACCACTGTGTGCATTAATGTGCATCCCAGAACTGCTCAACATCAGAAAAAACCAAAAGAACTCTCACCCCATTTTCAGGTGCCTCCCTGAGTTCAGGATTGTAATAATCAGGGTGTTTGTGCTCGAACGCCATCGTAACTGAACCTTTTGAAACTCTTCCATCCCAATCAAAAAGAGTTATTTATATAGACAGAGACAGATAAGACAGAAAGACAGACAGACAAGATAAGTACTTCTATAAATACACAAGTGACAGAAGAGATAGAAAGCAGTTTAACAAATAAAACAGAGAACACAGAGACTAGCATTAGTCATACAGGACATGGAAGTTTCTTACTGATTCAGGACTGGGGTATAAGAATTCTTGTCTTCTTCTATGATGGAAACTATCAAAGTGATGAGTTTGGGCCAGAAATCCAGGTTCCTGATGCTGGGGCCCTGTTCCTCAGGAGGAAGGTCCTGATTTTTGTTCTGAGAAGGAAGCCATTGTAAAACAAATGTAATTTAAAGGGGAAAGAAGAAGCTAGCAAACGTAGATCACCACACAAAGTCCATGGACCCTTTCTTCTGAAGAGTTTAAAATTAATGTCTGCTGGCAACTTGAATGATCTAGTGCAAAACACAGTAACATGCCAAACCATGTTTCTTTCTAGTGGACTCAAACCTAAATAATCCCTGTTCTGCCATTTACCATGGTAAGAACATGTCTGGTAGATTCCTGGAGACCTGCCAAGACATCACTGGCTCTAAGCTTTTTCAAATATTTGCTTTTTAGACACCTGGGTTGATGACTGCATCCATGTTGACATACTGCATGTGAACTATTGCAGACTGGCCAGTAGAGCTCTCATGGATTTGAATATAGTTTGTGTCTAGAGGTACCTTCTAAGCCCAGTGCAGGACACTGGGTACTAGAAAACAAGATAAAATTTCACTGCTTGAGGTTTATCTATGCCTAAGACAGTTTTCTTGGTAAGTGTACATTTGCTCTAACTGGCTTTTGCTCATTCAAAGCTGCATCAAATCTTCCCTTCACAAATAACTGCTCATGAAATAAAATAACTGAGGCTGGCAAAACAAATCATAATTAGTGTAAAACAATTATCATCTTCCACTTACTAATTAGTGCTCATTAATTGATTACAAGTTTTGTGCATTCAGAAGATAACAAGTCACATAATTTTGTTTGTGTTGGCTTCTTGTATCAATTAGTATTCTTGTTATTATCTTAAGAAAATCAGAAACTGGGATTTCTTCCCACTTATCAGCTACTCACAGGATCTGTTTGGTACTCGCGACTGTACAGCTCATGACAATTGTTGAAAATGTACTCATAGGTGGAGTTGAGGCAAGCTTTTACACAGTCCTTTACTACCTGGCTAGCTCGGGGTGGACTCTGCAGCTCTTGGACCTGGCAGAGAGACAACAAAGAGAGTCAGTCAAAGCACTGTCCATAAAGCAAACAGGGAAAGAACAAGTCACTGGTTTGGGAACTACCCAGGACTTGGTGGATCTGCTTTCAGTGACCTGAATCCACAAACGGGTCACTCTCCTCAGGCATAAAACAGCAGTGATAACACTTATGTCCCTGTAGGATCTTTTGGAGCATAAAAGAGATTTTTAAGTGCCAAGGAAGATTATTCAGAATAAGTAAATCATGTGGCTTGATATGTGCATAATCTGAGCCAAGCACACACAATTTCTGCTAAATTTACAGGCTTTTGCTACGAAGCCAGTGAGCAACCTTTTCCAACATTGGAAGAACATGCAACAGGCTAGTGGAGCACATTACATCTCATCTGGAGAGTTGCTGAAGACCACACCTTTAAATACAAAAAAACCTTTCTTTAAGGACATCTTTCGTCACAAGGTTTATTGAATTTTAAAGCACACTGGAATCCTTACGGACATGCCAATGGATATGACTTCTCTTGCAACAACAGCTTTTTTCATTATTTCATTGTTATGTTGCTTTAGAAAAACACCACAGGGTTACTTCAAACTAAACAGACACACAGGCACTGCTCTGTCAATAAAACTACAGCCTGAGACTATTTTGATATTGTCACCACCTCTAAACTTTACAGAGTATTTCTATGAAGCAAACCTCGAATACAGACATATTGTCTGGATGAACATTTTCAAAATAAAGTTCTAAACCATCATTTACCCTAGTGCTTAAGAGCAAAATTTTAAGCACTTCCTGAAATAGCTCAAATTAAAGACTTGCTTTAGTTTTGATAAGATAGAAATTACTAAATGACATGTGCTAACCTACAAAAATATTTTTTTTAAAGTTTAGAAACAAAAATCAGGAATTAAAAATAACCTTTACACACATTGCTAGAACAATAAATTTAACTACAGAACCAGAATATTAGCATTCATAATAACTCTCTTAGATCTCTACTGAGATCTTACCCTCCAATAAATAAATTTTAAAATGTTTACTAGTTAAAAGATGCTGAAGAGATGGTAGTATCTGATAAATGTTGGAGACAGTTTTATAGGAAAAGCTTCCTAATGCTATTACCAAAAGTAAATTATCTTCCTAAAACCAGACAATTTTCTTTTTTCCTCCTTTTAAAATTATTTTGTGCCACTGAAAAGCCCCAGGGAAAACAACAACTTTCATCTTCATGATGCAAAATACAGTGAAGTAAAAATAAAATGTGGATCTATATTACATGGTCAGCAGAAATGTGGATGCATATTACACGGTCAGCAGATGATCTCCATTTTCCTTAAGTGTCTAAAGCACGATGACATGAAACAATGGTTTGAAAATGGGAAACCAACTCCTGTGGCAAAAACTGCAGAGGCCCCATTCTCATCCCCACCCATAACACTACCTTCATCCTGAAAAAAGTGATGCTGGTCAGCAAATCCACTGTAGACTTCAGGTCCTGCAGCCGTTCACGGCTGCTGGCTGGGAAGTTATTCTGTGGACAAAAAAGGGAAATCCTGTTGGAAATCATAGTCAGATCCATGCAAGGCTTCAAGCATGTGCTAAATAAGGAAAGCGTCTTGGAAACATTTCCTGCTCAAGAAGCTTGTACCAGTCAAAACAATACTCAATAAATAAGGCCTTTTTGCTGCAGAAGCTTATCTGTTTGCTTAATTAAACAGCTTCTCATATGAATGTAAAGTCTGTGGATGCCAGAAGACTGACAGTCCTCAGTGGCAGGAGATCTCTCCTTGGCTGTAGAAGGAGCAGGCAGGGAGCAACAGCCTCACCACCAGCAGCCATGGCCTCTTGCCTGAGGTTGCCTCTGCAGGCCCTTTCCTTTCTGCACTCACTGCTTGGTTTTCAGCTTCGCTTATGAGATACCAAGAGCTCTGATATATTACAGCCTCTCCAGAGAAATTAACTGGACTGAGAAGGGAAAATGAGCACTGTTCCAAGTAAGAAGTCATTGTAACCACTCGGTCCCCTGTAAAATCCAATCCACCAAGCATGTACCCTTCAGTGTCTCCTTTATTTTCATACATTTATTTTACATACTGTGCCCACCACCCTGCTGTCTGTAGCCATAGCTTTCTCTTCCACGCTGTGTTCCACTGAAATTAGAAGTTTCATTGTGCCTTCCATATATGATACATACGTGTGTGTGTGTGTATGTATGTGTATATATGCATGTAAATGTATATACTGAACGCAGCAAGCTTTGTTTCTTACAAGAGACTGCTCCCTTTCAGACCTCAGGCACTGTACACTCTTTCCTACATTCCTTCCTCCGTCCTTTAAAAGCATTCATGCTCCTCAGCATGTTCTTACATTCAAGCTGATGCGATTCGTTTTGCTGCAAGTAAAATAGCAAAGCCAACCTTCACTTGAATAGTCTCTTCATATTTGTACACTCAAAATTCTTAAGAGACAAAGGTAAAAAGGGCAGAGGGGTACAAGTACTGAAGACTTGCAGAATTGACAGCAATTGAGTATTGCTGCAGTTCAACTAACTACTGAAGCAATTTACTGCTCTTTACAGTCATTTGTAGATACTCATTCCTAGATAACTCTCCTTTTAAAGTTAAGTTGTCCGCACAAGGACTCTCTGGTACTCAAGAGTATTTACCAAAATCAAAGATTTCTGTGGGTCAAGATTTAAACACAAACCACTGGATAAATTTTGGGGACTGAATGCATATTCTTGATTAGGATTAATAAACGGGAAAAGATAGCATTATCTATACTGTTATTCGACCTCCTCTGTGCTTATGTCAGCTAGTAACCAACCAACAAAAAGAAAACTGATATGAATATAGAATATCTGCACTTGCTCACAAAACACTTCTCAAAATAATTATTCAGAGGGTGACTTGGAGCTACTCTTGAGAGGGCTCCACCTCTCTCCTCCTTACCTGCCACCCTGCACTGGAAAGAACACACACTGGTTTGACACTTTATTTTTCACAGATCCACACTGCTGGTTATTTATTGTTGCAAGTGCTTACAAATAGCTTCATTAAATTAGGGGAAGGGGGAGGCTTAACCTGGGTAAATTAAGTTGTAAATTGCCACCTCCGGTCTTGAAAGCTGGAAACTAACACCCAGAACTTAACCTGCCCTTCAGGGGTCTTAAAATAATTACTAAGAGCTCCCAAATTGCTTCAGTCACTTCTCTAAATATACTGCCAATTAGATAACATCTACACTATTTAAACGACACAAATCTTTCCTGGTCCTTTACTTAAGATCTTAATTGTTTTTCCAAGGTTTAACAGCATTAGCTACCGGAAAACAGCTTTTATTGAAGACTAAGCAAACAAAAAATGCACCACCACTACAGATTCCTATTGCCATGTGTTGATAATTTTCCTTCTGTTACTCAGTGGATGAATGCTCTATGTAGACCTTCTCTTACTAGTAATGTAGTTTTAGAATAGCTCTTTATACAACATTCCTTTTATTTTCTTTTGCACCTTGCCCCTTGTCTTTTTTGTTTGTCTTCCTAATGCACTTCTAACTGGCTTATGTTTCCCTCCTCTGTATGTTTTACTGTGATTCAAATAAATGCACTAACCAGAAGAGGATCTATTTTTAAATAAATAAGTAAATCCAAAGCTCACATTTTGCCATATTTTGTTTCCAATTAATTAGCCACTAATAATATAGCAAAGGATTGAAAAAAAAAAAAAAGGCCAAGTCACATGATAAGACTATGTTGAGTCTGGAGTAGCAAAGAAAAAAACTAGAGGGTTTAAGAAGCCTGATGGACTGATGTCAACATTTGAAATTCATCTCTTTCCAATATGTTCAAGTGAGAGGGATCTCAACCTGAGAGCACATCTTGTAAATCCAGTCAGGGACAGTGATAAGAGTTTGCCAAACCTAAAATAAGTAACAATATGGCTGGAGGTCCTCTAAAAATTTCTGTGTTAATAGGGGAGAACAAGTCTGTTTTCCCTTTATAGATGATACTTGAAGTAGCTGATAAGAATAATTCAATTAATGAATCCAATTCAACTGCATTTCTGGGAGAGTATCAGACATCAGCATAGTTCACAATCCTTAAATTATTTCAGAAGTCTTGAGGAGGTTATATATGGAAGAAAAATACATGGTTTAAGTTCTATCCATAAAGAAAACAAAACTGTGTATTCAAGAATCAAGCTTGTCATGGCAATTCCAGAAGAGACAAACTACTGAAAAGGTTAGAAACATAAGAGAAATCCAAATGGTGTCTTTCCACTCTGCCCACCAGAATGCCTGAAAGGATTCTGTTTATTCCCACTCACCCTGTACATTGAGAGATCAATCCGAAGTGAATTATGAAGCTGGTCCAGAAGCTTCACAAATCGTTCTTTCTGTCGAGCAGAAAACACCAATAAACATTACATAACATCACTGCCCAATCGATTTTCAGAGTAAGCAGCAGAATATCAGGGAATTAGCATTAGATTGCAGGAGAGCGGGAGGAAGGAATATTGTGCAAACAGTATTTTCTTTCAATTCTTGGATTTACTTATACTGTAATTATTTCTCAAGTCTGCGTAACTTTAGAATTGTCAGAAAAATACTCCATTATCACTCTGAAGTAGAGGCAGAACAAAACCTCCTCTGATTTCTAGTCTGCAATTTGCACCAAACATATTTAAGAGAAAATATTTATTCAGAGATTAATAAAGAAACAGGCAGAAAAGGGTCTAATTCAGAGCAATGACAGCTCCAAGATCTTATCTAGTAGTTCAGTGACAAGTATTACAGGCTTCTCATGATCATTTTCTCAGGTCAGGTTTCTCCACTGGATTCTGATTTGGCATCATGAACACCTCCTCATTCCATGTATAAATTCTCAGTCTGATGGGAAGCATGAGCCCTTCCAACTGCTTTTCCAGCACACTCAACTCTACCATGTTATACAAAAAACATCTTAACCATTAAGGGGATAGACCTTTTTTTTCCTTAGAGCAGTTGTTGTTTTTAAAAACAAAGTTCTGAAATGACCAGATCGCATGCTATATTTTATCAACACCATCACCACGCAGAGTTCATTATTATTTGCTCATTCCATACCATCTGTGCTCCAGTGTAATTTGAACACAAAGAATAAACACCACAATGCATTACACTGATTAACATCTAGAATGTGTGATGATAACAATAAAACTGTGCTCTTCGCCTAGTGTAAAAACGCTCCATAGCTTCCGACTCCTCACAGATTTACTGTTCCTTAAAGAGAACAAGTTGTTTATTGAAAGGCAGAAGCACTGTAAGCAAGTTACAGAAGTCCAACTGTAACATCACCAAACATGCAAACATACCCCAAAATTGGAGGCTGCAAAGCGGTCCGAAGCAGACACATTGGTAGAGGCAGTGGTGTGCGCATAATAAGCATTGATATTGGCAAGTAAGGTGCTCATCACAGCTGGCACGCCTGGGCACATGTATTTAGAGGAGAGACATGCAAAATGCCTGCAAAAGGACAGTTCTGTAAGTCATTCTGGTCTATTTTGTGTAGCATAACTTGACTCTATCCTTTTAATAACCCCATTATTAGTCTGGTTCGCACCATGTAGAGATGCAAGTTATATTTTCTCCCTTTCTGTAAATCTCCAGTATCTCAGAGCTTTTTCAGAAAGACACCATCTAGACAACAGATATGCTCAAAACAAACGAAATCCCTTCAATATTCCAGATCATAAAATAGCTTCTAAACTATTTGCTGCCAACAGCTTTTGACTTAGGTGATACCCTGGGTCCTGATGCCAGTTCCTAGAACCAAGCCTGACATAAGGAAATCTATATAATTTGTTGCCACTTCAGGCAGCCACAGGTTCTGAGGTGACATGAGGCAGCAGCAATTGGAAAGCATTCAAGCACAGAGAGATCGCAGACTAGTATTTCTGTGCTGCACTGATATGTGACTCCTTAGGGCTAACCCTTCCAGCCTGCAGGAAGCATGCACACTCATTTGCATTTTTCCATTTAACTGCTCTCATTAAAGTGCAAGGAACCCTCCTGCAGGAAATCTCAAAATTGTGCCAGAAGCATCTAGGCTTGTGAAATGATTAAACAATCAAAGGAAAATCTGTTAGACATAA
>NW_020799142.1:25787116-25804929 GCF_003259725.1 Athene cunicularia
GTATAAGAGACAGGTGCTTAAGAGGGCTGACATTATGGAATGTGGCAAGTAAAGTTTCTAAATGCAGCTTTCTTGCTAAGGGACTCATCACAGAAGTTAGCTTCTGTGCTAGTTAACCTACAAATTATTATAACCAAAAATTTCTCTCTCTCTAGTGAGAGAATTTCACAGGAATTCACAAGTCAGTACTTCAGACAAACATGATACTGATACCTGAAAGTTAACTTGCTTGCTACATGATACCTATGCATCAGTTGGTCATTTAGGCACTTGGTAAATAAAGACAGACACATAAAATGGGTTTGTTTAGCTTGAAGAAGAGAAGGCATGAGGAGTGGGGATCTAATCAATGTCTTGACTACTCAGCAGAGAGAGGAGGGTTAGTGAGAAGATTAAGTCAGGCCACAATCCTTTTGGAGGGAAGACCAAAAGATAAGCAGCAATATACGGCAGTTTACAGCATGGGAAATCCAAGGTAGGATTTTCCAATTTGGATTTTAACCAGGAATTTCTTCCCCAGAGTAATACAGCCTGAGGAGAGGATCCCAGAGAGGTGGTAGATCTCCATCCTTGGAAATTCTCAACAAACTGAAAGAGGTCCTGAGCAGTCTGACTCAACTTCCAGGTTAATCCTGCTATAAGCAGGGAGTAGACCTCTGGAGGTACCTTCCAATTCTTTCCCACTTTGGCTGAAATCAACAGGCAGAAAAGGTGCTCATAAGGTGACATAAGTACAGATCATAACACATCCAAGGACCCAGAGCCCAAAACTTTCAGCTTCTAATGTGAAAAAGTTCACTTTTGTTTGTTATTTTTAATGTTATGTTTGAAATAAGAAATGAGCTAAACCTAGCACTACTAGTCTTTAAGAGGAAGAATGCCTAATCGCAAATCCAAGTAAAGGCATAGCGACAAGGAAAACGCTCTTTGAAGATCAAGAACTGCCATTAGCCTAGCTCCAAAGAGGACAAATCAGCCCATCATTACTTCAGCAGCACCTGGGAAATTAGTGACTTCAAAGGACTGTATCAATTGCCACAACAGACACATAGAACAAACATTTTGCAAAACCTTATCCCTTCTCACATCATCAGAAATCTTCAGTGGGATCCTTGGGCAGTATCTTTTTAACAAAAGATTGCCCAAATAGAGACTTTAGAGATGTAAAACAGGAATGGCTCAGCTATCAGTGATAAAATATGGTCATTACACTACCAAAGTTGGTGTAATTCCTTACAATTAGTTTCAAGGATGCTCACACAAACTGCTCAGAAAGATGCTTAATTTCAGCACTTTGTCAGACCAGTGAAAAAACCAATGATTCAGAGACAGGCAGTCTCTTCCGCTCATGGTAAGCCCCATAAGGAGCAACTGCCATTGCCAGGCCTTCCATTACCAACACATTTCATCTTCTAAATATTAACAGTCACATCAATTAGTTACACAGATTATCTGCACTGAAGAGTACACAAAATGCATCTTACGTCATGGCCTGGTATATGGATTCAATGCCGTAACGCATTGCAAATTCATCCACAATCTCTTGAGCTGTCTCATCAAAATACACCTTCCAGGCATCATCTCCTTTGGCATCAGGGATCTTCACCACTCCATTCCCTTGCACATCTGTGAGATGGTGAAAGAGGTTCTGAAATACAAAATGGGAATGAAATCATATGTGAGGCTGCTGAAGCCTCCAAGTGAGTTTCACGAAGAGCTTGGACCTGCTGAGAAGGCAGTAACACACACTTATTTGCTCTCCTCCCTTTCTTTCCCCTAGCCACTATGTATTTTTCTGCTTTTACCTTCTTTTCTTCCTGAGTGCTTCTAGCTGAATTTTTTGCATGTATACCTATGACTTCACCCAGAAGATATTGTGAATGATGCAGAGGAGTGATTCAATGCAGTGAAACCACAGACTAATTAGTTTTGTGAAACCTACACATTTTTGTCCTCAGAATGAAGTACCTTACCATGGACAAGCTATTTAAACTAGGTGACGTAACAGCTCTGTATCAACTTTATAATTATTATACAGCAGAACAGTCCAAACAGATTTTTTTTTTTTTTCTGAAAAGGACATGCTTAAGATCACCCCTAACAACTCTACGCTTGCATTATTATTCAACATAACCTTTCACTTTATCTAACACTGCAAAGGCTTTCAGCTATCATTGCTGTGCAGAAATTGTACATTCAGTTCAGTGGGTTTCTCAGTAATCCTCAAATTCGCGTCACTTACAGATTCATCAGCCTTTCAGACAGCTGGCTCCCTGTAGTAAGGGATGCAAAAGTCTAATGATCTCATTAGGAGCTAGAGGACTCTACTTTACACCACGTTTTTTCCTGATTATTCTAGCTGTAAATCATCTTCATTTTATGATGCACAAATCAAAGAATGTGATATTTAAAAAGAAACATATTCGCAAAAAAGAAGGGCAAGTGATCATGCATGTTCAGAAGGAAAAAAATGAAACAGCCTGCCAAACAGAAACCATCACTGAATTAAAAAAAACCCCACAATAAATATGTATTGAAGGACAAAAACCAGCCTATTAAAAGCAGATATGGATGTGTTTCTAAGCTTTGTATTTGTTTGCTCCCTGGTAAGGCCAGAAGACACCACAGGGCTCATTTATCCACAGCATCTGGATAAATGTTGTCCCCCTTGCTGAACATTCCTCTCTCTGTGATACATCTGTTCTTCTTTTTAATCTAAATTTGCTTAAACCTCACTGGACCTCATGATATTCTTGTATGTCAGGTGAAAGGGGCTCTGACTACTCCTCCTTATTCAGGTACTTAGAGATTGAACCTGCCACCAGCCTTCTCTTTGATAGATAGACTAGGCATCATGCATCTCTCCGAGACAGGGCCTTCCCTTCAGCTCTTCTCTCAAGTAATCTTTGGATTTCTCCCAACTTCTGCAGCACTGCCTGCCCAGGTCAGTCCACCCTGAGACAAGTCAGTACCCAGTAATTGCAGCTTATCTTCCATTCCACAAGAATTTTTCATAGTTACACACCAGTGCAGTAGCACAGAAGAATTTATACCACCAATATCTGCATCACTCAACAGCCAGAGTAAAAGCTCTCCCCAGATCAGCATTTACTCATAAAGCATTTTAGTATGTCTTCCCTAAAGACAGACACAGGTACAGCACATGCTGAAAACATCACACGGAAATTCAGAAGTTTCTCCACATTAAACTCATGCAGGGCTCTGATTTGAACCAATGCCTGATCTCTGCCTGACAGCAGCACAGCTGTGGCAGTGGGACAGACTGAGCCAGCCCGCCCCCAGTGTGGGGGAGACAGCCTAAAGCCTTCTTCGCCTCCCTGACAGATGTGGGTCTGATGATTCAGCATGTTTCCAGGACTGCATAGCAGGGAAAAGAAAGCTCACCTAAGGCAAGGAGGAACATTTCCAGGAAACAAAGGTCAGAAAATTGCTTCTTCAATAGACAGAAGGAACATGGTGATGACGGAGCTGAAGCTGCTTCTTACCTCGTGAAGGCAAGTGTACTGAATATGATATGGAGCCACCTTCTCCTCGCCTTTGATTTCCACGCTTATTTGCAGGCGAATAGCCCCAGACACCGCAGACTTATCTGTTCGCTTCTCTAGAAGGAAAAAACCATCAGCAATTACATATATTGTTCATGTTCAGAACACAGACATCTTGGGGTGACAACACTGAAAAAAAACCTGCTGGAAACTCAAGTTGAGCTTGTGATCAGAGTCACCATGGAGAAAACTTTCCTTTTTCTTCCAAAATATTGAATACTAAGTAGACATCAACAAACCCAAAAAAACCTGCCATGATACACCCTCAATCTGACACATCTAGCTAGAACTATGTACATTGTTAGATGTAAGACAGCCTTTGTGACAGCAAATATACTATAGGGCCTTGGATTCAGTCAGCTGAACTACAACCACGAAGGACAGATCCCTCTTCTGAGAACAGGGCTGACTGATGTGGAATTTGCTCCTGACTTCACCATAGCCCTGAGCTTCTAGGAATTGTCCCTAGTTGACCCTATCAAGGAGGTTTTGAACCTCCTGGATCTATTACTGTGCCTTACAATTCAGCACCATTTGGTTACTTGTTGGTGCCTTCTACAACGTTCTATTCTGGTCACTGGGAAAGGTCTCAACAACCTTCCAGTCCAGTGTAGTGCAATTGCAGGTCTTATGGACTGGTAAAATGCTTGTGCTGGCACACAAAAAGGGCACAGGACAGGAAATGTGTCTCCAGCACAGGTGAAATCCAATCCTGCATCAAACATTATACCCATTGTACTTTTCAATGCCTGGCAAGAAAAACCCATCACTTTTCCGACATGCTACACTCCACTCCTCTTCATTTTAACTGGGATCAAAGTCTTGAAGCTGCTCTCAAGTACCATCATATGCCCCTTGAAATCATGTCAGCCTTTTTTTTTTTCCTTTTATGAAAACTGTCCAGATGCACCCAAACACTCTCAAACATTCCCCAACTAACATGTGACATGCTTTCAATCCCAAAGTCCTGCTCACCAAGGTTGTACCACACATCCATTTCTCCACTCAGAGTACGGACTTCAATAATTGTCTGCCCCAGGAAATCATCCGACTCGCGTTTCAGTCTCTGCTTGACACGAGACTTGATGTCGTCATCTTCATCCCATACTCGCACCTTAATCCGGTCAGAAGAATTATGGCACTCACTGCAAACAAGACAAACATAATCTTGAAGAGCACAAAATGCAGCCACATTTATATGCTACATGCTTCACCTTCCTCGACCCATTTGTTCATCAGTAGAGGGATGTATAAACAAAATATAAACAAATGCCTATTTATTGAAAAGTGGAGTGTCTGATAGGAAATACACAACTTTTTGGTGCACTCTAAATGCTCCTATGACACTCTGTCTTACTTGAAGATCCTCACAAAGAAGCAGTGCATAGCTACAGGCTTGGGGAGGTGTGGCTGGAGCTGTCTGGAGGAGAAGGATCTGGGGGTTCTAACTGACAAGCAGCTGAACATGAGCCAGCGGTGTGCCCGGGTGGCCAAGAAAGCCAACGGCATCCTGGCTTGTATTAGAAATAGCGTGACCAGCAGAAGCAGGGAGGTGACAGTCCCCCTGTGCTCTGCACTGGTGAGGCCACACCTGGAGGGTTGTGTCCAGTTTTGGGCACCTCAGTACCAGGGAGATCTCGAGGTGCTGGAGCGAGGGCAGAGGAGGGCAATGAGGCTGAGGAAGGGCCTGGAGAACAGATCCTGTGAGGAGCAACTGAAGGACGTGGGACTGTTCAGTCGGAGCAGGAGAAGGCTGAGGGGAGACCTCATCACTCTCTACAGCTCCCTGGAAGGACACCATAAAGAGGTTGGTGCTGGTCTCTTCTCACAGGTAATTGGCGACAGAACAAGAGGGAATGGCTTTAAACTGCAACCAGTGAGGTTCAGACTGGACATTAGGAAAAAATTTTTCCCAGAAGGAGTGGTCAGACAGTGGAATAGGCTGCCCAGGGAGGTGGTGGGGTCACCCTCCCTCCCTGGATGTGTTTAAGGGTCGTTTAGATGAGATGCTGGGGGATGTGGTGTAGGGGAGGACTTTGTAGAGTAGGGCTGGTGGTTGGACTCGGTGATCCCAAGGGTCTTTTCCAACCTGAATGATTCTGTGTTTACAATTAGATGATATAAACACTGCCTGTGCCTGGGAGGAAAGGGTGGGATACAGTAGTTACAAAATTGGCATTTAATGACTAGAAATGATTCTGCTTGTTATCCACAGCTGATACTTTGTGCTCTGGACAGATCAGTAAAGACATTTCCATTTAAAAAAGCAGTTTACTGTTTGCTGAATCGGCACCCTCCAGCTTAATGCTCAGGCAGAATTTTCAGCCTGCCGCTCTTTTTAGGTGTTCGGATACCTTTTGTAGATACAAACAGGCTCCTGGATTTCAGAAGTGGGTAGAAGAACCTTATTATAAGAGTGCTGTTCATTTGCAGGGCATGCGATAGAATAAAGCAATTTGAATGTTCACATGAGACCATGACAAGGGTGATTACTCACCATAACCACTACAAATGTCTGCCCTCAAGGAAATAAAACCTATGAAAACAGGCAATTTCTGCTGAAGGCCTGTATTCCAGCCTCTTAACATGCTGCATCTGTTGCTAAGCAACAGGGAAAATGAAAAAATGGGTCAGAAGAGATCTGCTAAGCCCGGTCAATAAGATGTGGCAGTGACTGGTATTTGCATGCTCTCTACCAAGAAATCATTTGGGCTCCAGCTGCCACCACTGTGATTCAGGACTGCTTAACAGACATACATTCAGCTCCTACTGACTTTTCCAGCAGCGAGGAATAGCTGGGAATTATATGGAGAAAGTTAGAAGCAATTCCATGCAGTTCTGATCACAGGCAGAGAGCATCACTGCTCCCTAACTTTGCTGTGCAACCAAAGTCATATTTGAAGTTCAGAAGAAAGAAGGTTTCAGTGTTTCTCTTCTGCCTTTATTCTCCCCTTCCTTCTCCTCTACTTCAAGGGTCTCTTCCTTTAATAAAGCCATGCTGCAAGCATTCACAAGCAGGGAATGCTTGGACTGCTGCTGTTTGTAGCTCTCAAATTTATCTGAGTGAATTGCCATATCTACCAGCAACACAGCACAAGCGTGTAAAAGAAATCCTCTGTTCCTGACACGGTGCACTAGTGTACATCCTGGCAGTACTGTAGAGGCTCAGTGTTCAGAAGCGCACGGGTGCCTAAACACACAGACTGGCACACAGTGCCATTTACAAACTACCTGCAAGTTCGCTCCTGACTTCCTCAGAACTCACTTTCTGGCACACCACTTCTTTTGTCAGGACTGCTTTGATTTTGTTTCTTTTCTACAAAAGCTCAGAGACTTGCTCCTTCCTTTAGGAAAACATTCACTGTTCAGACTGAAATCTACCTTAGGTGGTCCTACATGCACTGTCCCATGCTCCTAGAGCAGCTGGCTATCATCCTTCGCTTGGCTACAGAAGCACAACTCGCTGCTAAGTGCTACAGGAAACTTCCCAGTAGCATTTACTGAGCTACTGAAGCTTATGTTTTACCACACCTTTCTCTGTTGTTTTTAAGAGACTGCTCAATTCATATTCCTTATGCTGCTCCCACGACAGAGGGTGAGGCTTATCACTCACTCACAGCAGCTGAAAGCCTTGACTTACCCATAAACCATCACCATCTAAGCCTGTACAAACCACAGTCCTTGATTTCAGTAAAGCAAGACCACCCCAAAACATAACCGTGAATACTGCAGGACTTTGGCTTGTTGATTGATAGCAGGCTTTCTAACTAATGAGAAATAACTTCAAATTTGTGACAGCTTCAAGGCTCCGTAAGATTATGGGTAACTAGCTCTGCTGCTAGAAACCTTCCCTTTCATTAAAACAGGAGCTGGAACATTTCTAAACATGCATGCACTGCTTCTTGATACATTTTTGTGAAGCTTGATTTCATTGCGTGCACACATCCATCCAGTCTCCCACAGTCAAGCTCCCTCAGCTTTCCCAATAGGGCACAAAGAGAAGAAACTCTGTGACCCCATTGAAAGGATGAAAGTACGGAATGCCTTCACGCCTATTTCAGAGTACGAGAGACTGGAAACCAGGTTCCCTTTGTACATAGCTCCAATTGTCTTTCTTCTTTATTCATATTGTTCTGATGTTTGCAGTGGTACCATTTTTATAAAGAACTTAATTTTATACTTCAAGCTACCAAATAAAGTAATATTTTCAAGAAACAGCACACCAAATCTTTAAGAAAAATTAAAACAACAGAATCACAGAATCATTTAGATTGGAAAAAAACCTTTAAGATCATTGAGTCTAACTGTTAACCTCACACTGCCAAGCCCACCACTAAACCATGTCCCTAAGTGCCACATCTACACATCTTTTGACCACCTCCAGGGGTGGTGACTCCACCACTTCCCTGGGCAGCCTGTTCCAATGCTTGACAACCCTTTCAGAGAATGAATTTTTCCTAATATCCAATCTAAATCTCCCCTGGCACAACTTAAGGTCATTTCCTCTTGTCCTATCACCTGTTACTTAGGAGAACAAGCCAACACCCACTCGCTACACCCTCCTTTCAGGTGGCTGTAGAGAGCAGTAAGGTCTCCCCTCAGACTCCATGTCTCCGGCTGAACAACCCACTTCCTCAGCCACTCCTCTTAAGACTTGTGCTCTAGACCCTTCACCAGCTTGCTTTCTGTTCTCTGGACACACTCCAGCACCTCAGTGTCTTTCTTGTAGTCAGGGGCTCAAATCAAATGAAATGTGATTTTTTTTTCCCTGGAGTTTTTCTGCCTGAAACCAGCGGATGCCGGAGCAGTGGGAGCAGCTGAGTGTGGTTCTGCTGACTTGCTCTCTATCCCATTCTCTACCTCCATTTCTTCTGCCATGTTCCACTTTGGCATTACCCAGCCCTAAACCACCAGTTCCCCACAACTGTTCCCTGCACTGTGAATATTCAAGGCCTCCTCCCATGCCCAGCTACCAACTGGGTTGAGGGGAAAACGTGAGCACACGAAGCTGTAGTTAATTCTGGTCTGTACACCCAGTGGCAGGCCCACACACACACACATTGATATATTGGTGGCTAAATAGAACAGGAAACTGCTGAATTTACACTATAGTGCCTCCCACAATGAAGTTAGCAATTTGTAGCCTTCTAATGTAGCTCTAACTTCTAAAAAAACCCCACCCTGTAGAAGGGATCCTTAGTTCCAAGACCTCTGACTATCTCTAAAGGTTGGCCCAAACTGGCTCAGATGATGGCAGAGGTCTGGGACAGAGTATCGCAGGTGCCTCGTCTCCTCCAGTAAGTGGAAAGAAAAAGGAAAACTGTATAAAAATCATCAGAACACCATTTTTGAGCCAATGATTCATACTCTGAAAGAAAAAATTCAATTACATTTGCGCTAAAACTGCTAATCATTTGCTGCTTGTGCTAACATTTTCAGGACCATTACTTTAGCGTTCCAGAATGCGAGAATGCTAAAGCCGAACTCATAAACCTTGTTCAGTTGTGGTAACAATAACAGTTTACAAAAGTTCAACCAAAAGAGATACAAAGGGATACCTGTAAAACCATGTGTCCAGCAGCTCACAAAATGATCTTTACCCACAGTAAGGATCATAAGTTGAAAATACAGAGAGTGCTAAACTGAAAACCTATAACCTTCTGACACCATTAGCTCATGGTGGTAAACTGTGGCAGGTGCACCTGCCCGATGAGAGCGGAGCTTCTCGGCTGCTGAAGGGCAGCAGCTCGGGGCTGCCGTTGTTCCCAGGGCCTCGTGGTAACTGGGGCCTCTGGGCAATGGGAGCCGCTATCGACTACAGGTCAGGTTGGGCCTGGGTATGAACGGAGTCCCCTGGGGGGGCCATTGGGAGCTCGTCCCCTGGAGCAGCAGCTGCGGTGGAGGACTCTCCCCTGGGGTCGGGACGCTGCCCTGAGCAGGTCCTCAAGGTTGAGAGCCCTCACTTGTCAGGTGAGTGCTAAGGCGTTTTGGGTTGCCATTAAGCCCCAGGTAGCGGGGCTTTGTAAAGCGTTTTGGGTTGCCATTAAACCCCAGGGAGTGTTACTTTGTTCTGCATTCTGGGTTGTCAGTTAAACCCTAGAAAGCAGTTCTATTCTCCTCTCACAGACATTCGAACTTGTAATTTATGGAGAGCTAGTTAACTGTGCTAATAATAATTTTTTTTTATTTTGGTGGTTGGTTGTTTATTTGAGAGCCTCCGTAACAATTGGTGTAGTCGGCTAGAGGAGATATTGCAGAAATAGAATTGTGCCACTTCTTCCCCAGATGTGCAATGGGTGAAGGAGAGGTGGTTTGATCTGGTGAAAGTCGCGAGAACTTTGGAACAAAGCCGGGGAAGTTGGTGGATAAGTGAAAGTGAAGGAAAAATGTGCACAATACTAGGTGCCTGCTTGATTCAGGCACAGGATTACTTTGTAATGGTGGAGAAAGATGCCTTACAGGAGCGGTTGGAAATTGATCATTTGAAGACAGAATTATTACAAGAAAGAGAGAGAAGGCGGTTATTAGAACAAAAAGTAGAAATTATGCTGGCACGAGCTAAAAAGCCTCCTAGTGTTGTTCAGATTCGAAAGTTAATTACAGGTGTAGATCTTGAGAAGTGGGATGGAGATATATGGGGAGGGTCTGTTGAAAGTGGCTCAGAGGAAATAGAGGAACTGGAGGAAATACAGGTGCGACCTGTCATTAAAACAGAAAGGCACACAGGTCCACAAGGTGGGAAACCCGGAACCATGGTCCATACAATCTGCTGGACAGGAGCCGAGCTCAGTGAGCTTCAGGTTAAAAATTTGCGTAAGCCGGGTTACTGGGCTGGGGGTGTGGACCCTAAGGAGAGGGGAGAACCTGTTGCCATTAAAGGGACTGTCGGAGCTGTGGAGGGAGTACAAAAGGCCGCTTGCATTCAGGTGATGGATGAGAGGGGGCGGTGCAGAATCCTGCTTGTGGCACCAGTGGATCCCAGCCACCTTCGAGCTCTTATTAGAAGGCTCCCGGATGCCTTAAAGATACATGTCCTGTCCCTCAGAGAAAGGGTGCGAAGAGCTATTGAATGCAACCAGCGAGACCCCCCCCACCTCTCAGGTACACGTCTTAACGTGGGCAGAAGTGTTACATGATCTGGTTGTTTATGGGCGAGAGATGGGCTGGACTGAGCCGCGTGGGGTGAAGATGGAAGCCAGAGAGTTTGGCAAGTCAGTCAGAAACTTCCCCCCGGGCAGCCTCCTCGCAGAGAGTTTAAACCACCCCAGGATAAATCTGGTCGATTTTACGATTCAGGAAGGAATTGTCTTCGGCGGAAGGTGTTGGCACCGCAGGTACCCCGAGCAATATTCCATGGGCAACCTACTGGTAACATCTCAAAGTTGGTGCAATTGCTGGAGGGCAGAACTCGAGAACAAAGGAAAAATATTAGGGTTTGATGCTTTGGTAGGTAAACAGTGGTGTTTACCAGATGGCAGCGTGGAGTTCTGGAGATAGGGGGACAGCAATTGTTACCTGTGTCTCTCAATATCCATTGCCAACTGCTGCCAAACAGGGTATTTTTGAGATGATTAATGATACTGAAAAAAAGATTATAAATGTACCTATTCCACTTACAGTTCTCCAGTGTGGTCAGTCCACAAACCAAACAAAAGCTGGCAGTTAACAGCCGATCATGGGCAGCTGAATGCCCAACCCGACCCTTTGTCAGCTGCAGGGCCCAACTGGGCCTTTGGCAGAAGCAGAGGTGGCTTTGCTCCCACGCGGGACGGAGGGCAATTTACATCTGCATGTCTCTCACCAACAATTGCTTGCTATGCACTGGCTCAAAAGCTCACTAAAAGCTCACTGCCCGGAGAAAGGGGTTAAGATCTCTGGACACCCCACCCCCCTAGCGAGAAACTGCGAGGAAGCGCCATGTGCAGTGAGATTTATTGCCACACACGGCAGACAGGGAAGGAAACACCCAAATCCATTTAATCAGGTAACAGGAGCCACTTTACTGCCTGGGTGGACCAGGAGTGGGCACACAAGGCATCACGTGATACCATACTACCCTCAAGCTAATGGCATGGATGAGCAAATTAATGGCCTGATCAAGAGACATACCAATGTTTCATGACCTAACTTGGATATAAGGTCGGCACATGCGGTTTTTATTATTAATAACTGCTGGAGACATGTGAAGCCAAAATATGAGCATTTTGTCCTATGGCATTATCAGGTAATGATGCTCCTATATTTAACCATCATAAGAGCCAGTTCTCCCTGAAAATACATGCAGGCCAACCTGCCATGGTGAAGTTGCCCTCAGTTGGTATTGTGCCTATGACCCTGGTAAAATCTAGGGCTTTACATGCCTGGGAGGCCTTAGATAAAGGTGGAAAAACTCATCGAATCAGTGCCCGATGGATAATCCCCGATTTCTAACTTGATGCCCGGGTTCTGATCTGAGGCCTAGTTCTGTTGGGATCTTGAAGGAACAGATGACTTTGGCATCCTGCTGGGCCATGGGGATCCATATGGACAGTCAAGACTCGGATGACGACATGGTGGCAAATCAATTGTGAAGTTGGCAGCATTCGGAAGGATGTGATTGAACTTGGTGCTATTGTGTTCATCTCATTTCAGGTCAAAAAATGAAGAAAGTGGCAAGATACTTGAGGCAATTGTTGCCATATGAAGCATTAATTGATTAATTGGATATGTTTAAATCTTCCTTGTTAGAATGGTTAATCAGCTTCCTTCAGTTTTGATTGTAATACATTGTATGGTTGTTTTTATTAAGTTTTGATTGTATAATCATCTAGGGATGACAATCCACAATGAGTACACTCACCAGGACCGCACCCCCTTTTAACCTTGGAGGCAAGAGGTGACTGCACCACCACTTCAAGGAGACCAGCCGAATCATGGCTGTAGTCTCGGGGTGGATTGTGGCAGGTGCACCTGCCCGATGAGAGCGGAGCTTCTTGGCTGCTGAAGGGCAGCAGCTCGGGGCTGCCGTTGTTCCCAGGGCCTCGTGGTAACTGGGGCCTCTGGGCAATGGGAGCCGCTATCGACTACAGGTCAGGTTGGGCCTGGGTATGAACGGAGTCCCCTGGGGGGGCCACTGGGAGCTCGTCCCCTGGAGCAGCAGCTGCGGTGGAGGACTCTCCCCTGGGGTCGGGACGCTGCCCTGAGCAGGTCCTCAAGGTTGAGAGCCCTCACTTGTCAGGTGAGTGCTAAGGCGTTTTGGGTTGCCATTAAGCCCCAGGGGGTTGGGATTTGTTCTGCATTCTGGGTGGTTGTTAAACCCTAGAAAGCAGTTCTCTTCTCCTCTCACAGACATCTGAACCTATAATTTATGGAGAGCTACTTAACTGTTAATAATTTATTTTTTTTTCCATTTTGGGGCTTGGTTGTTTATTTGAGAGCATCTGTAATAAAACCTACACTCATGAAGGAAACTACAGTCTGACAAATAACCATAAGGGTAAAGATCCATTTGTATCACATGTATCCGCATGGACATATCTTTCCAATCAATTTTTCATCTTAAGAAAGGTGTTACCAAACATTAACCCTGCAGGACTCACCAAGCCCTCAGTGTCACTCCACTAATGCTGCAGTGAGACCCAGACTGTGCATCTCTAAAATGCACTGTACAGATAGAGAGGTGGGATGACAACATGACCCTATTGCTCCACATCGCCCATTTTACATAAAGATATTTTACTAAATGATGCTGTTTTCTTGTAGTTTCTGCCTGAAAGACAGGATGGCCCAGAGACCCCAGATTCAGACAGGACTCCACTGTGCTTGGCAACTCCCAGAGCATAAAATAGCCCCTGGCTTGTAGAGCTGACAGGTTAATGAAACCAAAAAGCAACGAGTAGACATAGCAAGAACAAACAATGGAAGTGAGGGAGTAAAGAAAGCAACAATATTTTGGATTGAAAAGTAGGCCAGTGAAGTCCAGAATTAAGCAGTTCTGTTGTGTTTTGATATTAAAAAAAATATTTATGATTCTGAGAGTCTAGTGAGTATCTACATGGCCATATTCTAGGAATAGTTTCCTTTCTACACCATGGCAGAAGCAACTCTCAAGAAGGGCCTGTAAAGTTTCACAGTCTAGTGCAGGGAACGTTTCATGCAACAGTAGAGAAAGAAAGAAGCAGAGTTGCTTGTAGAAATAATGGATGAGAGTGCAGGATGTGGGAAAATGCACAGGAGAGAACAGATCAGCAAGACTTAAGGACCTGTGATCATTTTAGGGGGAAAGTTTTGCTTCTGAGGAGCAAAGCTCAAAAAAAACCCAAAGCGATTTTCTGGAAAATGAGAAAGGAAGGAAACTGGTGTTGTGACAACCAGTATGAGAAAGCCCAGTAAGGAGTTATAACATACACAGAGGGAGCAGAAGAAGAATTGTCTATGGAAAATGGTCTGGCTGAAAAAGCAGGAAGATTTGGATGTGGTTCAAGTAAAGTGTCTTGACATAGCAGAGCAACTGACAGCTCTGTTGTGGCCAACCTCAATGGGAATGGAAGGCAGAAAACTTCTCAGTACAGGTTCATTTTTAAACAATGCTAAGTCTCCTCTCTTAGGGAGAAAAAAAGGACAGTGGAGAAAACACTGAAGGCAAAATCAGAGTGATAACAAAGCTCAAATCCTTACTACTGTAGAAGTTGAGCATAACGGCACAATAGTATGCCCTAAGATGCAGCTGTTGCTGTCTAAGAACAAAGAAATGAGTTTTCTGTTCTTACCAGCATGAAGCTCTTTTCTTAGGGGAACAAGTACAATAATTTTGCTTACCCAATGCTACAACACTGACTGACAAATTCATGGTGCGGCTCTCCTAATGACAAAGAGCAGATAAAGTGATTCTGAGCATTACACTCTTAGCTACATTTAACTCAGCTTCCCAACAGGCACTTGCCACAAGGCATCAACTCTGCATTCAAATTTAAACTTCACATTGGTAACATTTCCCTGGTCCCTCCCTCAGCAGGGAAACAAGCATGATTTTATCAGACTGCCAGTTTCAGTATCTGCAGTACCTGGAGCATAAAGAAAGCAAGACAAACCAAATGGCCCCCAACACACAGTGAAGGGAGGCTGAGGGTGCATAGCTGCAGTGACATTTATAAGCACAGTGGTCTCAGAAGGGGAAGTCTAAAACAGCTTTGGAACAGTCACATATAACCACAGTGATAACTGCAAGATGCTGAGCTTGATAACAGGCTCAGCAGCTAAAGGAAAAATTGCAGAATCAAATAGAAACTTCTGGGTGACAACCCAGTGGTTAGCTATGCAATAGCCCCATTCCCCAAGGATTAACAGGAATGTATATCATGTGGGGCTCTGCATGTCCTAGTAAAATATTATCTGCTAGCAGGAGGCACTGCATTTATTTTAACTCAGTTACCCTTCTGCAGTGAGAGAGAATAAACATGCCTCTTACAAACCGTTCAGTGACAATGTAATCTGTTCCAGGCAATGATTTCACACCCACCATTCAAAGCTTCAGACACAGCTGTACTCAGACCACATAACTTCAAGGAGATATTACTGTAAAATGAATAAGTCATTTTGTGCCCCAGCCAAGAAAAACAGCAACGTCCTGTTTGAATCCAGTAACTTTTAGTGCTCACAGTCATTAAAGACTAGGACACTTCTTGAATAAAGGGTACAAACTAGCAGCCTCCAAACAAGTTCAGAGCTCTCCCTTTAAAATGGAAACTGTCCTGGGGTCAAGTTTATTCTCCTAAACAGTCTGCAATTGTAACCCATTCAAATGGATGCTCAGCTTCAGCCTTTACAAAAAAAGATTCTAGGAATCCTGTATTTTTTCACTGACATCTAAAATATGTCTAAATGGGGAAGTAATATCTTGTTCTAATTGCACTGAACGGTGCAAAAATATCTTCCCTCTAATATTACTGGGCTGTTTCCTAAGGATAGTTACGCAGACTTGTTATGAAAGCTTCTATGTGCCAACGAGTTTTGTGAAAAAATTGCAGCTAGATGGAGAAGAGAAACCCGTACCAGCTGCCGTCCCTGGAAAGTCTGCAGCCACCTGGCTCTCATATACCAAACGATGCAGACAACTCGGAACCAGCTGCAGGCAGGATGTGCTGCTTTCTGTCCAGCCAGAGTTAAGGGCAAGGGAAGAGAGCTGAGGGCACAGAAGAGAAGCGTACATGGCAAATGAAGGAAGCTACCTATAAGCCTGCTCATCATAACTATAGGAAATGTATCAGGGATTGCTGCAGAAGGGGAATGTGATGTAAAGACAAGGGAAGCAGGGCTTCCTTAGTGAACGTTAACAGAACAACATTTCTGTATCGCAGCAATGGCAGGAGTCCCTCATCAAGCTTCATCCTGCTGAGAACCACATATGCAGTCTCTGCATCAAGACTGCAAAGCTTTGAACTGAGCAGAAAGATCAACTCCTTATTTTGTCATAGGTCTTCAAACTCCAGTGAAAGATACAAAAATCTCTCACATTTCCTAAAGTTAAAGATGTAACTACACAAAGAGATAATTTTCAGAAAGAAGCAGGACCTGCAAATCACTTGCTCAGACAACATAAATATGCCCCAAGAACTGGACATCAATCTAAGCAGATGCCTACAGTGACATAGGCTAGTCATGACCTAAATAGCACTTATAATGGGAACCCAAAGTGTTTTCAACCTTGTCTTTTCTAAAATATGGTTCTAAATCTGGACTTCCAAACTGGGTCAAGCCTACCACATTTTTTCTGAAAACAGAAAAGGAACAAAGTCATATTTAAGGAGAGGTATCTAAGCTAATATACTTTTCCATCCATCACTATAAATAAGCACAGAAAAACTATTTGAAATAGGCTACTGCAGCCTTAAAAATTTTAAAACTTCTTCAAGCTGCTTTTAATGAACTTATACTGAGTCTGTAGAAAGAATTACATCGCTGAGCTGTACACAGTCTGCCTCAGTTCATGCCATGGATTACAATAATGATGCTGTAATTATAATGACTGATGCAGACAGATTTCTGGCTCTGTATCCAACCTTTGAAAAGACACTGCAATTGTGATCATATAAAAGATACTGGGCACCTAATGAACACCGGCTACAAAAAAGTCTGTCCACCAAGACAAACAGAAAAGGAACGCAACTGCTAACACACACATTAGTTACTGACCTGACCTCCCTCTACTCTAGTATCTTGCACCTGTTTAAATGTTTAAACATTTGAACACAAACTTTTCACGTCTACTGCAAAGTAGGCTTTCAATAACTACCAACACACCTTTCTCTCACTATAACAAATTAACTTAATTCTAAGAAACACACACACATCCTCCAAGCCTTTAAATCTGACAATCTCTTGATTGTGCTGACAATCTCTTCCAAAAAAGCTTGGTATGTAATTGGTATTTTTGGCCTGCATATGTTGATATAAATTTCCATTTGATTATGGGGTAGAATTCAGAAATGTTAAGAGTTGCAAGTTGAAAAATGATCCATAAATGCAAAAAGCGAAGATGGGTGTGTAAAAGACCAGTGCTGCATACTCTTCTAAATGACTCTCCTCATCCAACGTAAGGTGAGCTTTGACATCTACTGATGAAACACCACATTGATTCCAGTACCGAATGCTCTCCTGCCACTGATCTGGGGACTCCGCTCATTTCCTTCATCTCCTCCTGCTATTCCAAGGCAATTAAAACAGCCAACTAGATAAAGGCAAGACAGAAAGTAGCACCAACTCTAATGCCCAACAGCATATTATCTGCTGAATCACAGACATGGCGATAAAATCTAAACAGTGGCACTGTTAAAACTGTGACATTTATCACGTTGTGCTATCTATCTTTAAACACAGTATTTGTTGAAGCTCCTAAAATTAGAAGGGAACACACTGCAAATACCATGGTAACTACTTGGCGTGGTAAATCAAGGTCCTTAAGGCTCCCACACAGACTTACTGCTATTGTGACTAGAGTTATCCAAATGGCACCTAAGCATCCTTACTACTTACCAAGCAGTAATGTTACCTTGGATTAAACTAAGAATAAAGCCAAGGGTTTACACGCTCAAAATATCACCAAGATTTTTCTGATGTTAATGAGTAGCTCAAAACTACTTTAAAAATAATGTTGTTTGTACTGTACTTTGTAAAGACAAAGCGAGGCTCATATAAGCCTGATTTTAAAACACAAATTTCAGTTTGAAGAGAGAGATACTCCCAAGCAGTTTAGGAAAAAATGGGGGGGGG
>NW_020799142.1:25804979-25950980 GCF_003259725.1 Athene cunicularia
CATGAGCTAAGGCTCATCAGAGAAGCCCTTCTGAGTGATACGCCTGTTTCTCTGTCTGTTCTGAGCTGCTGCTTCATGTGGTGTTTGGACATACTGTTTTATTGGGTGGTGGTGGTAACCCTTCTCTTTTCCTTCCAGTGGTGTGTGCTCAGGGTCTGCAGGCCAAAGACAAGACTGGGTCCAGCGATCCGTACGTAACTGTTCAAGTGGGTAAAACAAAGAAGAGGACAAAAACAATTTTTGGGAATCTGAACCCTGTATGGGAAGAGAAGTTTTACTTGTAAGTGCTCTTAGAAGGACTCTCAGCCCCATTTTGCATGTTTGTACAATCTGTGCTTCGACAACTGTGTCTTCTCTGTCAGTATGCATTTCCACATCACCTGTAATGTGTGATGGTTTTGTTTCCACACAGTGTTGTGTGTGTGTGTGTGTCTGGAGGGTTGATGTCTTTAATAATTTATGTAGTGCAAGATGTGTATAAGAGACAGGTACAAGGGAAGAGCTTACTTCTTAAAGGAAATAAAGATGTTTGAGGTTGAATGAAATAATCTAGAATCTTCAAAAAATGCTTGCTGTATTTCATGTCTCCATTTTGTTTTATAACATGTTCAATGATAAATTGAGGGTACTGTTTACTTATTCAATAAAAGCAGAATGGAATAATGCATTCTTCAGCCTTCTGAGAGTAGTTGATATCTAAAGAATTGTGCCTTCAGCCTTTGCTTTCAATTCAGACATGGATACATTGCTCATCTTGAAAGCAGATAATCCCTCAAGTTACTGTTACATTGATTTTTCAGAACTAAAAGGGGAGACTGGTAGCATCACAGACAAGTGACAGACACTGCCTTTAACTTCTGTTGGTCAAATACCAGTAGCAGGTCACACCAATAGGTCACAGGAAGCTTGCTTAAGTCTTTTATACAAACTTTACTCTTTTATGTCACAAAATTTCGAAAATATGTCTGTTAGCCAGGAACAAAAGTCACGGAGTTAAAGTTTTGCCTTTCTCTTTAGCCTTCTCTAGAAACATCAATATAAAAGTGTTCTCAGAGCAGACAATTTACATACACACAAGACAGACTGATGAGATGAACACGTGTGCACTACATAAATTATTAAAGACATCAACCCTCCAGACACACACACACACACAACACTGTGTGGAAACAAAACCATCACACATTACAGGTGATGTGGAAATGCATACTGACAGAGAAGACACAGTTGTCGAAGCACAGATTGTACAAACATGCAAAATGGGGCTGAGAGTCCTTCTAAGAGCACTTACAAGTAAAACTTCTCTTCCCATACAGGGTTCAGATTCCCAAAAATTGTTTTTGTCCTCTTCTTTGTTTTACCCACTTGAACAGTTACGTACGGATCGCTGGACCCAGTCTTGTCTTTGGCCTGCAGACCCTGAGCACACACCACTGGAAGGAAAAGAGAAGGGTTACCACCACCACCCAATAAAACAGTATGTCCAAACACCACATGAAGCAGCAGCTCAGAACAGACAGAGAAACAGGCGTATCACTCAGAAGGGCTTCTCTGATGAGCCTTAGCTCATGGTACACCACAGTGCCTGGAGGAGTATCTCCACCTGCTACCTGTACACTGAACAGAAAGAGATACAGCTCTCCAGCTCGACACCAAGTCTCTCTTACCTTAAGCTGCTAGGCAAGGTCAAGAGAACCATGTCTCCCACACCCACCTGTGATTGTGATCTTTGCTGACCATTTTGAGGTGCCATCAAGCACGCTCTGCTTCACTGTCTTCATCTGCTGAGCATGTGTCAATTTGCTTTCACAGAACACATCTCTGATCAAGTCAAAGATCTCTGGCTTGTTCCGCTCCCGGATTTTCATGCGATCCTTCATTGCCATGATGAAATTCTGGGTTCGATCTTCAGCCCCATGCTTTGAGCTCTTCTCCGCTGCTCCTGTGCACCAGAAAGTACACAATGCTCATCAGAAACAGACAAACACAGTCATGTTTCACTGAATCTGGACAGCAGGATCAAAACCATGAGTTACCCTCCACATGATGGCTCTTATTGACTTTTACAGTCAGATCCCCCCATTTCAACATACACACAAGAGAATCTGGACCACCCAGAGCTGGGAAGATACAATGGCAGAGGAGTGCCCAGATTCCGCTATATCCTGGGACCAACTTGCTCTCCTGACAACACGCCTAAGTTTAATACTCTTGCAGCTGAGCAAAACCCAGAAACGAGGGTCTTTCTTTAACAGCATGCCCCCTCCTCTCATCACCTTGATTTGGATAAATGTCAACAACCTTGGTGTCAGTGACAGCTGGAGTGCAGGGAGCTCTGCCTGGGGATGGGTGAGGAGCCGACCGAGAGCTGATGGGTCAGGATTAAAGGGAGGGCAGGGACAGAAGATGTTATTGTGGGGGTCTGCTACAGGCCACCTGACCAGGAAGACCGAGCAGACGAGGGCCTCTATAGATGGATAGGAGCAGCCTCATGTTCACAGGCCTGGTCCTCCTGGAGGACTTCAACCACCTCAGTATCTCTTGGAGAGGAACATTGCAGGGCACAGGCAATCCAGGAGGTTCCTGCAGTGTGTAGCTGATAACTTCCTTCTCCAAGTGATAGAGGAGCCAACAAGGAGAGGTGCTATGTTGGACCTTGTTCTCCCAACAAGGAGGGGCTGGTGAGGAGTGTGAAGCTCAAGGACAGCCTTGG
Organism: Athene cunicularia; assembly: GCF_003259725.1. Classification (NCBI taxonomy): domain Eukaryota; kingdom Metazoa; phylum Chordata; class Aves; order Strigiformes; family Strigidae; genus Athene; species Athene cunicularia. Next base: position 25,807,693 of record NW_020799142.1, read on the forward strand.
CTGCAGTGACTGTGAAATGGTGGAGTGCAAGATCCTTTGGGCAGCGAGGAAGGTGCACAGCCAGCTCATTGCCCTGGACTACAGGAGAGCAGACTTTGGTCTCTTCAGGGATCTGCTTGCCAGAGAATCTTGGGAGGGAAAATGGCCCCAGGAAAGCTGGTTGGTATTCAAGGATCACCTCCTCCAAGCTCAGAAGAGATGCATCCTGACAAAGAGGAAGACAAGTAAGAATGCCAGGAGGCCTGCATGGATAAACAAGGAGCTCCTGGACAAGCTCAAACACAAAAAGGAAGCCTAGAGAGGGTAGAAGCAAGGGCAGGTAGCCTGCGAGGAATACAGAGAAAATGACTGGGTAGCCAGAGATCAGGTTAGGAAGGCCAAAGCCCTGACAGAATTAGATCTGGCCAGGGATGTCAAGGGCAACAATAAAAGCTTCTATAGGTACACCAGTGATGAAGACTACGGAAAACATGGGCCCTCTCTGGAAGGAAACGGGAGACCTCATTACCTGGGATATGGAGAAGGCTGAGGTTCTCAACTACCTTTTTTTTCCTCAGTATTCACCAGGAAGGGCTCCAGCCACATTGCCCAAGACACAGAAGGCAGAGGTTGGGACTGGGAGAATGAAGAACTGCCTACTGTAGGAGAAGATCGGGTTCAAGACCATCTAAGGGACCTGAAGGTGCACAAGTCCATGGGACCTGATGAGATGCATCCATGGGTCCTGAGGGAACTGGAGAATGAAGTGTCTAAGCCACTATCCATCATATTTGAGAAGTCATGGCAGTCTGGTGAAGGGGGAAAAATAACCCCTGTTTTTCAAAAGGGAAAAAAGGAAGACCCAGGGAACAACAGGCCAGTCAGTCTCATATCTGTGCCTGGCAAGGTTATGGATCAGATCCTCCTGGAAAATATGCTAGGGCACATGGAAAATAAGGAGGTGATTGGTGACAGACAACATGGCTTCACTAAAGGCAAATCATGCCTGATGAATTTGGCGGCCTTCTACAACAGGGTTACAGTGTTGGTGGATAAGGGAAGAGCAACTGATGTCATCTACCTGGACCTGTGCAAAGCATTTGACACTGTCCTGCACGACATCCTTGCCAAGGCATGGATTTGACAGATGCACCACTGGACCACTATCTAGCCAGGCATTGGCTAGATAGTTGCACTCAAAGAGTTGCGGTCAATGTCTTGACCATGTGGAGGGGATGACAAGTGGCATTCCTCAGGGGTCAGCGTTGGGATCGGCAGTATTTAACATCTTTGTCCAAGACATGGACAGTGGGATCGAGTGCACCCTTAAGTCCACTGACAACACCAAGCTGTGTGGTGCGGTTGACACGCTGAAGGGGTGGCATCCAGAGGGACCTGGACAGAGTAGAAAGGTGGGCCTGTGCAAACCTCATGAAGTCAAGGTCAAGTGCAAGGACCTGCACAACGGTTGGGGCAATCCCAAGCACAAATACAGGCTGAGCGATGAGTGGACTGAGCCCAGGAGAAGGACCTGGGGGTATTGGCCGATGGAAAACTGACTGTGAGCCAGCAGTGTGTGCTCACAGCCCAGAAAGCCAACCATGTCCTGGGCTGCATCAAGAGAAAGTGTGGCCAGCAGGGTGAGGGAGGAGATTCTCCCCTTCTACTCCACTCTGGTGATATCCCACCTGCAGTGCTGTAACCAGTTCTGGGGCTCCCAGTATAAGGACACGGACCTGTGCAAGTGGGTCCAGAAGAGGCCACAAAGATGACCAGGGGGCTGGAGCACCTCTCCTGTGAGGACAGGCTGAGAGAGTTGGGGCTGTTCAGCCTGAAGAAGAGAAGGCTCTGGGGAGACCTTATAGCGGCCTTCCAGTACTTGAAGAAGGGGCTACAGGAAAGACGGGGAGAGACTCTTTATCAGGGGCATAGTGACAGGATAAGGGACAATGGTTTTAAACTGAAAGAGGATAGATTTAGCATAGATATTATGAAGAAATCCTTTACTGTGAGGGTGGTGAGACACTGGCACAGGTTGCCCAGAGAAGCTGTGGCTGCCCCCTCCCTGGCAGTGTTCAAGGCCAGGCTGGACGGGGCTTTGAGCAACCTGGGCTGGTGGAAGGTGTCCCTGCCCGTGGCAGGGGGGTTGGAACTAGGTGATCTTTAAGGTCCCTTACAACCCAAACAATTCCTTGATTCTGTGAAATAAATCCCCGCTTGAGTGAGTGCTAAGAAGAGGACAGGATCTCCATTATAAATAGTATCTGTGAGCTTGTTTCGATGCTGCACTTCAGCACAACAGAAGAGCAGAAGTTCAGATGGGCTGACACAGTCAGCATTTCCTACTGATGTGTGACACAAGTCCCCATTCAGCACAGAGCCACTATACAATCTGTGTCCCATTCTGCCTGGACCCACCTTGTTTGGATCAGGCATTGAGCTGGAGGCATCTGAAGTGCCTCGCTAGATCCCCCTTTATTTTATCAGGAATCTACTCAAATAATCCATTCTTAGAATTGGATACGCATAGCAACTATAACAAATACCTGTAAGGTCGAAAATTCAATAGTTAAAAACTTGCATCATCACCACCCATGGGGCACTAGTACCAGTATCCAGCAGCTGGAGACACAAGAGCCAGGCACAGGGTCTGTACTACATAGGTATTCAAATGCATCAGGAAAAACAGAGGCCTCTGGGTCACTTGCATACCTCTTACAAAATTGAAAAGTTAATATAATCATAAGAATGCTCCCAAAACCAACTGTTCCCTACTCAATTTTGATAGTCATGTTTGCTGTCAAAGTTCAGCAACTGACACTTGTGTCAGATGTGGGGCATGTGTTAATGAAAGCACTGACAGGAGATAACAGGGAAGACAAACCCAGGTATGAAATGAAAAGCAAGAATCCAAGATTGTACACAGTCTCTCTACATGCAGTCTGCAGCAATTTCAAGTTACAATCTCATGTCAGATAAATTAAACCTGTACAAAAGCCCTTCGAACACATTCAATCATATTTCTGTTTAGCGGATTATGCTTTTGCTTGTTTTTCTTCTCAGGGTAGTTAAAGTAATCTTTGTCCTAGAAAAATGATCTTCATCCAGGTGTTCACTAAATATTAAATTACCTTAAAAATATGTATTAAAGCAGGTGCAAGTGTGTGCAAAGGAAGCCAATCAATCAAAGATACATAAAACTGTTTTCTTCTGGGAGAAATGGGCAAATATTGTATCTGGAGCACCTTTAATGTAAGGTATTACAGTTTTGCATATGAAACAGTTTCAGCAGGTAGTGACCAAATATGAATAAAGTTCTATGAACTCATATACATAAAGGACCCCCAGCAGTACAACATAACAGACAACCTTGTTAGCACGCTCAGCAGGTTGCCCAGTGACTAACACTGCCTGAAGACATCAATTTCTAGGGCCTTCAATCTAACACCTTTCACCATTACTAAATTCACTTCAATAAAGAAACAAAACTCAATTATAACTTCCACCATCCAAACCAAAAAGAATAAGAACACCATTTGGAACAGACTGTGACCACTGAAGTTTCAGAAGTTCATTAAGGACACTGCATACCAAGGCATACTATTAAAGACCTGGATATAAAACAAGCCATAACTTCACATTACCTGATTTTTTTTTCCATTTTAGTTGCTAGAGGCTTGATGTTCAGTATTTCATTTAGTACAATTAAATGTATCTGCCCCCGAGTTTCCTATTGTTGGCTTAAGATGAAATGAAATGAAAATACTGGAATTAATTACGCAGTCCCTGTTGTCTCTCCTCATTGGTGATGAAGAACTAGCACCACCCAAAGTGATGTCTTGTATCAGGCAATCACCCAACATTTATTAAAGGAATAAGAAACCAAAATGATACCAGGGGCTATACTTTGAACTTCAAGCAAGAGGTGCTATTCAGCTTTAACAAAACTAGGTCTTCTGAGGATGGAGGTGGACTCTGTGCAGTATATGCAGAGCTACAGAAAACCATCAGGAAACTGAGAATGGCCAAACTGAACAATCTGCCTTTCCTAGCTGGAATTCTGAAATTGGTTGTGATCAAGAGAAACCAATCCTGCCCTGACCTTTCTGACTTCAAGAAAATTAAGACCCAAATTCAAACATTAATGTTTATGTTGTGCTCTATTTCAGAACCATTTTCTAAATAAATTACTAGCCAGGCAGCTTGCAAACATAAATGTTTCGCTGTTCATCAGAGTGAGATAGGACAAGAGTTATTTATCACAGTTCTGGGGTGGCATGGTCTGAATCACTGCCTTAATGCAAGTACCCCAGGAGCATCAAATGATGCTTCAGAATGCAAACTTAAGACAAACGAAGGAATTCTAGTTAAAAACGCATTTAGTATCCCTAGCACCTCCAGAGACCTTGCATAGTGAATTTATCCCTCTGCAATGCTAGCAGCAGTCCAGGGCATCCTGGGCTGCAGGCTGTGTGAGCCATGTCATACAGCCCCTAGAGAGCCCCCTCTTTAGTCACTTCTAAGGCATGGTTCTGCCTCCTGACTCTCAGAGGAAATCCCCCACCTCTATCCATACTGCTTCCCCACTCTGACAGATATTTGCCCAGGTAAGAATGCTCCATATTCCTTCCCTGGGAAAGGTGTGTCTCTCCCTGCAGAGGATGCACCTGAACTGCAATGCAAAAGTCATAATCAGGCAGACACCTTATTTAACAATACAGTCTAATAAAGAACAGATAAATCCTCTGCCTCAGCAACACACTCTTTCTCAATTTTACCACCTGCTTGTTGGTACAAAACCACCGGTTTCCAAAACCACCACTGGGGCACTATTTACCTGTGATGTATGTGATATAAACACCAAGCATGTCACTATACTGGATGGCAGAGGGTGCTTTTTCTGCTGTTGGACTTGAACTGCATTTATTTGGCTGCAAGAAGAGGGTTTTGGCCAGTGGATCAGCTTTTCAAGTAGTCCTGTAAATGGCAACAGAAAGGCACAGGAATATACAACTACTGTATACAGTATCATACAAATGTGACTGGGCTTTCCTTCCCTCTTCCTCTCCAGGACTGAATTATGTGTCAATTTATGACTGGAAACAGAAAGCAAACATGTCTATATTGGGAATTGTATTGATACACCTATTAGTAAACCACCAGTGCTGTTATCTTATGCTTTAACAGGAAAAAGTCAAGAAAGAAACACTGGCAGGAGAGAAGACAGCTGTTCAGTAGGCGGATAATGCTTAGAAATTATATATTCCTGAAAATTAAAATAGATATTCAAGTTTCAAATAAAGGTATCCTTCCTCCTTCTGTGCAAATATTTTCCTACATAGGATTCTGGGAGCAAACAAGTGTTCATCACCATGGTGTATAATCATCATTCAACCCAGGAGCCAAGATGATGATCACAAGTGACTTCATCAGTCTTACTAAGGGTCCACTCACTGAGCCAGTCTCTGGACTGCAGTCTCTGAATTCAGAGTGCAACACACAAAAGTTCCTCATCCAAAAAGCAGCAAACATACCTGTTTTCCAGTCCTGAGTCAAAAAACATTGAACAACTCCAGAGGTGAACCAAGACCCCAGGAGCTGAAAGAGTACCAAAAGGAGTAATTCAGTAATGCAGCCCTGATAGCTTGCGTGAAGTTCTCTAAGGTTTGTTGCTTCATAAAGAAGCACTATTAGAGACATGCAGCTAATCACACAACACAGATTTCAGGTTCAACAGTAGTTTGAAGCTTGAGAACACGTTTCCTCATTTTTCAAGATCCCCAGAGGACCAGATTCTGACACCCCAGGGCAATTTCTTTTCTCAGGTTTAACTGTAATCCACCGAGGACTAGATTAGCATCATTGCAAAAAAAAACCCAACAAAAAAACCCACAAAAAAACCCCAAACGAAGACATGCTTGCAGAAGCAGATTAATGTGGCTTTTCAAACACTAGCCCTGAACTGTACATGCTGCTTTTACTAGGATCCTGTTAGCATAATGTCCTTCCCTTCCACTCTCTTCATAATTTTGCTTACTTCTCTGCATCTGTTCCCTGTTATCCTATACGTCCATCCTCATCTTTACTTCTCTGACACTAACACTGCCTGACCCATTGTATTTTAGTTAGTACTATACCATCACTCAGGGCAAGAAATAAAAGTTGTCTTTTTCCAAACGTTTTGCATGCTACAGGATTTTAAAGAACATTCCTCCATCTATTTTCACCCAAATAAGAAAGGAAGCGTACCCATGCAGCAGAGATTTCAAGTACTTCCAAGAACAGCAGAAGACTAAAAAGAGAGCATCTTCTCTCGAGCAAGTATTTATGACCTTATGATAAAAAGGTAAGCACCCCACCATCAGTGATATCTTCTGAGTACCTACAATAGAGGAATATCCTCAGAGAAACAACCTGGAGCCAACAGAACCATGAACCTGCACACATACCACAACTGATTCCAGTTTACTGCCGTTCAGACATTGCCAATTCATGGAGCAGCCCTGCTGAACCAGTCTGCAAATGGATTTTGATTCAAATTGCAACAAAGCATAGCTGATTTTGAGTATTTCATCACTACAGTCCCACTCATTTGCTTACTTTATCAGATACTCAGTTTCTTAAAAATATAGAGGGTAAGAAAAACAGCCTCAGAAGAAACAACCAAACTTCATTCTAACAGACTTGGGTAAAGAGTTCCTTTTATTTTCCCCAGAAAGACACTGAAGGATAGAAGATGGATAAAGAGCACATTCTGATTCTAAGGAATAAGACCCCAGGTGTCTACCCAAAATTTCAAGGCATAGACAATGGAACTGTATTTGTGACCAGACTGAAGATTCATTTTACTCCAATGCAACATTTTCTGGAAGACTTACACTGACTGAGGTGAAGATATATCCTGAGGCATCAAAGTATAATCAATAGAATTGTACTTGTTACCAGCCTGAAAATACATTTTACTCCAATGTAACATTTTCTGGAAGCCTTAAATAGACCTAAGTGAAGATGTGTCCTGAGAATGTTGGGCTTTTTACTGACAGCAACAATAAAGCTTCTGTGAGGAAAATATCCCTCCTGAGTTCAGTATACAAGAAAGTTCAGTCTCGAATTTATTGGATGTCTAGAACTGTTGCTCGTCCCCCAGAAACCCCATTCTTTAAGCACAGCCCTATGTTTTTCAAACATATATAAAATTTTCCCATTTTATTCTCATCTGGTGGGTTCCAGCTAGAAGGATTTTAGCATTTGCCACAGCAAAAACCACAGTTGCCTGAAAAGCCTTTTAACAGATTTCCAGTATCAATAACATTTGTTTCCCCAACCCAGCAGCAAGTACATCCACACATTGGCTGCATCATCTTCCTAATCTCCCAGAACTACCTTTCCTCTGCCTTTAATTACACAATTGCCACCTTCAGTTTCCTTCACATCTCTAACTCAGATAATGATACCCACCACTCTCACACTGGGTACCCCCACAGAACCCCAGCTCACAGTCTCTGTATCTTCCCTGTTCTGGTGCTCGGCAGCTTTCAAATAACTCGGTAAAGTTTTCATTTGGTTGGGTTTTACCTTTCTACGTGTTTTTGCAAGTTCTGAACCCAGTGTACTCTCAGTTGTTTCTTCTCTGTTTCTTTAACTCTGCATGCTGAAGTATCTTATGTTTACATTTTGGAAGGAAACGTGCAAAGCAAACATCTGCAGTCCCATGAATAAAGTAGCAAGTGCTTATCTAATGCTTTGCCATATATGAAAAATAGAGTCGTTTCCAGTTTTTACTTCTATTCCATAGAAAAGCACAGACTATTGCCATCATCACATCCCACAGTACATTGCATAAGATTATTTAATTCCAACCAGAGATTAGAAAACCTGCCCCCATGGTTATTCTTCAGAGGCTGTTCCAGAGACTCCCTGTTCTCATCACTGAAGTTGTCTTCTACTTTTACCTTTAATTTTCTTACAGCAAGTTTATTCCGTTCTTCCTTTTGCAAACAGTAAGCTTAAACAGTTCATCTTCCTCCCTGTTGCTTATCTCCCTCTTCCCCAACATAGATCAGGTATAAATAGGTTCAAACAAGGATTAAACCAATTCACAGATCCAACACTGCCGAGTATTAAACACAGAATCTACTGCTCAGAAAGGCTTTAAAACACGGATAACTGTAAGTGTAAGCCAGAGTCATAGGAGCTCCACACACACATCTTACACCTTTGCATTGGGATCCATAGCATCCTTTTAAAAACATTCTACTAGGATAGACTTAGTATGGCTATTTTTACTTTTTTCAAACACATCGTTCCTGTCCTTCTGTCTGACACTGCGAAGCTTCTCTTTTAAAAGATTAACAAATGCACACCATCCTCTCTCATGACAGCCTTATATTTTCCCCATTAGCATTGAACTCTCTCCAGTATCCATCCCAGTGTGATGTTTCCCTTCTTAAATATGGACAGCCACAGCTACCATCTGCAGGAATATATGTCCTCTTAGTCATTAGCTATTTCTTAAATTTAGTTTTATTCTATTGTTTTCAACTTCATGAACTCTGCTTTGTACAACAACTTTTTGCCTGTTTCCTTGCTGCTTCTGGTATGAACCTGATTTTCCTCTGCTCTCTATAGCATTTTCCTCATACTGATATATCACAACTCCATTGAAACATTGTGGGCACGTAACTGAATCAAGCCTGGATGCACGTTATCAGCAGCTTTTAATCTCAAGTACTGAAAATCATGACTTCTCAGAGGGTTCTGGTGAACTCCAGAAACAATTAAAGTTATCCTCAGTCTAAGTGGTCCTCTACAAGTTGTGTGAGAAAACTGATCACCGTACTGGAAATGCTAAGCACCTGAGGAACAGAGATGTTTCACCAGTGCCAGCTGTGTCTGACAGATGAGCCACTGCAAATAGCACCAGTCCTAACTATGACTGGTTTAAAACTCTGCACACGTCAAAAATACAAGCATAAACAATGTCCATTTGGGGTGTTAAGGTAAGCTATAAGAAAAAACAAATGACCTACATTTCACTGGTATCACTTGCTGGATCATCCAGCCTGGCTTTCCCAAACAACTAGAGCCTGAAGCAGACATAAGATTTGACTATTTACATTCCTATAATCGCTGACGTGGATTTGCAAATAAGTCTATATTTCACAAACTTTTCTGATTCCTTAGACTTAGTCCATCAAGCTGCAACGCCAAGAAAAGCAAGAGTGAACAGAAACAGCCCCACCTTCCTACTCAAGATTTAACACATATGGCAGAAGTTTCTATTCCATTTAGAGTAAGATATTTTGCTCTCAAGCAGGAACATAAATCTGAGACCAAATTATGAAAATGTTTTACAATAAAAATAAGTGGACCAAGCCAGATGCCTAAACCAATACTTTTTGTCTCTCTTTTTCTTTAATCAAATTCCTTTTAAATTTTTCCACTGTTTTTGTAAGGTCTCATTTATTCAGTGGTCACAGCTCTTTGAAGCACTCTTCTTTGAAGAGAGGGCTTAGTTTTTGAACACAGTAGAAAAAATAAACAAACAAAATAAACAGAAATGCTAGTAGGAAGATGAAATATTGTCCATGCTCTCAACACCTTCCTATCCAATCCATCATCTCTGCTGACTCAGCCTCAGGTCTCTAGAGTGATTCAGCCATGAGACCCAACTGTTAAAAAGACAAAGTGTCTTGCCAACCTGCACTTGATCCAGAGGATCTGAGCTAAGCCTGGGGACTCTATTCCCTAAGCAGGAATCCCATTCTGCTCTGAAGAGCTTAAACTAACAGGCTGATGGTTGAAACAAGCAACCTGGCTGGGGTACCAGGGCAGGAGGGACAGAAGAGAAGTCAGAATATCCAGACTAGTACCCTATCCACACAGTCCACTGCCTCTCCTCTATGCCGGATATGTTAGTAAACACACCACCTGAGCTGACACAGAGAAATTAAATATGTTACATGGGCTAAAACAAAAAAGCAAATAGATATGAAAGAGTCAAAAGTTAAACCTTCTTTTAAAGGTTTAATTACATCAAACACGGTGTTATGAAGAAGTCCTGCGTCAGTGGAGCTGTCTGCATCCACAGGGCAATGGGGGTAGCTTTAGTCCCATGGACCTTTTCAGAAAATACACAGTCATTTTAATAAACGCAGTTTCACTGGTCATTGAACTATCACCTATGCATTTAGGAAAGCTCTGGTAACACTTTTGGAGCAGCTGCACTCCACTGGCCACTACTCACTCTGTAAGCAGTCAGCATTGAGTAAGTCTTGGCACTTCTCATGGCACTTGACTCCACATTCACCGCAGCGCATTCCCTGCCGTGCAATACCCCACAGCAGCCCCTCACATTCATAGCAGTAGGTAGGAGTTGTGGCTGTCCACACTTCAAAGTTGTGTGGGGTTGTACAAGAGATGGGGTAAATTAAGGCTTGCAAGGTCTTCTTATAGACATGAGATTTCTGAAAGGCAAGAGCACACATAAACCAACATCCAAAGAAGGTGACTGAACCTATTTTTGCTGGTTAACACATGAGTTTTAAGGGAAAAGGCATGAGCAGTGCAATAAATTTACACATTTGAGGTAGCCAAATTTATCAAACTTTTACAAGCAGCAGCAGAGGACACCCTTCCAAAAATGTTTCTCCAGGCATTTAAAAAAGTGGAGGAGATGGAAGAAAAGAATTGCGGATGAGGAATATCTTGCATAAAGCAAGTTTCACACACTGTTCCCCATGGTAGATAGCACAGAAAGAAATGGTAAGATTACATTTTTCAGGACCATATTGACACATTGTATGTTATTTTTTACATGTTTGGTTTCTTTAAACAAATGATACAAGAAGCTTTGCATCTATATTTTTAGACATCTGTGAAGCTGTCTCTGCATCCCAAAGAGCCAAATTCCCTTAATTTGCTTACTAAAAGTTAACAGAAGCCAAGCAGCCCTCCCACTTACCAGCTCTTCATCTTTGAGAGATGTTCTAGTGGCCATTGCTGAGGTAATTCCGGCTTTCCGGGACTGAACCAGTGACTAAGAAGGAAGAAAGTTTGTTATTCACCACCAATATTCAGAAATGCACTGGCACTACATGGCCAGAGATGTGACCAGGTGTCAGGCCAGACACCAAACCAGCAGTCTATTACATTCAAGTTGGTTTCTTAAATGATAGCTCACATCTCAGGAGTAAAAATGCATATTCTGAAAGGTTTCCAGCTTTTTTCTATCTGCTCACAACCAGTCTCACTGCTGTAAAATTTTATTTGTTTCTCTGGTAAGAACTGTCAATGAAACCTGGGTTCACATCTCCACTTCTATGTTCTGGTAGCAATGGTAACTCTGCTATTGCCTAAGGCCACTACATGATACTCGCCCATCTATATCTAACTTCATTCATATCCAAAAGGAGATTATTTCATCAGTTTTACAACATGCACAACACCCCCAAACATGACAGTGAAAGGGTTACAAATAAACAGGATAAAAAGAAGAACAGAGTGGGTTGGGAGCACAGGTTTGAATGTGCTGGTATATCACATTCATTGGCCATCACTGAACACAATGAACAGCCTCTTTTGCATCATGCCAATTAAGTTCTGCACTCTTGGAGCACAAGACAGTGCCTTTGCAGCACCTCACGCTGGCATACAAAGGATTTATTCAGTAAGCCACTCCAGGTAAATGAAGGCAGAGAAGGAAATTAAAAGCTAGCAACACCTGCTTTGAAATCATGAAACCGTATGAGAAATTTCCATTTATGCTTTGCTTTATGCAGTTTGAAGACAGACTGAAAAAGTTCATTCCATCAGTGATGGAGAAGGACGGAGTGCTGGATATGCATGCACTGCAATACTGCAGGTTCAAAATAAAAAGCAAAAAAGTGGAGGGAAAATAAGGTAAAATAATTTTTGTTTCTGGTGAAGACTTGGTGGATAGCCTTCAGCTCCACTTACCATGGCCTGTGGATAGAGAATGAAAGCATACAAAGGAAGTAACACAAGTTAATGCCACTATTGCAAAGATTTGAGATACAAGCAGTAAGACACATATTAAGCTTCCCATGCATAAACTGACAGAGAGAATTTCATGCATCTTTTCACATGAATTATAGGAAATGGAAACTATAGTCTTTCAGCTGTTAGAGCATCTCTCCCAAGTATGAAATCGCTACATGTACTGAACACAGCCAACAAAAACCCGTTTGTCCCACAGAAGCCTCATTTCACCGTATCACACAAGCATATGAAACTTGTCCTCATTACTTGCTTGGTTCTTGTGCTTCCTCAGTGCAGAAGCCTACTGACAACACTGCAAATTGCTTTAAAAATCCAAGCACATATGCTCATTTATCTATCCTCTGAAATTCCAATCTTCTGGTAAGTTGCCAAACCTCACATGGACATTGTAACTTTCCCTGAAGTATGTGATTTTTAGGAAAACATTTAAAAATAATGCAGACCTAAAAATAATCAAATATTCTGTGCAGAGTAAAAAGGAAAAAGAACATGAAAAACGTCTTAATTCTGCCAAATGAATGAAACTGTCTACAAAACCGTAACTCATTCTCACTGAGATTTTTCCAAGCACAACTCCTAACCCTTTACTGTAAGAATTAATTTAGCAAAACAGGAAACCTTCAGCTTCTTGAAGTGACAATGAACATTACCATATGTCAAAAAGTAAAGCCACCTGCACTAATGGCAGTGTGGCAGAAGAAAAACAAATCTCTTACCAGATCACTGACAAGTGGGATTGGCTTTTTTTTGCGTAGATCAGGCATGCTATCGATGCCATAGAGACCACCTGCAGGCCTGGAAATTCAGGAGGAAAAAAAAAAATTAAAAATCTCACCAGCAATGAGAGACATTAAAGAGACCAAAAAACTTTCTTAAAACATCAATCTCCTTGCTAATATCATGGTCAATGAGAACAGGAAGACTCAGTTCACTGCATATGAAACTTAATAGTAAACCAAAGTTGTTAACACACTGGAGAAAGTTCATTTTCCCATTCTCAGTTCTGAGCAAGCTCGGAGTAGGCTGGTCAGATGCTTGTAGGGCAGCCAGTGCTTCAGAGTCACTGCTGCCAGCATGATGGGCGAAGACAGCCTTATCCCCACTGCTTCTGTGGTGCAGATTTGGCAATGATACCCACCAGCAGAACCAGCAGAACTCACACATAGCTTCATCTGTGGTAACTGAGCCACAGGCCTCTGCTTTCAGAAGTACCTTTTGTTCATTAGGGAGAGCTCATTTTTTTCTTTTACTATTGACTTGGAGCATCATTGCAGGAAAGACTTTGGAAGCTTGAAAACATCCTGTCTCCAGTCTTTTTCCATCCTCTTTATTTAATTAATTTAGGGTTGGGGGAGTAGAGAGGGCGATGCTTTACTGGAAGAAGCAAAATCAGCCAGAAGATTATACTTAAGTGTAAAGTTAACACTAAAAACGATTAGATGTTTATCTTTTTCACAGGCAACAATCCGGATGTTCCTGCCTGGTGTCTATGTCTGGGAGGGAGCATGTCAAAGTGGACAGCCCAGAGGCAGGATGCTGCTGCCCATCATCTGATTTGAGGCCAGGACATACTTAATTCTGGCCCTCGAGGTCCGTATAATTATTAGGAAAAACCTCACATCTGAGGAGAAAGGAGATTATTTCTACAAAAGGGACCGTTCATGGTGCTCCATATTTCAACCCATGCAGACGTCTACACACAAGAGCTGCCATTTGCTGGTGTAAGTGGCCATGGAGCAAAAGGGCCATTACTCAAATAATTGTACCTGGATCCTTCTGTTCACTGGTAATACTACATGGAGGTAAGCCTATGCTTGAACAAGGTCTGTTAATTCAGCTTAAAGGCCCCCAGTAAATCAACTACATCAACCTGTAAGGCCTTAAGATAATGCTTTTGCTAAGGTTGGAAAATGAGCACACATTTCTCTACACTGCACCAATCCTATTCATCTCAAACTCACAGAATCGTCTAGGTTGGAAAAGACCTTGAATATCATCCAGTCCAACCATTAACCTAACATCGACAGTTCCCAACTACACCAGATCTCTCAGCGCTATGTCAACCTGACTCTTAAACACCTCCAGGGATTTTCTGTTTAAGAGTCAGGTTGACATATCTAGTTGATTCTGTGACCCTACTCTTAAAGCCCTCCAGGGATGGGGACTCCACAACCTCCCTGGGCAGCCCATTCCAACACCTAACAACACCTTCTGGACAGAAATGCTTCCTAATATCCAGTCTAAACCTTCCCTGGTACAACTTGAGGCCATTCCCTCTTGTCCTATCGCTTGTTCATTGGTTAAAGAGACTCATCCCCAGCTCTCTGCACCCTCCTGTCAGGGAGCTGTAGAGGGTGATGAGGTCTCCCATCAGCCCCCTCTTCTCCAGACTAAACACCCCCAGCTCCCTCAGCCGCTCCTCATAAGAACTCAAGAGCAGGCCTGTGATGTGACTGCAATAAGCACCCAGCTCACAGGCAAAACCCACAGCTCCTATGTGTCTCACTCAACTTCCCATCTCCATGTTGCTCTTGTGCCTTGTTAACACTAAGAATCTGTTTCCTGAGGTCTTTTTATTGGCTACAGAGACTCTGAAGGAAACCTCTACTACTCTGTCCTTAGCCATTTTTTTTTTCACCCCATACCATGCTGGCTTACACCTTTTTGCAGTTACATCATAAACTGGCTGGCACTTTTAACCTGAGTATTTTGCTGATTTGTTACATCACACCCAGCTGAAATGCTTTAGGACACTATAAGTACTGGAAATGAAGTATGGGTCAAACTGTTCTTACTGCAATTAAAAGACACACAGCTCCATGCTCTTTAAAACAATCTAGGAAAACAAATTGCCACTACAAAATTGTACGTGCCATGAAATTTACTGGTCACTGGTAAGTGACAAGAGGCAACCTGCACCCTTCAGCAAGCAGGACATACTCAAACGCCCTTTGAATACAGCCAAAAGAAAAACAACATGCAGGGTGACCAAAACTATGTTATAACAAACCACGCTCTAGGATGGACAAAGATGTCATGGCACAGCCTAGCACAAAGCAGTGCATAAGAGGGAAACAGTCTATTACACACCAAAACACGCTATAGCAATGTAATGGTAAAATTGACTCTTTTGACAGTGCGTAGGAGGGTGACATGTCCGAGCCACGGCTGAGTTGACAGCTGCTGCTGGCTGAACAAGGCTGGTGGGAAGGTGAGCAGTCACGTGTAGCTGCGCGAACTGCGTCGGCTCTGCATGCAGCATGAGTCACATTTGCACCGCATCACCATGCACGGCTCTCTGTGCTCCTACACAGCGAACGCAAACCACCCGCAGTCAGCTGCGACAGCTAGACCTCACAGCTGGGAATGGAAGACAAACTCGGACTGAGAAAGGTGGAGATTTACAGCACTTAATTAAAACTATTGGAATCTTTGGCCAAGAATGAGAACAGTTTTCCAATGCTGTAAATCCTTACAGCGAGGCTACACATTGTTTTTGCTAGAGGCTACCCTCACTTCCAATAAAAAAATTTTGCCCAAGTTACACTGCAATAAACCCTTCTGGCTTATTATAGAAAAATCTGACACACACCAGGAAATATCTGCATAAAGTGTTTATATTGTCAGAAATAAGAGCAGTCTTACTGCGATCAAACATGGTATTTTGTCTGCTGCCCTAATGTTACAAACCCTTTCTCATACTAGTAATACTGTTTTGGGGTAAAATAGGTGTCATAGAAGACTACCCAGATGATGACAAGAATTCCAGCATTATTTGAGCCACAACACAGCGTATTGGTAAATTTTGAGTCAAAGATTTGCGTCAAATCACTTGAATTACGAAAGCATATGCAAAATAGAAAGGGAGAGTCTGTAAGCCGAAAAGATGCAAAAAAAGGGTCACAAGTAAAAAATCCAGAGTCAACGCTCCTGCTAAAGGTCAATGGTACAGCTGGGAATTTACGCATCTTTTCTGCACAATTTCCAGTGATTACTTTTCTTCTAATCCTGTTGAAAGGAAACTGTGATACTTTGACTCTTCCCAGGAAAGAAAAACATTAAAATTGCATGTTTTATAAATTCAAGATGAGCTTAAACAACTTACTGTACTTGAGAAATATATCTAGTTGCAACCTGGTTTGTTGCAAAATATTTATGATAGACAGAGGTTTATGACAGAACCAGTTGTAAGCCAGAATGACAAGAAAAGCAACGTAGTTGAAAGATGCTTGTATTTGCCACTGAAAAGAGGCACACTAGTACCTAGAGTTGTATACTCAAGATGACCTGCTTTAAGTTTGTTATTAAAAATTTTCAGCAACAATTCTTAATTTTAAAAATTGTTCAGCTTCTGCTTTCAGCTACCTCAGCCTGTTTATTTAAGTACAATTTCTACTTCACTTAACAAAATTACAGTGTTTGCACAGACAGAAGTACTGACAGTGCCTCCAATATGCACACTGTAGCTTTATATGTAACAGGGTAGCTCTCCTCTGCAATCCATGTAATATTTATAGCATTATTATGGAGCACTGTATTGAGGAGTGAATAGCATTTCTGTGTGAGAAGATGATTTACACTAATAAATAAAATGTATAGAAATACGATATTACACCCAGAGACTGATCCATAATACCAATTGTACTTTTTTTTGAAGCTATCTCTCCAAAATCAGTGATTACAGACAGGGAACTACTGTTGCATTATGCTGAAAATGAAAATAGCTTGGAGCATGTATTCATCTTTTAATACAAGTTTTATCACACAGATGCTTCCATTAAATCTTGAAAATTTAAGCAAGGAAAGATGGTTTGCAATGACAGAAGATGATTCCTTCCTTCAAAGGACACCACTACTCTAACCTTCACATGAGAGAACTCCAAACGTAAATGCTTTAATACACTTTGTGGCTAGTAAGCCACAATGTGTTTAACAGTGGAATTAAAGGTTCACCTCCCACAACCACCTTTTCTGGAAACCCCTTGCATGTGGGGATACAGTGAATAAACTGAACTTTGTCAAATCTGCATTAGCCAGACTATTTTGTTATATGTTGCACAGAAAGGGAAAAAATTACAGACTAGAGCAAACATTGCCTTCAATTGACAAAACACGTTTGTAAGTATTTCAGGACTGTATGTGTATTCATCTTCCAGGCGGGGAAATCATTTCATGTGTGTGAACCAATAAATTCAGTGCATTGTCTTCTTGTTAAAGCAGGAAAAGGTGCTGTTTATAGTTAGAATAAATCGCTGTCTTCTGCTCCTGCTGTCAGTTCTCCAGCAGCCTGCTCAGTGAAGTCCCAGGCTTCCCAGGAAAGCACAGGGTTGCTAGGCAGCTCCGGGCATCTGCACAGGTGTGGAGGACGCTTTGTGGGAATACCGACATCGCAGAACAATGGACTCCAAAAGCAGAAAGCCGTATAATAAAGCCTTCAATTTAACTTTGTGCTTTATTAGGGAAGCTTCGGTCAGTAGTATGAGAATTAACTTACACATGTAACAAGCCAACCTCTTGCTGAGATTTCAGTGCAAATCTGCTGCTGTGTGGGCTCCTAATGAGTGCCAAACCAAAGCCTATCACCCTAATCATGTACAAGGCACATAACCTAGCAGCTTTTAGAATGTGCAATTTTTTTTTTTTTTTTTTTTTTTTCCAGCGAGGATTCTAGGGAAGCTACCATGCTGGCACCTATTATGCAGAGTATCATACTGAAATTACACACAACCAGAATTTGTCTGCTTCATTTGCTGCGAGTAGCATGTTGTGGAGAGAACGCATGACCTCTCGCTCTCCCCTGAGCAGAAGAGGCATGATGATCACTGGTTAAAAAAAGTAACAAACTGCAATGATTTCCAGAGTGACTGCAGTTTTGACTACTACAATGACCATAGGAATCACTACAAAGACAGAAGACTTTCCCAAAGCTATTTTCTTCTAAGAAGCAAAAGACACAGCAATCTTTCTGAGCTACTCTCTCCCTTCCCTGGTGCCATCAGGGATTGATTCAGGAAAAAGGATCTCATCCACCTTGCTGTGGTGCTCAGCAGGGATTATTTAACACTGCTGCGATAAACACTTGCAGCCATCATGTTACAGATTATACACTGCAACTACAACCTTGTTCTTAACCACAGATCTCCTGAAGAGCTGCACAGCCCATCTCCAGCTGTTTAAGAGGAGAATGAAATACAAAAGCAGCCTCGCTCTAAGTGAGGCATGGGCACTTGATTTTTCCTGATAACAGACATTAAAAATATCACAAGTGCTGTTTTTACTTAGGTTGAATGACAGACCTCAAAGTACACTGTAATTACAAACACAGGGAAACAAGGTGTCAGAATACCACTTACCCTCCCTTGAGCCAGGGTGGTTTTGATGGATCAGCCTCATCTTGACCCTTAAATGGGGGAAAGGAACAATATGAAATTAGTTTCTGAAAACACCAGAAAAAGTATTCAGATTATATTCTGAGGAATGATAACAGACCACACTGCATGCAGGCAAATGCATACAGAAACTCATCCAAGCACCTCCGATGACCAACATGTCAGGACAAGTCATACAGACACAGCCAGGCTATGCGATTTCACTGAACACCTAGCACTGGAACCTGAAGAGCCTGTTCAGTGTACCTACTCTTTGAAGAGGCAATCTCAAAGACCAATTTTTTATTTTTTTTTTTTCAACCCAACAAAAACATGAGTTATTGGAGAGCTCCTGTTACTACAGGTCACCACTTACATGAGCACGGTCATAATGAAGATGTTATAAACTAAAAGCACCTGTATGAAATGCACAAATGACTGATCAACATGGAGAACTTTGTACAAACACTTGTGAGATTTGTTCATGCTCATGTGCAAAGACTCTTTAGCCCCCTAAGCGGGGAGGTCCCACTGCAGCTCCACCTATTCAGATGCAAGTATTTAACTTCCAACAGGTGTCAAACAAGGGCCATCACTTGTAAGATGTTTGTAGGTGAACTGGGATCTCACAGCATGATGGAAAAACACCAGACTGCAAATGTAAGGATTCATATTCTTTAATTCAAATCATGTTCTTGTGTTCATATTAGAAGAGTATTTATGGAGTGATGTTTTGTTTCTTTCAAAATCATCAGCGGAATGATTAAAGCTGAGAAGTGCTTAAACACTTGCAATGCACCTGGAGGAAACAAAAGTTTTTGGATAAGGGGAAAATGGTTTACCTATAACTGAAACCTCTTTGTTCCAGCTTACAGTTCACATTCTCCTGCAGTTCCTGAGAGAAAAGCTGGTTTCAAACAGGACTGAGCAAGACACAGTGCTAATAGCTAACACTGCAACCTCAGATAATCATGTCTAGCAAGAGTATAAAGAGGCTGCAACTTGCACACGGTAGAAAACTATTTCCCAACCATGGGACACTCAACCTGAGAATAACAATAAAGTAAAGTATCCGCCAGTAAATAAGTTCCAGTTTTATGCAAGATAAAAGAAAAAAGGGCTCAAGAAAGATTCTTTTTTTGTCCTGTGCTTTGGGTGAGCTGTGCAACCTCAGGTTGTTCACAGATGACAGACAGGGTCTCCCAAGAAGAGCAGAAATAACAAAGGAAAACAAGTTTCTATTTGAGGTCTCAACTTGTATGGCAGCAAAAGTCCAAACTTTCTATTTGTTAGTCACACAACTCCAGGAATAGGCAGATCTGAAGAGTACATAAATTTTATTATTTTATCTTTAAACAGGCATGAACATGACATTATCCGTAACTGAATGGACGCTCCAGTTTTTCTACGTGACCATGCAGGCCTGCAGAGCAGGCAGGAGTGCAGACCCATGGTCCAGCACAGGTGCACATCTCCCCCACAGCCAGAGCAGCACACCAGGATCCTGCAGGGATCGTGCTCTACGCACTTCCACTCCAAGCTGGGCTTCTAAAACACCTCAGCCTGAAACCTGCATTTCCTCTGGAAGGATCTAAATCAACTGCTGGTCAAAAGAGAAGATTTCATGAAGCAAGTGCAACTAGATCCTTCAGGAGGACACCTCTACCTTTGCCTTTGAACTCTTGAAAGAGCTGTGGCTAGAAAGCAATCCTAAAATGGAATAATGTTTTGTGCTGAACTGAGCTTGACACCAGTCGATTCAGCTGTACTGAACGACTGAGAATAACACACACAAACATGGCAACATATGCTGGTAAAAGGACTTACTCCAACAGGGTTTTCAATCAGTTTATCTGAGAAACTCTAAATGTAAGCGGACAATATTTGAGACATTAACAGACTAGAAATAGCATGGGCAATACTGCAGTCTGGACACCACAAAACCACCAAGAACTCTGTTGAGCAAAAAAAATTCAGGGAAAGCTGTTACCTAACTGAGCAATAACCATTTCCTACAGGCAACCATGTGTCAACAGAGAACAGCCAGGAGTGTGGATGCAGGGATGGGCAGAAACCACCATCAGGAAACAAACCTCCATCATTAACCAGATTGAGACATGACAAGTAAAAACTGCCAAGAGTCCAGATAAACTGTACTTCTGCTCATTTATTTTAATAACTTTTGCCAAGACTTTTAGACATGTAAAAAAAAAAGAGAAAGAGAGCTTCTCTAGGGTCAAGATTAAAAATCATCTGGGCACAACAGCACAAAAGAAAAGAAAGCTTTCACTAAGGGACAATATTGATGCAGGGGCAAGGCAGTGATGGCTGTGTGGAAACAGGGGCTATCACCTGCTGAAAGCAAGGAGATGCAACATTCTCTCTGAGCAAATGCTGAGAGAACCAGCACCTGACATCCATCATCCATGGGCTGATGACTTGAGACCACAGAAGAGTCAGTGTGGTACCCACAGTTAAGGTGTGTGGGGAAGGAAGGCAATGTGATCTAGACTAGCGTAGTTTCATTATTGGCTTCAATAACTTGAAAGGCTTCAGAGCAAAGCAAACATGAAGGAAAGAATCAACATAGACACAATCAGAAAACAGGAAAAAAAAATAATACAGGGCACACCAGTTTTGAAAATGTACTTTGACAAAGCAACTATTTTTCTTTAGACTGTAAAATGAATTATCAACTGAATTTTCATTTTAACAAAAAAATTTTTGATGCAATGCTATGTGATGTTAATAAGGCTGGATGGGGAGCTTTAAGGTGGGTAAACAAGTAACTGTAACGGAGCCAGCCATGGACAACACAATACGGAAGCTAGTGGGCGTAAGTAGGATCTGCTGATCAAATCCGCCCATGACAAACACAGGAGAATTACTGACATAGAACTCAGATGCCCAAAGGAAAGAACTAATGGCAGTGAAGACTGCAGCAACAGAGGACTAAACACTGTACAAATGGCAAGGTCAGAGCCCCAAAGCCTGCTGTGAATCTGACTGCATACAAGGCGTTCCTTGGTGGAGAAAAGCACGTGACAACGGACCAGTCATCACATTGGCCATCAGTCACTATGATACAGCCATGTAAGGAGAGAACATCATCCACAGAGTATGTCCAGTGAAATGTCTCCATAGAAATAAAAGCATAAATACCTCTGTACTGTGCTGGCAAGACTCCTTCAGAAAGGCATATACAATTTTTTTTTATTCTATATCAAAGTAAAAAGAATTCACAAAGGAAAATGGCAAAAGCAGCATGAGGATGTGAACACAATACTATAGGGGGAGAACAGGAAAGCTTGCTTACTCTAGCAAAAAGAACCTTTTTCTGTGCTAATTCAGTAGACAGGAGAACATACTGCATGGAAAAACTGTGGCGAAATATAAACAGATGAAAATTCAGAGGTGTCTAACCATGGCAGTTCTGCAGAAGCCTTTCAAAAGGAGAAGCAAATACCAAACCCAACCAGTTTTAAAGGAGGAAATCGGGTAGTTTATATATGAGGCAATGGCACAATATCACACAGTGGCAGAATGCTTGCAGTCACCAAGAAGTCCTCTGCAGTCCCTTGTTGCACTGACATACGTAGTGAAAAGAACCAGAGGCTGCATTACCTGCAAGTGTTGGCATGAGGGTTAACAGGGTCCAGACACCTCAGGGAGTGCCAGTTAAACAAAGCAGTCCATAGTTTACACCACTGTTGTGTGTAGGAACACTTCCTATATCCCTCTTCATTTAAAGAAGGCAAAGAGCAATGCTGTTTATATGGATTTGTTGCAGCTGGGGAGTTTCCCACCCTCTGAAGGCAGCACTGCCACCAGGACATAGGAGGGCTCAGCTGCTCTGGGTCTTGTCACCAGCCATGGATCTGCTTGAGTTCAGCCCATGACAATAGTCTGGTTTGCTTAGAGCCTGGGCAAGCAGAAGAAATGACAGGCAGATGAGAAAACTGTAACAGCTGTGAAACTTTTAGTCCTTCCCCCCAAAAACGAGAGGGCAATGGGAAAGTAGACCCATTTAACACCTAGACATCCACATGTTTTATGTCACAAAGTGTTTTGCTGGATTATGCTTCATTTCTCTGCACAGCTCTGTCACTTGATCTCTCCTTCAAAGCAGCCAGACCAGTCTGATTTTTTTTTTTTTAAAAAAGCATCCAGTAAGCACATAAAGCAGCACTGAAAAGATGGACAAGCAAACAAGCAAGCAAAACAGCTCATCACATTTTTTTTTTTTTTTTTTTTTTCCTGATGCTGATGGATGACAGTTCTACATCTACTGTCCAACAAATACCTTCAGTTGGGAAAGTGCTTGTCAGCCCTAGTAATGCAGTATATTCACTCACAATAACACATGCTGCAATCAATTGCTGAAAGGTCTTCTCCAAGTAATTAAAGTTTCTTATCAACCAAGAACCAGTTAGCATAATAATGCCAGTGACAGAGTAGCATAAATTTAATACCCTAGATTAAACAAGTCAACAGACATGATCATTTATGGCACAGTATTCAGTTATACAGATGGCAATGTTTAGTGAAGCCTAAAAAGGAAACTAATAGAAGTTTTGCTTACTCAGGAAAAGCAGCAACTAGGCTTACAAGTAATTTGAGAAGTCATTTAACTGAACGGCAGTTTGTAAATTTCACAATTTATCTCATATACAAGGTGTTTTAATGGAGAGAACAAACAACTATGTACTTCTGCAGAAGAGACAGACCATAGAAAGTCCATAAAATGGACAAAGACACATTTAAAAAAAATATACAAAAATCACCAAGTCTGAAGCAGCATAAAGAAAAGGAAGAACGTTCCCAGATCTGTTAGCCTTCGCCATATAAATCCATCTCTCCACATAAAAGGCTTTCTAACAATGTAACTTTCCACCACATTTAAGTATTTTGTCTAGCACATTATCTTCTTAGATAAAAAAACGGATGTAAAGCATGGAAAGCTGCTTTATTTAAACAGATAAGAAAAAATCAATAATGACTCTTTGTTTTGAAAATCATCCTAACTTGTTTTCAAATAACCCTGCTTCATTATAAAACCTCAAAAACCTCAATTTAGCTATAGATTAATCTGAATCAAGCTAAAAGAAAGAGCAACTGTTTCACTGCCTAAATTAAAATTCTGGTCATGCCTAATTAGATAATTTCTTTAAGGGTATTAGCAGAATCAGACTGGGCTAAACCAACCCAATTAAATGACTTGGTCTTGGGGTTCAATATCTTCATTGACTCAAGTATACTACGTTTTACATGGATTCCAAAGCTGCAACAAGGCAAGGGATTATTTTAAATTCACTGTGTTCTGCAACAGCATCCATTTAAATAATTACTGAAGGGCCCCAAAGGAAGCTCCTTCCACATGATGTGCCTTTCAGTACCGGTTTTCCAGCTGCCGGATAAGCAGCTTAAAGGAGGCTGCAGTGTTTTTGCACTGAAGCCAGAAGAGGACAGAATTTGACCCCACTCTTTCACACCAGTTATCTCTGCATTCTTGAAAAAGCAAACTGCTGACACGTGAGCCAAGAAAGTTTAGAAATGCAAATTTACCAAACTCAAATGAGATCTGCATGGAGGCCCAGAAGCCATGAAACGTTCAGCCTACTCCAGAAAGCTGGATTTAACCTGATTCATACAACTAGGGGAGAGGCAGAAGCACATCAGGCACTGAATCCACACCGCATAGATTCAAGAAAATAAAACAGTTGAGAACCCAAGAGCCAGAAGTTTCTCTATTTGAGGTACAGTTGTAAACACAAACTAAGATGTTACACAGCGGTTGTCAAAAACATTCTGCGGATCCTCTTATGGTGAAGGAGTTACCTGTTGCCCACAGGGTGATAAGCTGAGAGGCAACTGGTCCATGAGTGAGAGGCAAAAGCTGTAGGTATTAAGGGACAAGTCCTGCCCTTTCCATGGGGCACACGGCCCTGCTCAACGCAAAGAGCAGTCTATAGCTAGCTATAAAGGCACGGGATCTGCAGCAGACACCTCCCAGCATCCATAGTCTTGCTTAATTTCAGTATTATAGCCCATAGTAGTACTTTTGGCTGTAATTACTGTAAGTGTATGAACCAGAGAAAGCTGGAATGAAATAATACAACTGAGGAAAAATGAGGAAATACTTTGTTTAAACAAGATTCATAAAGAGGAAGACTGGAAAATACAAGATAAACAATTTGTACTCTGCTAATGTGGTGCCTGTGCACGTTATACACACCCCACGGAGCACTGAAGGGAGGAGATCACTCCAAGTATTCATGTTTTCCCCTTTGAACAAGGTAATACACACTGAACAGACTCTTAACTCATACACAGTGTTAACAATTCCTCTGACAACCATAACATGCTAAACTGAATCTTGGCGCCTCAGTGGGAGCAAATTGGCTACATGAAGACAAGGCATGCACACACAGGAGTTTCAGAAAGAGATGCTGGTTACAAGGGACAACATGTACAACCTGGAGCTCTCCTCTACCTCCTTCTGTGAAGAAAAAAAGAGAAGAAGGAGAGGAACAAAAGTTAATAGACCAGCTTTCTGCCATGAGCTCTGTAAAATGATTTCAGAAAGTGGGGTAAACATTTGCCGTAAGTTGATAAAACATTTGTGTGGCGGAGAGTTTTCCCACGTGCTTCCTGGGACATACACCAGTTAATTAATCTCTACCAATTAATCTCCAGTTAAACTAATCAAATTTCATCCATAACTGCACATGCATTAGAACATACACTTTTGAGAGCTGATTTTCAGAGTTACAGTTACTGTTTTATTAACTCAAGAATTTTATGTAATCTTAATACAGAACTGAACCTGCTATTTACCATACTGGAAAGAGAACCTGTATTTATTACAGGGAGGAACAGATTTTTTTCTCCTTTTCCCCCAGACTGCATCCACTGCCTGGATCTGAAGCATCCCCCCTCCTTCCCTCCTCGCCCCCTGCACATTTTGCCCATTACGAGGAAACTGGTAGCTCCCACGGAACACATTTTGCTTTTGCAAATACCATAATGCAGAGAGATATTTTCTGGTTTTATAAATCTAGGCAATTCTCATCCGAGAAAAAAAAAAAAATCCAGAAGCCTCCTACACTAAATCTCATGTTTATGGATAGGCAATTTTAAGGCTAGTAAAGTTATGAGAGTCATACTCAAAACTTCCGGTACAGACATGATATTTTTTAAGTCTTCCAATCGGATAATTCTGTATCTGCATAGAAGAATCATATTACTCATTTGCATATGAAAGGTGGAAGGGAAGGAATATCTTCATGGCAACAAGGGCCACTCAAATTAGTTTAAAAGCTAAAATAGTTTTTAAACTTACTGTCTATATGGGTGTAATTACACACATGCAATCACTAAGACAGGAAAATAGAGAAGCTATTTTAACTCAATCACTAAGGAGAAGTCAAATTACTTTCGCAAATGAAGGGCTGGATTGTAGCTAAAATAAAACCTCCACTTTCCACCTTAAGACATGTCTGCATGGATCCTCATCAGGGAGGAAAGCCGCCGGACCACCCTGCAGGTCCTCGTCGAGGAGAAAAATGCAAAGCGTCAGGATGCTGCTGTCTCCAGCGCAAAAGCCGGGGCTGCAGCAGTGCCATGTTTTGCAGTCAGCTCTGCACAGACCTGCCAACCTGGAGAAGCTGAGGAAATCTGGGTCCATCCCAGACTCAGATAGGAATAAGCTTTTTTGGGCACAGACATTTCTGACTGTTCCCCTCTACATTGATTGTCTATCCTATCCTCCTGCCTGTCCCGTTCTTTTAAGCAAAACCTTCTCACCTAGGCAACCCCAATTCCACTCCCATGTCCTCTGATTTTGTCCTTCTTTTTGCACAGTCACCCCAAACCCTTCAAACCCAAGGCCAATCTCTCCTGACTTGGTCCCTGGAGTTGTTTCTGTATGCCCCTGACAGATCCAGGCTTCCCTTATTCTTGGTGTTTTTAACTGCTTTGTATTTGAACCAGGTTCCTTCCTGATGTCTCCTGTGAAGTCTCTGACCGCAGAAGATGCAGAAGACCCATACTTGGTGTCCCCTCTCAGGTCTGCCACAGCTCTCAGTCACGCTGAGCAGGGAAAGCCCTGCTTTAGCCCCTAGCTGGAAAACACTGCGGACAGATGGAGTCTCTGGCAGCGCAAGAGCTCAATGCAGCAAGCTACCAGTGAGCATATGCAAACTACACATTTTTCAAAAGCTTATACACTTCACTCATTTGGGGCTGATTTTCCACTGAAAAATGCTTGACACAGACTAGCACTGCCAAATTTTAAGGCCTGAGGGCACTAGAGCTTCTCAAATATAGGTCAAACTTACTTTTATACAAACACAAAGCAATAAATCTTGCATAGACTCATTTCTGGAAAAAAAAAATTATTATTTTGGATCAAATTTCATACCTATATTTGATTTCTGAGCCCTTTCAGTTTAAAGCCATTAGGGACAGTTTCAGGCCAACTATAAAGTTTGCCAAAGCTCTGAGCAACTGCAGACTAAGATTGAAAAATCTTCTGATTATGTTTCATTACAACAGGTGTGCTCACAGCACCATCAACAGTGTCTAACTTGGTTAAATCCTTATCACAGAATTCTTTCATCACTCCACTTTTCAGCAGTCAACTTACATCTAACAAAAATCTCTACCATTTCAGGACTATTTTTAAACATGCATGAAATCAAACTATCTTAGTCTTTTTTTTTTTTCTTTTTTCCCAATTCAAACTTTAAAAATCTTGCTCAGATTTTCAGAGGGTATTTTATTTTTTCTCTTTTGACTTCGAATTAAACACAATTATTTACATGCATCTGCCAAGTTCTAAATTATTCTGGTAATTTGCATCTGCGTGCAACTATAAATAATTTAAACCTTTATGCCAGTGCATCATCTCTGATTCACCAAAACACACAGATTTACCAACACCTTCAAAGTTATCATCCATTCCTTTGCTGCAGTCTGCTGCCAAACACATTTAATAAAATACCTTGAACTGAACTTTCAAGCGGGCATGAGTAATACAGTGGTTCAGGCTCAGAATCAAAAAGCCAGCAGGCAGGACTGGGTTTTCAGTGGACCTGACCCGGGAACTTAAAAGCCTATTAAGAACAAATTATATTTTTTTAAAGTAAGACATAAAGACTCATCTGCAGCTGGGAAAAAAAAATCAAACCAACAACCTTTCAGTGCATTCTGAGTGTGATGCTTTTTCCAAAGGAAGGAAATTAGGGCCTGGCTCAAATTTATTCCAAGTACAGCAAAGAAGCACATAGAACTATTGCTTCACTTTCTCAGAAAATGCATGCCAAAACAACCCTATGTCAAACTGAAATATTATATCATTAATTTTGCCCTGCACTACAGCCCTTGGCAATACTGTCATCCTCATCTCTCGCCCTGGCTACTGCCAAGCAGTTTTTCACCCACTGCTTCCTTGCTTGCTTGCTCCGTCCTGCATGAGCACTGCTGCTTTGACTATGTCCCTCAACCTCCATGTCAGACAAGCGTGCTCTTCCCGTCCCAGTTTCCCTGACTTGTTCTGATGGTCTGGGCTGCTTTGCTTCCTCACATCTCCTCCAGGGTTTTTCTCCAAGTTCCCTTCCTTTTCTCATCCCTCACAGTGTTTTCCACTACACTCGACTCCTTTAGGCTCCTCCTGTCTCTCAAAGCTCATTTCCTACATTATGATTTCATCCCAAACTTACTTCAGTTGTCATATCTACCATATAGGTATGCCTTTATACGAATGTCACACGAGCACCAGCTCTTTGTCACATCACTAGATGATGTTCAGGAGAACTGAATGAAGGAGGCTCAGGACTGCCAATCCACTCTGGAGATAGATCTAAAATACCAAAGTCCAGCTGTGATCATCCTCCTCCTTAACTGTTCTGTCTGCTTCTTGCCTTGTGAACATGCCTGCACTGATCAAATTCTGCTGAGTGAGCAGCCTCCTCTCACATTCAGAAATAGGTTATTTCAATACTTTTGTGGCACTTTAGCAAATGTTAATGCAAACCACTGCCCGTTCCCTCAGGTCCTAAAATTAGGACACATGTCCAGGACTTGAGCACTACACAAACAGTAACAACAACAATAAAAAAACTAAGTGAATTAACAGAAAATAAAAACAGCTTTCCGAATTAAAAAAAACCAAAACAAACAACCACCACAACAGTTTAGTCTGTATTATCTATATTTTAGTAATCTAAACATTCCCTTGAAACACAAAAAAAATACGTATCTTGTGCCAAGCTTGCTAACAAACCCTAGTGTTTCCCTCATAAAAAACCTATTGTTTTGGATCAACTCTACACTAAGGACCTAATACAAAATAAGAAAGCAAATAGCTGATTACAAGCTTTGTGGTCTGCATAACTGAGAAGGTCACTGGTACAGAAGACAAATACCAGTTGACAGATTTTTTTCTTCACAGCAAAAGCACAGTCACTGGAAAAGACACTTGGAGCAAAACAAATCTTCCAGTGGTAAAAAGAGCACTCTGATTATTCTGACTAGCTTTCATGATTGCAAGGAGAGAAGTGCACAAAATATTTGATACAAGACGTTTCTCAATAAGGATGTAAAGATTTCAACCTGTAGTTCCAGTATCTTCCACTCATGAAACAAAGCCTCTTCCATTAACTGTACAGTAAATTGGGCAGAGATGACACCAAGAAAGTTTTTTCACTGCCTGGACAGGGAAGGAGCAAATGGACCTACGTTTCAAGGTTAGGTTTTATTTTACCAAATCAAGGCCTATTAAAACATATCCCATCAAAACACCTCAGTCATTTCTACCTCCCACATCCTCAGGAAAGGGTTAACCAACACTACTCTAACACTTTATCAGCTCACATCTGCTGTGGTCAAACAGGTCATTATCTGTGCTGGCAATAAGGGATGTAGCTCCACAGAAATGGAAAACTTCTCATCTCATGGACAAGTTATAGAAACAATACCAAAACACAGGTCTCAACTTTTTTATTTTTATTTTTAAAGGTCTCTACTAGGATAACAACTAGCAGTGATTAAACACTGAGAACTCCCACTTCGTGATAGAGCCACTTAAAGTCTGGATCCACTCAATTCCCAAAACTGCAAATCTGGCTACTTATAGCTCAAATGCACACTTTGTTATCACATCTTAACTATTTAACAAGAAACCAAGTCACGAATTATGACAAAAACCCCTAACACCTGCTATTTTGAAGATGCACTGCAAATCTCTCAAAAAAAAAAGAAAAAAAGAAAAGAGGTGAAGCTTGCTAACTTGCATTTCAATGTGTTACACAATAAATTTTAGGGTTTTTTGGTCAGTACTGTTATACAGAGTAAGTGTACTTGTCTTTATAACTATTTGCTCACAACTTCTAATAAACTGTTCTCTCACAGAATGAGGTGTTGGCTACTGGCTGCACAAATACCAGATTTTGACATGTTAAAACCATTTTTTTCAGTTTACCTGAATTTGTTTCATCAGCAGAAATCCAGTTTCCTTCCTGCGCTAATTCTTTTAACAGTCTCCTACGCATTTGTCTCTTTTCTCTCAGCACATTTTTGAAATTGTTGATGCATTTGTTCAGGTAGATGGTCTCTGCGCACACCTTGTCAAGGCTCATGGGTCTGCACTCCTTCGCTGGCTCAGGTAGAGAGTTCACATCTCTTCCAAGCTCCTCAGGAGGTGAGCGCTGCCCAGCGGGCATTTCACAGTCAGATGATGGCATCAGACTGGAAACAGGAGTCTCATGTGGAACAGAGGAAAGACTGGAAGGAACAAACTGCGTCTGAGCAGATGCTTCGCTGTTGACAGTTGTGTTTGCCTGGCTCTCAGAGGACTGACTAGGAGGGGTTTCTGCAAAGTTGTCAGAGCTGCCACACATACCTGAACTGGTCAGCATAAGGGTATTGTCATCATCCATCTGTAAGCCACTATCATTTTCCAAAAGCATTTCAGAATCGCTTGTCTCCAGTTTGTGAAACACCACCTGCAGAGCAGACCTGAAGTGATTAATAGCTTTGCCAAGCTTATTAGTGTAAAACTTCATATCTACAAGATCAATGTTATCCCGGGAATGGTCAAGGAAATACTGGGAATTTTCCAGAACATCCCTAAAGACCTGATCAGTTGGATCTTGATCATTCAGGTCCATTTGGATCATATCTTTCAAGCTGTCACTACTATCAGCCATTTCATCCGTTGTATGATCATAGCTAATGGTTGTCACCCCACTAGAAACATCTTCTCTTTGAGTATCAACTTTCTCCACATTGGTAAATTTGCATGGGGTATCACAGTCTGTTTCAATTTCTTCTGTGGTTTTCCCCTCATCTTTATCTAGAAGGGGAGAACAATTCTCAGTGATGTTTTCGGTGTCAAGCCTGTGCTCACTGTCGTTGCTTGAAGCACACATCTGGCTTGCTTGACCAAGAGAATCAGATGAGCAGCAGTAATTTCCACCACCCACTTTGGCCACATTGGTCACTTGTGGATTTTGCAGAGGTTCAGAAAGGGTCTGTGGAATGTCACTGTCACCTGAAGGCTGGTCACTGCAGCTTACTGTTTGTGCTTCCTTCCCAGTTTCAGGTATTGAGTTGCTTTTCTTAGTCAAGGTTGACTTCTGCACAGAATCAAGTCTCTCTCCTACACACTGTGATTTCTTACTCGTGCTTTTATACTTAACTTGGCACGAGTCCGTTCGAAGGTGCCCAACTGCATCAGTTCTCTGAGCTGCATCAGGATTCATTGAGTTGCGATTTTTCTTGAAGCCAGAATGTGAAGAGACTGAATCTGTTTTGCGGCCTCTCTGGCCATTCTGCCGCTTTTGCTCTTCACTGGTAACAATCTGGACCCCTGAGCTTTGCAGAAGGATAGACTTCTGTAAAATAAAGTCTCTCTGTTCACAATTGACAAGTTTCACAACTGCTGGTCTTGGCATCAGTGGCTTGCCTGTACCAATATCTGATCTATAAGCATCTTTTATATACTTACTGCACTGGATACCATTAAAACAGTGATATTCAGACAAGAAGCTGCAGATAAGCTCTACTGTGTTTTCACCATCTTTTTCTGGGATGCCATAAAAATATAATACTGGTTCTTCTTTGTGTACCTCCCTACTTGGCTCTCGAGCATGTGTACCCTGGCTCTTGCCAGTGGAACCTCCTTGCAGGCCTTCTATCTCACTCAAGACTGTATCCACACAGCTCGACACTTCATCCACAGAGCCTTTTATCAAGGTGAGGTGCTGCCGGAGCTCTGCAATCTCTGTCTGGATGCGGCTTATTCCCTGGAGCTCTTTAACAATGTAATCGACCACATCGGCCGAGCGATCTCTCGACTGCCGTCTACGACTCTTGTATGCAGTGATCTTTTCATAGGGAAAGCACCCTTGCTTTTCAGCTACTTCCCTCCAGTTCATAGTTATGCTCAGGGAGGAAAGGTCCTGCCCCTCAGACGCTCTGCTCTTTCTTTCAGCAGAGGTCTGCATCGTACCATCAGAAGAACTTCCCTGCAAGTCCTTCTTGTTCTGTTGAACCGAGCACGGTATTTTTACATAGCCATCCCAGTTTAGTTCCACCTCACCAACACACACTTCGCTCACTCCCTTGGAATCACATGCTCCATCCTGATGAAAGTCCCCTCCAGCAGTGGAAAATTCAGTGCTGGCAGAGCTCCTCTTCATTCCACAAACAAACATGTCTGTTTCAATCTCCACCGGGGAGAGCTGGCAGTGATGAGCGTGGTTTGGATTCTCATCTATCTGGCCTTGAAGAAGCCTCTTCATTTTGTCCCGTAGAAACAAATGGAGTTTTTGCTTCCGGAATTGCTTCCTGCCCCACAGTTTTACAACAGGTTTTCTGTGCACAAGTGCAATTTCATTTTCTTGCTTTTTCAATCTACTTCTAGCAAACATCATCAGCAGCTGCACCTGTATTTCTCATAGTGCTACAAGCTGCACAAGCACACATCAATCACTTCCCAATGCACAACTCTCATCCAGTTTTTATTCTGTCACGAAGCAGCTACCAAAAGAGGGGAAAAAACATTACAGTTTGGTTCAGATAGAAATAGCCAAAGTAACTTAAGCATCAGAATTAAAAAAACAGCATCCACGTAAAAGCAGACAGAAAGAGAATGTCCTATTTAAAGTATACAGACATTGTCTTGGTTTTGGCCGCCTCCCCAGATTAGGTCCTTCTTTGTCAAAATGTGTGTTCCTTGCTCCCTCTTCTATCCAACAAAGTAAAAGGAAAAAAAAAAAAGAAAGAATAAAAAAGCAATTCTGTGGCCATTCCGTTTTTCTACCAGGTTTGCAAAATTACTGTAAACTGAGCTCCTGGCAATGGTGCACCGTGTGATTTAATTACCCCCTGAAAACATAATTCTACCAATTATTAGGGATTCTATCCTTGCACACTTCCTTTCCTTTCAAGTCCACAATCTTCATCCTTTCTCGCTTCAAAGCAAAGCAAAGCAGCAATCAAGTTGAACTTGGCACAACACCAGCTATCCCATAAAAACTGCATGAAGTGATGTAAAGTGTCAGGAAGACTGGACAACAGATTTTAAGTGTAAAACCTTTTTGCTATTTTAATATTTTGCTACCTAACACTAAAAAAAAACCTCAAAACCTCAAAGCTTTCAAGCTCCCAAGCTAACCTGCAGTTAAATATGCCACAGTCAGCATATGTACGAACAGGCTGAGCTGACAGCATGAAGATTCTGCACGTCATTTCTACTCCAACCCTCAAGATTTTGCAGTGGATCATTTTCCCAATTTAAATCCCCTCTGTAAAGAGCAAAATAAAAAAGAAAAAAAACCCCTATATTAACTACTTCAAAACTTTCATGTGTCTTCACTGCTGTACTCACTAAGCAACACACAATCAGCTTTTTCCTCCAGAGAGTATGGCAGACAGAGACCCATACAGAAGTCCTCATAGAGCCAAAGTGACTGGAGTGCCAAAGTTTTTCACAATTCAGTGTGGACTTGCTGCTAAAGCACATATTCTTCTCAAATACTTGTTTAAACCCTATAATAACTGTCTTTCATTTTTATGATTGCCTAGTTCTGTAAAAAAATTTTTTTTAAGATCCACAATGCACAAACATAATCACCACATGCAGCTTTCAGCCTAATTTAAATCCTGCCAAGTGCATCCAGCTTTGCACAGGAAGGTTTTCTGTCATATTGAAAGGAATAGGAACAGGGTTTCTAACACTGGTTTTGGTTTAGCTGTTTTAAGCTTAATGTGTCACAGTTCACACCAGGATGTTTTTTGCTGCTCCATTCTCACCTTCTTTGAGGTCTGGTAACCTTGGCTCTCCTAATGTGATCTTTGTAAACATGAAGTCTTCTGCAAGTCAGGTCACATGTTTTCCCAGCAGCACCCACTAGAAAATGCCAGATCAGGTGCTGAGCCCAAATACTTCACGCTCTTATTCTAAGCAAAGGACTGAACGCTACAATAGGTCTGTTTGCACTGCAATGAGGACTTGACCTAAGGCTCAGAAGACTTTGCTGCCCAAGGGCCAGCTCCAGAGCTTCAGAGCAGCTTTCACCTGGTGCCTCCTTCAGACATCATGCAAGTATGCTCATTTTCACTAAGTAGTAACTCAAAGTTTCTACACCTGCACTGATCCCAAGCTGCCGCAGTGCAGAAACCCTCCCTAACACATCCTCCAGGTCCATCTGACAGCCATTTACACTGCCACCGGCATTTTTCTGTTAGCAAGCATTTTCACCCTGGTGAGTATCTTGGTTGTTTCACTTTGGGGACAGGGAATGAGAGAGTGGGTTTTGATCTGGAGGAAGCTGCATTTGCAAATGCCGATCTCAATAATCAGAGCTAATTAATATATATAAGCAGAGGCTGCATCTGGGCTTCAGATTTAAGGCACATCATCCAGCATCTCTGTTGAACCTCCATACCAAAGGCAGTATCTGCCCTTGTGTAGGCTAAACAAATTCCTTGTTATATTCATTCTCAGTTTTCTTAAAGAAAACAAGTTTTAATTTTATAGAATTTTCAGGCCATTAATCCATAAAAATCAGGTTTTCTTTTTAATGTCTTTCTTATCTAACTACTCCCTCATGGAACAGGGTTGACCTAAAACATATTTGCTCAAGCTCTCTTCTTGCACAACTTTCCTTTCACTTGAATGGCTAACTGGTGTTTAACACCAGAAAAACACTTTTGTATCAGTATTAAGAAGTGATCCCTCAGAGAGCAAGCACCTGAATTCAGTGGCAGCCAAGAAGGGCAGCTCTACAAGTGATGGCTCCCTACACATGTTACTTCAGGGTAGCACACAGAGATGCTCGCTTCAAAAATTTTCCAGCATATCGAACCCAAGCACTAGGAGAAAAGCCTACACATGCTTGTGCAAGAATTCCCTCAGAAAGCTCAATGTTCATCATGCTTCCTTCTGCATGCAACTTGCAAGGTATCTGAGGGGCTTAATCATCATTTTAGTTTAAAAAAATAAATCAGTTCAAGCTAGAGTTTGCTCTCATTTCCTTTGTAGCACTCGACAGCAGCAGTTTGTTGCAGAGAACACTTTTTTCTGCTGAACACTTACTTGCAGGACTGCAGCTGTTCCAAAGCAGGCAGCTCAGTGCAAACACTACAATGCTGTCATTTTTATTTTTATATATAGTGTTTGTGGAACATGTATATTAGATATACAGAAATATTTATTTCATTAGAGATTTAAAAAGAAAGATCTTTGATTTCAAATACCAGCAATACTGTTCCAGCTTGCCCAAAAAGGGACAGAAACTGTTTCCTCCCAGGCTGGGAACAAGGCTAGAGCAAATCATGAGGACAGCAGCTCTGGCTTGAGGGAGACCTCTCTACCTCTCCTACAATGAGTGGAAGTGAATGGAAATCTCCATTTCCACCAAGAGCCAACCACTGCCCACTTACATGAATGCCAAGAAGCAGGTTAAGAGAATCGCCCTCTTTGCACCTCTCCCACAGGCCTCCTCTCTCCATTCCCCACCTTCTGCCACCCCAGACCCAGATTCAGACCTGGAGCTGTGGGTATTCACCCATTTCATCCTATGGGCTGGACCCACAGTGCCTCTGCATCTCCTGCCAGGGGCCTTTGCTCCTCCTCTCCACCCAGGATTGTGTGTGCATTCCTGTTCCCTTCCACTGTTCCAGACCAGGTACTCTGCAACCACTTGTCCCCTATAAAGATCCCTTATTCCTCTAATCACTGTGTTAGGGTCATGCCTCTTTGTAGCACAGACAGACAAAGCAACAATGAAAGTTAATGCAAGTTCAAGATGGGGAAAAAAAATAAATTGATGGGGTTGCAAGTCCTTGCTGAAGTCTTTTTCTCTTCCAGAATCACATCAGGAGTCACATTAACACATAACAAGAAATGAGGTCTTGAAAGAGAGAGTATTTGCATCCTGGTATCCTGCCAGATACTGTAAGCTCTCACCAACTCCAAAAGCTTTGTTCTGACTGCCTTTTTAGCTGGCATTTTCCCCTGGGAGAACTCCATGCTCAGTTCAGCACAGCTGTCTCTGGGTGTGTAGACTGAAAAGCATCAAGCACAGGTACTACCACTTCTACGTTCCCGACTTCCCAAAAGGAAGCCAGGTTCAAGCTAAGCAGGAGGAAGACATCACTGGCTTTACTTGGGGATGCTTGGGTTGTTTTGCTATTCACATGAGCACAAAACTGACATATTAAGATTATAAGCAGGGGAAACAGGTGAGCTACCACAAATGCTGCACAGCTTACCTTGTCACCAGGGACACTTCTGAAATACCCTTGTAAGTTACTTTTCCTCCAGACATACAGATTTGTGGTGACAATGAGTGAGAAAAAAGAACATGAGAAATTCCATGAAGGAATAAAAAGGAATTATGAGATCTCTGCTCATCAGCTGGGGATCGGTCATACTTTACACTTACAGCACTCTGGGGAAGGTCAGGCTCTTCACCAGAAAGAGGAGAGCTGGCTGCAAGCCCCCTCTGAGCAGCACCTTCACTTCTGTGAGCCACTGGACAGAAGTGATTCAAAACTAAGGCAGTATTGCAGTGCCTTCAGCAATGCCCCAGAGAGCAGTGGAAGACTAGGGAGAGAGCACAAGCCTTATCTCCATTAAATCTCTGCTAAAATGAGAAAGGTTTATCCTTTCACTGGCTGTCTGGTTTTTATCACAGTAAGGGAAATACTGAGACACCTTGACCCCACACCATCATGTTAGAAGGTGCTGGTGCTCCAGGGTAGATGTGATGTTCAGAGTCACCAAAGCGATATAAAACCAATTAACTATGATGAAAAAAAACATTTCACAGCAGTCTCTCTGGCTACTGACTCATGGCACCATGGCACTGAATGAAGTCTTTTAGATCAAATTATATTTACAGTATCTTCCACACAAAGTGGTATTGAATTACATGTACTAGCAATTACATTAGGAAAAGCAATAAAATGACCGATAAATGGTCTTTCTACTTTATAAAGAACTATTTAAACATGAAGAATACAAATATCTAAAATGCAGGATGTTCTGGGAAAAAAAGGTTTTGGCATTAACAAGAGAAAGAAATCATGGCTAAGGCTGCCATAGCAACATCGCCCCAGCACTCTGCATGCTGAAACATCCACTCTTCCTGGGAATATTATAGCGTTTTTAAACACATTAATTGCTGAAAGAATCTTAACAACAAGGCTTGACTGAGACATGAAGGGTTATTGCCAGCTTTGCTGATGTATGACTTCTGGAGGTGAGCATGTAATTTTCTAATTAACATAATTAGATGTAATTTTGGGTTGGATCATACCTAAACATGGCATTATTGCTTGCTTCTGAGAATGTGTCTCTTTTCAAACATTCTCTTAATAATTAACAAAAACATTAACTTTTGAGTTCTGGCATGAATGATCAGAAGGTGGTACTGAGCTGAGTGATTCTGGGCAAAGAGCAGCAGGACAGGAGAACAAAACAGACTCTTGAAAACTGAGTTCACCTCAGGACGTTTTGGCTAAAAGTGAAGCGCAGAAGAGACACATGGCACTTCATAGTGGATTAAAGAGGAAATACATCCATACCATTGAAAAGACAGTAGTTAGAAAAAGATGAAAATGATTTTAAAAACAGAACAATGTGAGCAAAGAAACTATCACACAGTCCCTTGGTAACCCTTTTACAGTCCTTTTGCAGCCAAGCCTCAACTTAGGTTCTTGTTCAGGAATTATCTCACAAGCTGCGAAACCACATCACAGCCCCACTTTCTGAAATTTCTAAGAACTTCCAATGATGTTTTCCAGGTTTCAGCTGTACCTACAAGTTTGTTTCAATAAAGCTGAGGAAAAACACTTCAGTGCAGACATCACTGACAGCCAGCGTTCCCATCTGTCACATTTTAGAAAAAACACACTTGAAATCTTTCCAGAGCAGTTTGATAGATGTGACAAAAGGTCAGGTTTGGCCAGTCAGTCACCCTCATGGTGGAAACCAGATCTGGGGAACACTGCACATTGGCTGAATGAATTACATGGTTCTGCACCTCCCACATCACAGTTATTTCTTACCTTTTACACAAGGCCATTCAGATGAGGCAAAAAACACCTCTGAATAATGTTTTGCTGTACCAGCAAGTTATCTGTAGCTAAAAAGTGAAGGAACAGTAAAAATCACTAAGTATGAGGCTAAAACACCCACTGAAGTGCTGCAAGTGCACTTGCCAGTGTAAAAAAATGTGTTGTGAAACAGCATAAAGTTAAATTAACGTAATTAGAGATTTATCACTATATAGTAGAGCAAGGAGTCAGCACCCCCTGCCTTAACTCCTTAATACCCACTACAAACGTAGGAGACACCACAAGAGTTGCTAAGTGTGTCTCAGCTTTCTGTAAAAGGGGACTAATGTTGGTCATTCACCTGGCACCACTTCTGTGAGCACAGATGGAAAGGGATTGAGATGTTCAGGCCTTTTAAGTCCAGGTGTCTTGGGAGCCCCCAGAGAGCGCCTTGGCACCAGGCAGTCTTGCCATTCTTCGAAACATGCTCATTCCCTCTACAGTCACATCCTTTTATCACAGCTTATTCTGCAAGCTAAAAGCAGCAGTGGCTGGCACAGCAATGCAACCAGTTGCGATAACAAATGAGGTCTGCCATTACCTGGCAGCCAAGAAAAGGCGTCATCCAGAGACAGAAATAGGGGTTGTCCCTGAGTGCAGAGGGAGGCACAGGCTAGAAGCTGCCGACTGCAGAAGAGCAAGGCTTATGCCTAGACGGCAGCAAACTCAGTCTAAGGCACCTACCTAGTTCTGAGACAATTCTACACTGAGAAAGGCAAAAAAGGATAATTGGGTACAAAAAAAAAAAGAAATCACAGCTGCTTCTGTCATTCTTATGTAAAGTTATTTCACTCAGCAGCAAATACAAAACCTGAGCAGCAGCTATCAGAGCAAACTGAGAAACAATTTCAGCAGCCCCCTTGTTTCCAGAGCACGGGGATTTTGCACATAACTGAATCAATCCATAAATGGTTTATCCATGACAACCTAGAGCAGTAGTTGTTCCTTAAAACAGATTTTTTCCCAAATTAGGATCCTAAGGACCAAGTATTATATTGAACAGATGAGCTAGGAGCAAGAACCAACTTTTTGTTTAAAAGAAACAGCACCAAGAACTGAAACACAAGTACTGGTGTATGCTGACAAGTTGGCTGGTCTTGGGATCAGAACTGTAGAAATGTCTGCTAGGCTTTGGGGAAAGGTTTCTGATTATTTAGCCACCTCTTAACCAGAGAGCACACAGACAGCACTACCAGTATAAACCCAGTACTTCTAGTTTAAATAAGGTTTGTGTGCACCATTATGAAAATGCTGAAGGATGCTAAGAGCTCTGCCTAGACTAACAGAACATGCTGTACCTTTCCTCTACTTGTGATCCAATTTACAACCCAGTGCTGAAGCAATAGTGTGAACTGTCCAAGTACTGCATTTCTGACAAGAACCACCAGGAAACACTCATCCCTAAGAATGTTCTCAAAACTGATTACTCACTAAGGAGGTCTGGAGCTGGTTTTCCAGGAAACGGTGCCTCAGCTCACAGGGACACTCGGGTAGGGGAGGGACAGGCAGCACTCACCAACCCAGGGATTCAAATTAGGAGATCCAACTTCTGTTGTCAGGGTGGTGCTAGTACAGCTGCAGTACTAACTGGTGCTACGTGATCTTTCTCACTGTTTCTGACCTGCACTCCTCTAGAGCAGACACTCAGCAGCATTCAGCCAGGCTGAGTGAAAGTAACGTAGGCAGCTGATGGAATAATTAGGGTTTTCCAGCTCATGCTGCTAAACTGCAGCACTTGGCAACTAAAATTCTCCAGGGCTAAAACTGCAGCTTTACTTCTATAAGCTTTCTCCTTTTTATCTTGAGGACAGAAGACCTTAGCATTCTCTATTAAGTCTTGATGTTTACTCCCCAAAGGCTCATTCCATTAGCAAAAGAAAGCTGCCTGTATAAAGGGAATGAAAACTGAAAAGATATCTGAAACAGTCACACCATCTGTTCTGATTCACGAGCTTGTACAGCATCCTCATCGCTTCTGCATGCCAGTCATTTCATCTCATCAACTCACCAGCTCCTCAGCACAGGAAATCAGGCCAATGACAAATACACTGGATTGAAAGCAAGCTTGTTTTAGGTGACATTTAAGGAAGAATCAAACCAGTAATTTAATTACTCTCAAGCTATTTGCTTTTCAAGTGATCAAATTTAAATTATCTCCAAATTCCTTTCCCCTTAATTCTTCTTCACACAGTGATTTTGATGTCAAATTCCAGCTGAGATACAAACCCTCCTAACAGAAAAGTATGAGAAGTAGATAGATACAACCTCAATTATACCAGCAATAAGACATCCACAATTGGTGCCTAATGGGTGAACACAAAAACTATGAAATAGAGCATACAAATGAACATGCTAAGAATAAATTGTTTTTACAAAGCGTGTTTAAATCCAGTCAGCTTCCAACGGAGCTATTGTATTGCTAAAGTAAACACACACACAGACACACAGAGCCCACTCTAAAAATAAAGAACAGTTCTCCTTGGTTGCTGCCTACTTGCAGTTTATACCCAGCCACTTAATTTTTTCCAATCATTCACTTACCTTGCTGCTTCAAAATAAAATTAAAGGTTAAAATGTAAAGGAAACATATAGAATTGATAGAAAACTACAGAATACAATAGCATTTTCTCATAGAAAAGACAAGTCCTGAACGATTCCTTGTTAAAGGTTCACCGGATAATGAACTTTCACTATGGAGATTATCAACATATTGTTGGTGTCCCATCTCAGGTATCAGGGAAAGCAATATTAAAGGCACTGAGAGTATCCTGTTCCATGGCAGCGCTAGGATAAGGAGCCACGTAAAGTTGAAGGCATGTTTTGAAGGGGGAAAAAAATGCAAACAGCTACTAAAAATCCAAAAAGCAGCAAAAGCCAGTGAATGTAAAAGCCAAAAATGCAGAAATCCTGTCGGCTTCCAGGAGTATCCTTCAACAGAAATTCTTTAGTTCACTGCCACAGTGCATCTTTTCCCTTTCTCAGGCAGTACCAAGTACAGTTAAAACTTCATCCTTCTCTTCAGTTGTGACTCAACAGAAAATATTGTACTTCAGAGGCAGAGAGAAAGCTGTGCAGCTATTGCTACTTTACTCCTCCTCGTCAGCTGCTTACTGCCTAGCTCCTCACACACGCAGCCTCCCCGCTTCACTCGCGCACCAACACTCCTCGCCTCAAAATGATTCTCCACTTTATTATCCATTCAGAAGGAAATACGAACTGATGGAGCCAATCTGACTAAAGACAAAACGCACTCCTTCAGCATTACAAGAGCAGGCAGTACAGAGCAGCAAACCAATCTGTATTGGAAAAGCACTCTGCCTGACTCCTGGCATCCTGCAGGACTGCGGAGCAGGGGGGCTGGGGAAAAAAGCCCAGGACTCAACATAATTAACCAGCTCCAAGAAGATTCTTCACCCAATTCTGATATTGATGTTTACGTTTATATCTGCTGTTTATCCCCAGACTAACCCACAAGATTCATCAATGCCCTCACTGAAATGAATTGTACCCAGTTTCCAAGGAAGACTAGTACCAGTTCTGCTATGAGTGTGGGGGACTGAACACTCATTAATAGCATGTTTCCCAAAAATAAGTCACATTGTTACATAAAAGAATGACTGCAGAAGTGCTGTGCACAGAATCGGATCCACTCACATTGTACCAACACCTCTCTCCTGGGAGTGAGCAGCAGCAGCAGGCACTCATCCTGCAAGAAGTGCCTGAATTAAAGGCACCATTTATTTGCCCCCCCAAGCTGCTTCAGGGGCATCCAACACACTGCTGTCAAGAAAAATCTTCCTGGCCAGTTGATCCACATTCAAATTCTCCTTTTCACTAATGTTCCCTTCATCCTGTCCCACTTCTTCATGCACCCAGCACAAGCACCCACCTCCTTCCCAAATGCTGCTTCTCTGCCTTTAGCGCCAAAGGCACTGTAAGACACATTTCCTGGTTTTGCTCAAGGACAACTCACTGCATCTTTCAAAACAAAGTCTTTTCACAGTGTGGGGTGGGATTTTGAAGAGGCCTATATGACTTAGCTGTGGAAATGCCACTATCCTCCCATCTGCTCAAATACCTCCTACCTCCTTGTGAGCCAGCCTTACTGTGAATGATACTTCCCCTCCAATCTCTTACCTACACCAGTATCAAGTTTGATTCACCACTTCCTCCATAAGCATCACTGTGCTCCCAGCCCTGCCCTCACTGCATGGATATTCACCTGGCACTTTTTACCCTTTGGTCCCACAGCTCCATTCCAGCACCTCACTGAAACGTCGGCTGACAAAAGCCAGGCTGCCGTCCCCATCAGATCATTTGTTTGACAGATGTAGCACAAGTTTTGCATATAGGTAGCCTAATGCCATGATTCACAATCCTTTGTCTCAGCAGCACCACTGGTGAATAGTACTCTCTGCTCTTTCTATGTGCAGTCACAGCACTGCCCCTTGCAGACAGGCACAGAAATCAGACCACCGACCCCCTTTCAGACCCCCTGAAAGGCTGGTGTTCTTCTGTGGTCACTCATATTCTCCGGACCCCTGAAAATCCTCCCTATTTTTGCTCTTTCCCTTGCTTCAGGGGCAGGAACCATAGGTCAAATTTTCCTAAGTGTTTTAGCTTTAAATGATTTTAGGAGTCTGACCCCCACTTTCTCATTATATGTTTGCACCCCGCCAGGAGAACAGGGCTCCTACCCAACCGAGGGCACAGAGTTCCACTGTAACAGAAATCACTGCTACTAAACACACCAATTACAGCATTTGAGCTGAAGCTCCATATCAGATTCATCCACACAGAGATGGAGACTGCCCAACTGAGAAAATAAAACTGCAAGCCAAGATTTGCGCAGCACTTAGTATCTTCAAAGTTCTACATACAATAAGACAAAAAGATCTTGCCAGGGTTCTCTTTCACAGCAATAGTTTAAAAAAAATATTAAGCATCCCTCAGACAAAACATTAACTCTCCAAGCACCTGAAGCATCCATTAGACAGTCTCCCAGCCTTTAGTCTTATTTCTTCCAAAGATCCTACTACAAGTGAAGCCAATGTCATCTTGCCACAGCTGCCTGTGTTCTTTACATCTCTTCCTTCCTTGGTGCAGCCACTTCCATCCCTTTTGCTTCCATCCCTGCAGCCATCAGCACCAGCCATTAACACATCCAAGTCAAAAATGCACTGGGGCCAAACACAATCCTCCAGTTGCAACTCTTAAGACCCAAAGACCCTGTGCAGATTTCCAAGCACTTCCACATAAAATTCCAATACTCCCTTGGCTGTCATAATTATAGGAACAGAAAAAAAAAA
The DNA here is from genome assembly GCF_003259725.1 of Athene cunicularia. Lineage (NCBI taxonomy): Eukaryota > Metazoa > Chordata > Aves > Strigiformes > Strigidae > Athene > Athene cunicularia. The sequence continues at coordinate 25,850,999 of NW_020799142.1, forward strand.
ATAAATACAGAAGCAGCAAGCAAGTCTCATTAGACACAGAGAGAGGAGACATTGCTAATGGAGGTCATGAGCAATGAAGTGCTGTAAAATGTCACAGTCCTCACCATAGCTCACAAGGAGCTGGAGAGGAAAATGTGGCTATGAAAAGACAAACAGAGGTCCTCTCAGGAGCAAGGAAGATATCACCTTTCAACCATTTAAAACCCCTTACCTAATGCACAGGAGATTGAGACAGGCTCTGTTTTTCAGGGATATTTTGTTTACTGAAATAATTAAGATCAATCAGAATTGGGAAAAAAAGGCACAACTTGCATCCAAAAAAAGCCTATGAGAAAGAGTGTGCTCTACCTTAGAGCTCAGAGCACTGAGTTATTTGCCTTCTACTAGAGAAATAAACTTCCACTTAAAAATTTAAATACTTCTTACTGCAATTTTTAAATTCACCAACAGATTTTAGTTTTAGGTTGAGCCAACAGGGAATTACTAAAACTGATAAAGCCAGGCTCAGCTATATAGGCCAAATGCTTTGATGTCTGTGAGGTATACATTATCCTTTCCTTTTTTCTAAACCTCATTATCTATTTCATTCCAACTTCCTGTAAAGTAGTGAATCACTGATAAAGTTATAAAAGTAAGCAATTCCTTCACAAGCACGAGTGGATTAACCAACAGAAAATGAGCATGCTTCGAGCACAAGTCCTGCTCCTCCCTCTCCTACAGTCATATCCCTTCTCCCTGCAGGAAGACAGGTAAGAACACTTCTAGTGTCCTGGCTCTTGGGGAAGTACAAAAGTGTGGCTAAGTAAGTTAGCAGATGAGAATGTTACATAGAGAAGTGAAACAAAGAGACAAGAGGGGAAAAGTCAATGGAGAGAGCTTGTCTGAACAGCTGGTATAAATTCTGTCCCAACTCAGACTTAGCTTTAATTCATCTCACAAATGGCCTCTGACATCTCTGATCCAAGAGCTCTCTAAAACAAATTTTTTATTTGTTTCAATGGAACAAAAATAAGAACCAGCTGTCCCAAATGAAACTGCCTGCTGCATGTCCCTGAAGACAGAACTCGCAGTAAGGTAGTTTGAGTTCAGTGCTACATTAGGCCTTAGAAGTTCAAATACACAGTGTAAAGTATATCAATTGATTCAGCAGTGAAAATATGCTATTTATTATCTTCCTCAAAGCCACAAGAAGATCAAATCAATCAACGGTCTAAAAACAAAGTGTTAATGGAAAAGCAGTGACCTCCTGCTGTTTGACAGCTGTCCTCAGTGAATACCAGGCTTTGAGGAGCTGTGCATCACAACCACCTAAGCAGTGCTGCCAAGACAGAAGCCTGTAAGAGAGGAGACTGTATATTCCAAGGCATTTAAAACTATCCTGTCAATGCTATTTCTGTCATTACAATAGCTCCAGAATACACTCATGAAACAGATGCTTAAGATGTTACTTTCAGATGAAAGAACAAGTTTCTTTAAGAAGGTGTCACTCAGAGCACTGATTTTTTTTGTTTTCCCCTTAGGAAAGGGTAAGGAAAGGTGCAAGGGCAACCTACAAGCTTGGAAGGGAACAAAGGCACAGGTACCTTCTACAGCACCTTGAAAACTCATAATGGCCAGACATTAGCCTGGAAACACTTGAAGAAAAGGAAAGAGACAATCCTCCACAAAGCCCCAAAAGTTCTCCCTCTTTAAAAAGGGTTTTGTCCTCACATAAAAGAAAAAGTTGAATTATTTGCTTTATAGAAAGACAACAAGAATAGCACTGGCACATTGAAAAAACTGCTAAAAATCAAAGGTACTGTTTACCTTCAGGCAATGTAAGTCCATTTGTTGTGAATAGGTGAGACTATACCAGCTTTATGGGAAAGATGTTTATGCTCCACATGTTAACATTATTTGACGCTAAGGATGTCTGCTGAACCCTGAGACATGAACATTCCTGAAGTAATATAAGGAAAGACTTTCACAGAGACTGGGAATAAAAGATATTTCCAAGGCCAATAATGTAGTAAGGTTCAAGGAGTGGGATTTTTATAAGGTTAATGAAAAATGAGTTAATATAACACTAGTATTTTTGCAGAGCTATGAATCTTTACACTTCACAGTTTAGGCCAACCTTTATCAGGCAGGTATTGACCAGAGACCTTACAGCTGCCTGCAAGGAGTCCTCCCACCTCCTCCCCTCTGAGGCTGCTGCTGCCACACTGGTCAAAAACTCCTTCTGGGGCTAGAACAGATCTAGTCTGACATGAAAATTTTTAAAGATGCAATATCCTTAAGGGAGTGTTGGATATAAAGTTAGAAAAGTTCACATTAAAATCATCCTCCATTTGATTTGTTTATAGCCACCAGCATCACTCACAATGACAAAGCCTTTCCTAAGAAATGTGAGGCAGCCCTTTAAATGTACAGCCTAAACCTGCTTGCCTCTTTCCTATCTCCATGTGGATGTTCACACTCTTGACTTTTGGGATACAAGATCAAATACTATCAACTCTGCAACCCAGTGCTTCACAGGAAAGGCTCTTTTATTCCTCACCCAGTAAATTCCATCCACTTTAGGGCACAAACAAGCCTTACCTCCCAGACACCATGCTACTTTCAGAAGCTGCTGCTGAGACAGTGCCAACCCCACTCGTCACAGCCCACACCAGGCTTCAAAATTAGAGTGCGACTTCAACAGCAAAGCTGTCTCAGGTGACAGGCTCTGGGATAGCATGTTGTCTTCCTGTGCCCCAGCAATGACAGACACAAAACCTTCCTTAAATGTGCTCCTGAAAACAAATGAATGCCGCCAGACCTCTTGGGGCTTTGGCTGCCCATGCGAAAGCACGGAAGCCCTTCTCTAGCTGAATTGTCATTCTCCTTTTTTAATCAAGAAGCACAAGCAGAAGATGGACTCTTAGCAAATCTGTACTGACCCCTGCAACTCAACTGACTCGAAAATTTTACCAGCTGGGCCCTCTATTCCAGAAAAAATTATTATACAGGGTTTTAAACTGCAGTCAGCTTGAATGCCTTAGGTCAACAGTGAGGAAGCATTTATAGCAGAGAAAACTCTCCCTCTGCTGCTTCCTCCTTTAAATTACATCTCTTTCCCTCCTAATGGCATCCAAAACATAAGGGCTTGATATTTCATGAAACTGGAAAATTAAAATCAATGTCTTAATTGCACATCTAATTAAATAATCAGCATCACTAAATTGCAAAGGCATCTGAGCACAGGCATGTGCTGGGAGTGGAAAAACCTGAAATTATACTCTGTTAGAGATGTAATTGCTTTTTTTGATCAAGAAACCTTGGAAGGAAAAGCTGCAGATGCTATAAAATGTAGACCTTGGGTAGGCATAGCAGCCTTCAAAGATGAACCAGTTGAGGCAAGCACAAGTGAAGTAAACTATTCAGCATTTCTATTCTAAACACAGATAAAAAAATAACATGCTTAACTTGCATCAGTGGAAAGCTAGGTTAGACATCTGGAAAAGCTTTTAAATCACAAGCGAGCATGGAGTGTCTAGGGAAGCTACAAAATCTCTGTCCCAGAAAGTTTTAACAAGAGGGAGTACATGCATTTTTCAGGCATGCTTTTGAGGAAGATGGATGGTCTAGGTCATCTCTTCACATACTGCCCAGGTCTCAGGTTTTTTTTGCTCCTTACCTGTATCACTCCAGGACGTGTCTCAGATAGGAAGCTACATGCTAACAGGTGTGAAGGCACATTGCTCCCCACGGATGGTCTGCGTGACAGCCCAGCTGTCCACAACACAACGGCTTAGTTCAAACACTGTAAATAGTGCATGTTTTCCTACCTGAACTTGACAGTGAGAACTGGGAAATGGTCTCTGTGAGTGTTTGTGCATTCTGCAAAAACATAAGGATTTGGCTACATGAATTCAGTGCCTTGATTCAATAGGCTAGCACCCAGTATGAACTTAAAGATGATTCCTTCTGCAGTTGGTGGTAAACCCCTTTTCTCAGAGAGTGGAGAGGGTATCCTACTGCTCATTAAACAAGAAACTATTTAATATACAGTTTCCTTTATGGTGTTTGAAGCACAACCACATGCATTATTTACTGTATCACAGCCAGGCCCCTACCATCACATGCAGTTACACCACCATTACATGCAGTGAGTTAAGGAGTGTTCTTAGCACTCATCACCATATTATTCTAGTAATTCAAGCATTAATTGGTGTTTTTGTAGCATATTTAAGTAAAAAAAGTCCCCATTACAAGTGAAGAAAGAGGACAGAGTCACATCAAGACCTCCTCTGTTTGGACAGCAATTTTAGGGTAACAAAAGCCTGACTTCTCAGAGTACTTAGATTTGGAGCACATCAAACACTATGAAGTCTGTCTTCCAGCTACTTTACAGCTACTTTGATGGCTTATTTCCAGAATCTTAAATTAAAGAACCAGAAATCAATTAACGGATCAGGGTGAGATGCGACAGAAAAAAACGTTTTCAAAAGCCACCACAGCTTGTCCAGCGTCATGCAACATCATGGCAGAGAAGTAACAATTAACAAGCTTATGAAGCAATGCCCAGCTACTGCTCCTGACAGATCAGTATGCCAGCACTTTCTTCCTCATTTGCCACAGATGCACCAACTTTCAAAAAGCAGGTAAAGAATCTTTTTTACCACCCTACCTTCGTCTATATGACTGCTGGATTAAGTAAGTAGGCATAATTTTGTGTATTTATATTCCCTGCAGAAGGCAGCAGTTGATTAATGAACCAAAATACCCCATAAATACTTGTTACGAACTACTTATACGCATCTGTCAGTCTCTGAGGACACTGTTAGTGTAGGCACTGAACAAGAAAAAAGGGGCACTGCAGCCCTGTAGCTCTGACAAAGCCGACTCCAGCAATCACACCCATATTAATAAGCTCAGACACAGCTTTCACACCTCCAGTAAAGGTACTTGACAGGCTCTACAAAATGGGCCTGAATTAACTGGGTCTAGAAACCCAGTCAGTCTGCTCCCAATTGAGAGGGACAGGGGAGGAACTTTAATGTAAAAAATGAAAATGACTGGATTTAGAAAGCCTCTGCAAGGGGATGAAAATTGCATTACAAACCAGGCTTTGATTACATAGCTGACCTAAGTCAAACGACTGAGAGGCCAATTAGCCCCTTTGGCAAGTCTATGACAGGAGGGACAGATGCAGTGTGACAGACACACACCCAAATACTGAGCAGGGACGGCAGGGGGTCACTCCAGTAGCTGCTGCCTCTGCTCTGTGCTCTCAGGTCACAGAAGCCACTTCTTCACTGACACTGGAGAGAAGGGGATGGAAAGACAGGATGAAAAAGGGGTGATTCTAGCAGCTCTACACAGTTGTATATTAACTAGCTATTACTACTGCAAGATAAAAATAGAGTGATTTAATTAGGATGAGTAACATACATCTATGTCACAAAATATGAAGGAGAGTTGTACTTGCTTTAAATTAAGTTCCTTAAATTAGGCATAACAAAATTCAGAGTGAATACACCAGCCAATCTACAGGTATTTGTGTAGACAAAACTGGATCCTTCAAGTACCCGTTACATGAGATATCACAAAAATACTTGCATGCATTTCAATCTGCTGCACTAACATGATACACTAAATAAAAATAGAAAAATTTAAATAAATTGCAATAAAATTTAGCACTCTCAGCTTCTCAATAACAGTTTCTCAAAAATGTGTGTGTTATCTTAAAATACAAGGTGAATACTGACTCATTAACAAAAATAAAAACCAGATGGAAACATGGTTAAAATAAACTGATCTTTTACATAAAGTAATCTCTATTTGTATTTCATATTCGTGTATGTAGCAAAGTATTGACAAAAATGAGGCTGAATAAGTAAATCAGTTCAAGGCTAAATCAAAATTCCCTTCCAGCTGGATAGATCTATTATCTCCCTTTTAGTACACATAACCAACTTTATCTTGATATTCTATGTTGCTTTTCAAGCTTTCCTAGAAAATAATTTCCAGTGTTAGCTTTTAAAAACTTTTAATGAGTATAGGTTCAATTGCAACTGACTGTCTAAATAAGCAACTGAAATCCCATGGGGAATTTAAAAAAAAAAAAATCTCATTTAAGAACAAACTTGTTTACAAACTACACCGTATTTTCTGAAACTGTTACCGCTTGAACATTTGTCAGAAAACAAAATTATATCTATGACAGGTTCATTAGCAGGCTTGAGCCACTAATAACTACTGTTCTTCAAGAAACCACTCTCAGCCTACCATCCTTAATATCTACTGCACAACTGCACGGAAAAGCCACCATCCAAGAGGGGCTGCAATATGGTTTTCACAATTTTGCTTCAGTGACAGCATCTCAGTAGCAAACACCTCTCTCACACACCTCTGGATGTGCTCCAAAACCCACAGGGTCCTACGACGTGGTACAGCTTGGCAGCAAAGGCAGGCAGGTGGGCAGTGTGAACACTGGGAGGCCACACTACAAAAAATAGTTATGGAGGCTGTGGTTCCACGGACATTTCTCACAGCCTACTTAGAGGCTTCCTGGATGATGAAGTCTCATTCTTTGCTCCCACAGGCAACTGTCATATAATGGCTTTCATAAACAGACTCATTTTTAGATTAATTAGAAACAGAAAGGGCAAAGAAACCCATTTGGAAGCTGTTCACTAACAATTAGAAAAATCGCTTTCTGATTTCTAGCCGGGGTTTGTTCATAACAGCTTATACCCCTCTGTTCTTGCGCTAACATTAACCTTTAGCTTAAATAGCTGTAAACTTGCCAATATTTACTCCCATGCTCTATTAGTAAATGGCAGCAACATCCGCTCTCAGCTTCCAGTCTGCTGATATGAGCCATACTTGTTTGGTCTCATCTCGCACATCGTCAGCGCCTCCCCTCCCAGGACTGCCCCACTGTCCCCTCTCCCACTTCCGTAACCTATTCTCTGATTTTTGCAATAGCCCTCATCTTCTCCAAACCATATGCTTGTTTCCTACATGGCATAGTTGAAATACATTGGAAATAACAGGCAGATGAGACCTACTGCCCACCTGGTCTGTCACAGCATAACACAGAGTATAAAGCAGCATACAATTACTGCTTTTACTAATTTCCCAGGCAGTTACACTTTCCTTCCCAATTATTTCTACAGCCTCACACACTAGTGAAGGCAGACTAAATGAGTCTGTCGCTACCCAGTGTGGCCCTTCCTTCTCTTTCCTGATCTAGTGCTTAAACGGTGGTTTAAACTGGATCCTCGTGTTTTTAACAGGATACTACCACAGGCCAGAGAGAAGCACCACTGCTCACCTGGTTATCTCATCAACCTGCAAGCCCAAAGGCACAAGCCACCCTGTACAGCAAGAGTCGCTGCCTACGGCTCCCCAGAAAATCAGCACACAGACTTATCAAAGCCATTCCAGCATCTGGTACCTGCATGCTTGAGCAACAGATGAAAATCTCAAGTTACATTTGGGATTTCACCCCAGCTTTATGCCTAAATTATCTTTATTTTTAAGGCACGCAAAGGATAAAGCTGTCAATGCACTCAAGAACTTCTCCCTACAGGACAATATCCAATACCTTGATGTTCTCAAGCACCTTCCAGCAAAGGACGCATGTTACAAACTTCACTCACAGACTGCCAGGAAAGGCTGCAGGCATTTCCTTACAGATTCAAAAGCCAAGGAGATGAAGAACTAGTCCCACCTTTAACCACATATAGGTTTCAAATTAAACCAATGGGGAACCACCAAAAAGCTCTTCTGAAAGTGCCAGTGATTAACCATCATAGCAGCGGAAATGAACACACAGCTTGACCCAGATCGGGCTCATCTGATCATTCTTCCACAAAGACACAAAATTGTTCAGACTCTAAATATGAGCTGACAGTGGACAACATATTGGTGGCCATGACATGGCTTAAAACTCCTGTTTGGATGCCAATAAAGGAGTCTGGATGAAAAAAAAAGTTCTTGTACTACCTGTCAAGAGCTACATCCTAATGGGCAGCATTCATTTGCTGTACCACAAAACATTCAAGTGTCTTGAATTCAGTAAAACACTGACATTAAAATGTGCAGAAAATAAAAATTCTACTCTACATACTATGTAGCACCAGCCAGAACTGGAGTCCTGCTGTCTTCAGGCTTTACATTAAGCAGTATTAACAGCATTTGACTTCCAAATGCCACTTTTGCAATGGGAGGCAAAAAAACAATCATCTTACTTAAACCCAGATGCACTCTACTAGAAGATTCCAGCTACAACAACCCTTACACAACCCCACAAATTAGCTCAAGAGCATGAAGGGCAGCCATGCCCTACATCTAAACAAGTTGTGTAACCATGCAGCTTGGAAAACAAGTGAAAGAAGAACAACAACACCAAAAGACAAAATTGTCATGTACCAAACCCCTTTTTCTGACCTAGTGCCTTTTTCTATGAAGTTATGATGTTACTCAAAGCATTTGCTAACACTGCATGAATAGTTAATGCTTTATTTATGATACTCTCAGTCAGTGCTGGTTAGCTCATCTTTTCCCCAAGTCTTGTGCTTTGTAAGCCAAAGCCCACTGCTATCTCTCTGGTGCAGCTTGTACAGATTGCTTCAGTAATACACAACACTGGGAAATATCCCCTCCTCCCACACAGAGCCTTAAAAATAAGAGTGTGAAGTCTGGCTCTCCCAACAGCCAATGCTATTTTTAAGGCCTGCGTATGTGGCAGGTAGGAGTCCCCCCTCCCACTCCTCCCATTGCACCCCTATTCTGAGCAGGAGGAATCGACTTACTCCAATGCTGGATGAAGCTTTCTCCATTTCTATGGATGAGCACCATGCACGAGTGCCATGTCGACGTGGTCAGGACAGTACAGGTTTCTGTGCCCCACTACACATCAGATACAAGGCTCTATTAACAGAGTACAATGCTCTAATTCTTTCTGCCGTTACATCCCCAAAACAAGGTGCACAGAGGGGAGTTTTGCATAAGGTAGCAACGGTTGCCTCAGATCCAACATTTTTAGTATTCTTCTACAGCCTTTGGGAGATAATATTTAGAGGACTTGGTCCACTCTCCAAACATATCTGTGTTCCATCTTTCCTGAAAGCTTTAGACAACTACTGCAGCAAGCTGTGGGAAAAGACAAGCCATTGCTCGACAAAGTATTTGGAAAAGTCTTGGTACAAATGTGAATGTATTTCTGCGCAACACCAGACAGGGGAAAAAAAGCTTACTGTAGTTCATCCTGGTTCAGCGGTGCTCTACATAGGCACATGGATAGATCCTTCAGCCTGCAACATGCAAGTCACTTCTGGAGATAACAAACACAGAAACTGCTGTGACCAGATTGCCTAAGAGAAGAGATGCCCAGGGACAAAATGGCAGCAATTTTGGATACATATCTCATTGGGAACCTCGAAGGTGTACAAGACATCAGTCATCTATCCACATTGCCAGCCCACTGCTGCCACCCACATCTTGCTCTCTGATCATTAGAGGTACAAGTTCCACAGGGAGAAAGGAAGGTAACCAAGACACCTTTTCCTTCAAAAAACACCAACTTGTCAGAATCAAAATCTGCTTTACAGGATCATGATGAATTTGAGTGGGAATATTTCTCTGGCCTAGTATGTCCAAACAGGCGACAGAGTAAGAGTCATTCCTATAAGAGTGTTACAGCTTAGCAGTCAATGCACTTACCTAAACCATGGAAAACCTAGGTTAAAATCTCATTATTGCCTAGTTTAGATCAGGCACTAGAGTCCTATTCCACCCTTAATCTAGACATACTCTATAAAGTGCTGGCTCTTACACAGATTGGTCTCCAATCCATCACATACCAGTTAACCTCAAAAAGTCAAAATCAGAAAGTCTAAGCCCCCTTCCACCCCTCAAAACCCCCTCACTTTGCAAAAGCAGCAGATACTTTCCATCCAGCCTAATTCCAGAAGTCAAGCACTCACACAAAAAAAAAAAAAAAAAAAAAAAAGGATATAAAGGCAGACTATTCACATTCATCCCAGTACTATCATTATGACCTTACAAGGCAGAGAAGAGAAGCATACAGTCCAGCCAGACTGGATTACTTGAACTTAAAATGTGCAGTGCTGGCACAAAGTTAAGAGATGCACCTGACTGTGGCACATCCTATGTTTGTAAACATCCCAGGTGTTGCACAAACACCTTCCCTTTCTTTTTAAGAAAATCAATGGAATAAATCTTGGAAGAAAAGTAGCTTACAATTGGACTCACATCCAAAGGCTTCATAATAATTTTGACTTATAGGTATGTAGAGTTTACAATACAAAACTAGAGAAATAAAATTGTAGTCCTGAATACCACTATAGATCAGTAAAAGAAACAGCACGTCAGGATTGCCTTCTCTTGGAGTCCACTCCTGGTCTCACAAGCCCCACGGGAGGCTTGTAGAGAAAAAATCTAAAATAGTATTACAGGAAAGTTAGCTATCCCCTCTGCAAACTCCTGTAACAACTAAGACAACTTTCCAAGTTAGTTTGGGTTTTTTCTAACCAGCAACAGGAAAATATGGAGGAACTCTGTTGTCACCGAAGGGGACAGATGCCCTGTGTGCCCAGGAACACAGACCATCAACATCAAAATTGGTTTTTAGCAGAGATGAATATAACTTGAGTGTCAGTACATTGATATGTTGAGAGCAGCTTTGCAAAAAATCCTGTTAGCAGTTGAACAGCCTTCTAGTTGCTGTGGTCATTATGAAAAGCATTTCTGGCCAGCATTTTGCTCCACAGGAGAGCATTTCTCTTAATTTTAGTGTAGCTACTCTAAGAGCAAGCCTGCTGGTATTTCCCACTGGAGATAAGGTTATCAAAAAGCTACTCAAAAATCATGACAGCAGCTAATGAAGGCAAAACACTGCTTTCTTGTGTGTACATGCAAATAATTCTCTCTCTGCTGTAACATTACTGTTAACATTCATTGTAAAGCAGGTTAAAAAATGATAGTAAAGTGATAGAATCTCAGTAAGGATGAAAAAACATGCATTTTATTTCAAACAAATGCAAATATGCAGGTACCTATTTAAGCCACTCGGAGATTAAAGAAGCTTTTCCTTCCTCTGAGTACATACAGCATGTCAGCTGAACCTTCCCTCACAGAGAGGCACCCAGAAGAGACAACAGGTCTCAACCACAGACACAGGTGGTTGTTTAAGCACTGGGGAATCACTCTGCACTAAAAGCTGCCCTGGAAAAGCCATGAAGGGCTTTGGAGAGTCCCACAAGACATGCCAGTCTGCAAACTCCAACGCAACACAGTGAAGATTATGGCATGGGGAGATAGCAAAACATCTCCACTACTTTTGTATTTAAATGTTTTTTTTAAATAAATATTGTTGTGTGATCCCTAAGGGATCTGAAAGCTTCATAGAGATTTTATAGATAAGGTATGCAGAAAGCACTTGACTGCCATTGTGGGTACAGCCACCTGACAGCAAACAATCTGTGCTACAGCTGGCAGTGACCCTCAGATTGCACCTTACCTACACAGACCTGAACTCCTCTCTGGTGTAGGACCCGTAATTGCATGAGCACAAGGGTGTTCCTAGAGATCCTCACCAACCCTGATTCCTAGGACATTTGATCATCAATGCTGCTACTGTGGTGGAAGTTAAAGATAATCCCCCATAAATACAACAGGTAGAAAAGAAGGAAGACATTTAACTGGAGATGTAGTTTTTCTGAGTGAAGAGAAGTTTCTAGTAACTCTCTGTTAGAGTCATAGTGCTTCAGTTTGCTTCTTTGCCACTGTGTAGGAGGCTTTGAAAATGCAGAGCTTACTCATCTTCACGGGACTAATAAAAAGACACCTAGGCAACAAAGCTTGAGAGAAATAAAATGCTGATAGTAAACTATTGCATGGGCTGCACGGTTCATGAGAGGTGTAAAGGGACAGTTTCTAATCTTTGGTGACTGACTGGTGTACAGTACATGGTTTTACTGATCAGAGGGTCTGGATTCACATGTGGTGAGTGGGGGCAGGCAGATAACTTGCAATCAAATTAGGAATCAAAGCTGGCACCAGTTAGTGCCTTGTTGACCTCCTCACTAACAGTGGAAGTCCAGAAAAGACTCTTCAGGACACAACACAGCTACATAAGAAAGGAATAGTGGTGGTTTGCACCAGCAGCTTTCTTCCTTAAAAACAGGGCTTCATACTCCAAAACCACCAATACAACATCCTCCCTGGGACAGGGCTTTTAAAAGTGAGATCCTGATGGTTCTTAAATATTTGCAGGTGCTTGATCAGAAGTGCTGCCTGTGAAACCATGGAGCATGGCAAAATAAGACTGAGGATACAACTGGGTACCTGTAAGACTAGAGGATACCTGTCATTTAGTCTCCTCGTTGCAAGTGCTTATGGTATTCCAGAAAAACAATGTTATGAACTACATCTGCCATCTCAGTATGTGATCTAGTTACACAGCAGCGAAAAAGAACAGATTATTGACATTTGACTGGGAAATACAAAGATTAAAATAAAAATAATTGGTATAATTATTGGCATCTAGAAGAAGAAAAAACAAAGAGGAAACACAGCTCCAATGACTTTGTTTTGAAATGAAAACTAGAAAATTGATGTATTTAATCTCCTAAAATAAAAAGAGGAAAACCGTGCATAAGACTTTTTCCCCCATAAACAAATTCAATATGAGTGGATAAAGTCCCAGACCCCAAACCCTCCTGTAATACTTAAATATGCTTGAAAGAATTGATAAGAGAGACAATTTGATGATTTGACTGAATTTTTTCTCTTCTCCAGACTGCCAATTCTTGCATGTTATACAAAACTCCGATTCAAATTCGTGTAATTTTAAAACTCAGACACCCATGTCCCTAGCTAAAGGCTATTTCAGTTAAAGTGGGCTGCAAGTTGAAGATGCAATAGCTATGTGTTTGTTGTTCTTCTGGAAAAGAAGCTCCCACAGAGGGACTGCAGCGCATGAGCTATCAATTAATCCCTCTTTGTAGACAAAGTTCTGAGTGTGAAGGTGAGAATTATTGAGTCATTCCTCTCAGGGCTAAAAACCCTAGTTTTATTCTGGCATAATTAAGTTTCCTCTTCACAAATACAGAAAGAGAACAAGCAAAACAGCAGAAGTGAAGAAAAAAACATGCACACTACCACAAAGCTTTTTTAACATGCACAGTTACAAATTTCTGTGCCATTTTATAACTGTCAAGTCTTAATTAAAATACTACTAAAATTTCTGACTCATGGTGCTGTAGGATGCATATATATTATTCACATGAATATTAATCTCTTCCAGGTAGGAGGCTGGATCACTCTGGGGATTTACAATCACACCACACATGAATTTTTTTTTTTTTTTTTTTTTCAGATGTCATCCAGATCATTAAGAGTCATAAGAACCATTTCAGTAGTCTATGTGAGAGAATCCAGCAGTTCAGATCTGTGAGCTGGAGTTCCACATGTGTTCATTAACATTTCATTAACACATTGAGGAAGGGGTACATGGAAAAGAGCTGGTGGCATTGCTTTGAACAGTAAGGACATAAGCAGCTGCTCTAAGCACTAGAACAAAAGAGAAGGATAGTCCTCTTGAAAGCTTCTAGATTATGACAGAAAATAGGAAGATGTTAACAGGGCAATCAGAGAAACAAGACATGACCTTTTCTAACCACCAGAAGAATCACCTGGTTAGACTATTATCACAGGGACCTCTGAAATCCTGATACCTGCCTGGATAGTCTGTATTCATATCACTGACTCTTGAACAAGACCAGGAATGAGCTTATGACACACAAGGTGCAAGAAAGCAACTAACGAGATGCTCTTCTGGATTTGAACAAAAGTACAGAGAGAAGTGAGGATGCAAATGCATCTGAAAACTGTGACAGTCTTCCTGATACCTTAGAGGGAAAGGAATCTGACAGGCTAGGAAAATATTATGTAATTCAAGAACACAAACTAATAAAAACTTAGAAAATTAGTAGCAAGAGCTCACAAGAAACAGGCTTAAAGGACCAGGGAGTTCAGGAAGCTAATGAAACAGCCTTAACACACAAAAATCACAAGCTATTACAGTGAACAGGAAGGAAAGGACATATAATGAGACCTGTCCTCCTCTCCAGAGGGCTTGAAACCTCTTCTTGAGGAAGGTTTTAAGGCCAAACATGATTGCACAGGAAAGAAATCAAAAGGCTGACACACAAAATCAAACACCTAGCAGTGAACACACAATATGACAAAAGAACCATGGCTGCTACTCATAGGAAGACAAAGCTATCATCAGGTGACATGAAGAAGGCTGGAACATTTGATGTCTTAATTGCTTTACATCTTCACTGACAGGGACAACAGCAGTCAGGCAGCTGACAGAATTAATACTGTTTCATAAAAAAAGGAAAAAAAGCTTAGCAAGTTATAAAAAACAAGCTGCCATAAAAGAAAACAAATTTGAAAGAAAGGTAGTTATTTCTAAGTCAGCTGGCCCTGATAAATCTTCATCCCTGGGTATTAGGTTGCAAGACCAACAATCACAAAGCACTAAGAACTTGAAAAACAGGCAATGCACTTGGAGATATGAAAAGGGCAAAGCAAGCATTTATGTTTAAAAAGTAGGAAGAGGAGGGCTTGGATAATTATGAAAGCACTAACTTGACTTTCTCCTCCCCATCCTGGAAATTGAAGACTGGAACAAAAAAATCAAATTATTTGCAAATCTCCCAGAACATAAAAAGGAGAGAAATAACAGCGAGCATGGTTTCATCAAGAGTAGAACTGTGTCAAATGCATTTCACTTCCTTCTATAACAAGGTAAATTAGACTTAGGGGTAGGAGAAGAACAGAAGTTTTATATCCTCAGGTCTGGATGAAATTGCTAAAACAGATGCAAACACACTGGAAAAAATTATATTCAGGCTAGCCAAGCTCAAAGAATGTATCAAGCAGGGTCCCTGAAGCAGCTCTGGTAGCACACAGCCTGGCAGCTTGGGTACTACACAACTTTTTCACATACAAGTTAAGGATTTGTAGGCACAACCGAGCAAGAAAAGACAGCTTAAGGAGTGAAAAAAACCAGTTCGGTAAGAACAAGTACAAAGCCATACTCAGCTGTAATCCAACACAAATATAGGCTAAGGAACAACTGACAAAGACTTTCATCAGAAGGAACCTCAGCTCTGGGAAGGGTAGGAGACTAACTATTGCACCAGTGTTAGTCTGTGATAAAAAGGCACCATCACAGCAGGATGCCTGATAGCTTGGGATATCAGGATCACAGCCTGGAGGACAAACATTGCTCTGTAGTGCACTGTGCAGCAGGCTCTCGGCCAGCTTTCTACACTCAGCTCTGGACACTGCACTTCAGGAAAAACAAAGAAAGGAGAAGGCGGGAAGGGCAGGGAAAGAGGGGCTGATTAGAGTGCCTAAAAAAAAAAACCAAAACCACCAAACAAAAAACCTGACAAGAAAAGGCTAAAAGAAAAAGTGTCATTTATGGAACATGAGAAGAGCATGTGGGGCTTCATGATCTCTTTGCAGCTCCCCTCCACTATAACAGAGAGGAAACAAATTGTTCTGCTCCTTTACTATTTGTCGTAGTCACAAGAAATGGATTTGTATGGCACAAGAGAGATCTAGAGCAGGAAAAGTCTCTGGACAGTCAAGACAGCTAAGCCCTGGAGCACTCTGATGGCAAGCTCCATCTTCTGTTTTTTGTTTTAAGGGAATTTTGTACCAATAGCTGTTAAAAGTGGTCAAGGCAAAGCAAATGATGACATTTTTCTATCATAACTAGTGTTTCTGTGACAGTCATCTCAAAGCACATCTTCCTTCCAGTTCAGCAGAAACACAAAGATTGACGCTGAACCACCTCATGGACCTTGTACTGTCTCATAAAAAAAAACAAAACCCAAAACAAAAAAAAACACCACATTAAACCCCCCCCCCAAAAAAAACAAAAAAAAGAGAGATATCTCCAGGGAGAGGCATCACTGAATCTCTTGTCCCTTCATTATGTTTCTGAACTTGTTTTCCATAAGGCATAGATCAAACTTTTTTCTTGCATGCTCTACAAAATCGTAACAGAAGATCCTTTTCTTCTTAGATAATAACAGTGTTCTTAAATTACATTTTCCATGTCATACTGACAGTTCTGACCCAAATTCCTTCTGCTCAGAAGTCAAATAGCACAGTAATTGTTAGATGGGAAAGAATTTACAATCCAGATAAGCCAAGGGGAAAACTATTTCTGCAATGTCACTTTAGATGAAAAAAAAAAAAAAAAAAAAAAAAAATTCCTAAAAATTTACTACAAATCCAGACGAGAAAGAAGAGTCCTGCTACTGGTAGATAGCTAGACAGATACTGTAAAATAATTTCTTATAAAAACAAGAGTGCTCTAGAAGAAAGTAGTATTTCTAAATGAAATATATTAACTCTGCAATTTGGGTAGTAAGCAATAGTTTATCATCTATAGAATATGAACACCATATGTTATCTTTCTGTAGGCACACAGATGGATGAAAGCATAAGACTTTTTTAAAAAGAACACACAACAACTTTTTGGGTCTTAATCGCTGTTTCCTAAAACAAGAGTGTTTATACTGTTGAAGAAAATGTCACAACCTTTTCCTTTTGACTTTCCAAATCAAGATTATTTATTTTTAAATCTTACTTTCATGAAATGGAAATACCAAGACTTATTATACACCCACTTTCAATTAGTATATATAAAAATATTTGATGTAAAGTTTCCCAAGGAACATTTTCACACGACAAATACAGATAACTCCTACTAAGCAAACAAGCTACCCCCAAGTTGCCTTGAGAAAAAGTCTTCATTTTGAACAGTTTAACACAAACCTTTTAGTCCCAGACATTATTATAACTATTTACAAATTCAGAGCTAATTTCTCTGTTTCTGCCTCTTATCTGATATTCATCTCTAGTTCCACACAATGATGTTCAGGACATCTGATAGAATTAGATAGCTTTAAGACCATCTTAACATGCTACAGTCCTATACAATACATTTGATTAAATTTTTGTCTGAAAAACATCAAAATTATAAGAGGTGTTTTAAAAGGAAGAAAAAAATGCAACCTTCCACCACAGATCTAAAACCCAGGTAGCACAGAGAAGCAGCAAAACAATACTCCATCCTACCTCTTGAAGCTGCAGTCGCACTTTGCTAATAGCTCTAATCCAATGGGCTCTTGCTGGAGCAAATGGCGGTGGCTCATTGTCCCCATGGTAGCTTAAAGGCAAGAAACAGAAAATCACTATATGAAAAAAATATTTACCTGTAGCAATAAAGATTCAATGTTACACAGTGTAATCACAGCTTCAGCTCTGGAAGCTGAAGTAACCAACAGGCTCCAGTCAACATAGCTCTGCACATGCTCTAGGAAGTGAGAGGGTAAAGCAGAAGTTTCTTTATGACCAGGAACAGTCTTGGAAACTGATGAGCTGAAAGATATAAGCTAGGATACAATCCAGCCCCAGGCGTAAGATGATGTTGGTCAGAACATCAGGAAAGCAGTCCAAGATACCAAATCAAGCCAGTTCAACACATTGGTATCATAACACTTTACAAGGGCACGTAGTGATAGGATGAAGGGTAACAGTTTTAAACTTAAAGAGGATAGATTTAGATTAGATATTATAAAGAAATCCTTCCCTGTGAGGGTAGTGAGGCCCTGGCACAGGTTTCTCAGAGAAGCTGTGGCTGCCCCCTCCCTGGCAGTGTTCAAGGCCAGGTTGGACGGGGCTTTGAGCAACCTGGGCTAGGGGAAGGTGTCCCTGCCCATGGCAGGGGGGTTGGAACTGGATGATCTTTAAAGCTTCCTTCTAACCCAAACCATTCTATGATTCTACGATAACTGCACACTCAAAGAGGCAAATGGAAGATTTTCCATCCCCACGCCTGTTGCAGGTCCCTTCTAACCACTGCCCTGCCTACTCACCCCTACTGCTACAAATCTATAGCCCCTCTTCAGTGGAAACACTGGCAACAGAGCTCAGCTGTGTTTTTCCCCATTCATTGCACCTTTCTCACTCTACCCTCTCCTACAGTTTTTCAAGAGGGCAATGTGCATCTGGCATCAATGCTTCATCTCAGTGTCCCCAGCATATTTTACATTCCCTAACCTCATGATACATTGGGCCTTTGGTTGCATTCCTTCTTTTGTATGTTGTTGAGGTGTAAATCACCAAAACAAACATCTTTCCCTGTCTGCAAAGCACCCTGCATTGCTGACAGTAAAAAAAAACAAAAAACAAAAAACAACATAGCTCAGAGCAACATGCATCCATGCTACACATCTAGCTCAGGTGCAACTCTAAGGATCAATGTTCAGAGCTCAGTTCCATGCATACTCCATGGAGACAGGAAAGCATTGCCAGAGAGTGGAGAGAAAGGGAGCCAGTGATGCGGGAGTATCCAACTTATATGCCTAAATTAGCCTGAAACCGACTATGTGAATAACCTTCCCTGTGAACAAATATAGGCCAGCCATTCTGGGACAAGATTCCTGCGGCTCTGTAAGGAGAAGAGGAAAGTGAGTCAGAGTTTAAAAACAGTTTAACACTTTTTCTAGTCTTGTTTTCCTTTTTTCATCTTTAGTGTAAGGGTTGCCTACACATGAACTGCTGTGGTTAATTCTTTCATATAAGCACAGTGACACCAGCTGTACCCTCCAAAGCGTACAGGCAGGGAGACATCTTTCCATGGATTTAACTGAAACAAATGAAAACAATCCCTCATGAAAGTATAACCATATCCATGCAAGGGGCTGCAATGACTTGATTACCTCAAGGGAAAAAAGTCACTCCCAAAGTTAAGTAGTGAAATTTGAAATTCCTGTAGAACCTATACAAAATCCAGTGCATTACTCCCCCAAACTGAGCTGAAATACTTTTGAAGACTGTTTTCAATACTGTTGGCAGCTTGGAAAGCCCAAGTGCAAGGACAAGAAGAGTTGCCACAGTGAGTCAGAGTAACATGTCTATTCATACTGTAACTCTACAACCTACAACATAAACACTAACTCTAATTGTGGTAACCTGCTACACAAGAAAGGAACTAGTGCAGCTCTAACCATGACTACCTGTAGTTCTTTGTTGCTCACATGTAAGCTTGATCACACATGAGCAATGGAATCAGCTATCTTTGGGCCAGACTACATTGATCAAACCAGAAACTGAAAATACAGCAGATGAGCTTCAGGGCACTAACAGGTGTTCCTCTTTACATACATACTGACCATAGTTTAAACTTGGCCATAATAAGCTCATAATAGCTCGTAAATAACTGGTCCTGCACATAAAGATGTTTCACAGATCAGCAACATCAAGTTAGTTGTTAGAGAAGGCTGCAAGAACAATGTATATAATTGCTCCAGGGAATAGCAAACAGAGGAATCCTCTTTAAATTAGTTAAAAAGAACTCAGTAATAGTTTCACCTACCTCACTTGGGTTCCTGCACCAACATCCTTGGGCTTCTCAAGTTCCAGAGGTAACTTAGCTGCAGAATGGTCTGCATGTTTCTCCTGTGTCTCACAGACCTTCTCTTCCTCTCCTTTGCCATGAGGCTCCTCTTGTTCCCTGAGCCATGCCTGACCATTCTTCTGGTAGCTGCCCAAACTGTGGCAGGAATTATTTGCCTCTCTTTCCTGGTGATCATCTTCTTGCTCGGAGCCATGGGCACTTTCATGGGAATGGTCCAGCTCACTTAGGTGAGAGCTTCCCTGGCTGACATTACAAGAGGAGTCATATCTACTACTGCCAGCAGGACTATGAGAGAGTAAGAAAGTCCATCAGAAAAAAACAGTGACTTGGAGAAACACAAAGCAATCTGCACATCTAACAAACTGAGTGGGACATTAAATATTACTGAAAAGATGTGTTATAAAGTCATAATTAACTATTATGTTCCCTGAACTAGATCTAGACTTCCAAACCTCAAAACTTGGGTAGGCAGTAGAAATACTTCATACACAGCCTACCAGTGTATAGACCATTTGTGCCAATAGTCTTTCTTGCACCAGCTGCCTATTTCTTCACTTTATATTAGCCAGAAACTGCCAGTGAAGATATTCGAATAACCAGACAGGAATAAGAATGGAAACATAGCAATTCAGAGTGGAAGCGTTTCTGTCTTCTGCAGTGTCACTGCTGCTAAGGTCTTCACCATGATCATTTTAGCTGACCATTGTTCAAAAGTACGGTTAACTTAAAGTTAACTTTATTTTTATATATATTACATATTTCTGATAAAATACACTACAGTCATGATTAAGGTTATCAAGACTATCAACTTAAAACCTTTTGCAAAAGTAAAGCAATTGCTCAATGGGGAGCTAGCTATACATCTCGCTCCAAGAGAGCTTTTTCAAGAATTTAGTTTATACGAAAGACCAGCCCCAAAGGGGAATGATCTCTGTGATTCAGGACACCACGACTGAATTCCTAGAATCCTCACAGAAAATACAGTGGATGAAAATTTCTCATGCAGTCAGGAAAACTACAGCCAAGAATTAAGCAGCACTAATGTTTCACTTGCAACTTAGGAGAATTTGAAGCCAGATAGGAAGCCTTGCGAGTGCAGTGTTGAAATTACATAATCAGAAGCACGTTTCACTTATATCACAGAGATATACAGTTAGCAAGTCTCTGTTTTGATTTTTGAGGGCAACTGTAACTTAACATATGCACAAGACTGAATACAGACTCATTAAATACTGATAACTTCCTTTGGTGGTTTTCCTAACTGTAGAAAATAACCTTTGTGCAGAATTTAGGAACAGCAAGCATTAGAATGCCTTCGCTGATATATCTGAAAATGTTTTAAAATATTCAATAACATGAAATGAACCAAACTAGTTCTGTAAGACACCAGCAGCAAGTTAAATTACTCTCTACAATTAAAAACCTGTACCTCACATTTTGAAAACAAAATGCTCATTCCTTCCAATACCTTCTACCTAATGTTACTTTTTTCTTAGCAAATACAACATAATTATCACAATAGAAGAAAGCAAAGTGAATTGTATGCATCGGAATTAACACACAAATAATACAACTTCTGCAAGGCTAATGAAATTCGCACTAAAAGCATCTCACTCAGAGGGACACAGTACAAGAACATGGAAAATCCAATTACACTTACAGAAAAAGGAGTGGGAAACGGTGAGAAAATGGTCTCAGGGCTCATACATGACTAGTGACTGTAGTTTGTCACATCCTCTGTGACAGCTATCAGTAATAATACTACAAACACTTGACAACAAACAGGGGATGGGACTGAGCTACAAACACCAGACACCAAGGCCAATATCTACTGCTGCAGTATTGCATTATAAATGGTCAAAAACTTGAAACCATTTATTATGACTCATTTGTAACTAGCCTTTTCTCTTTCAGTTGTTCCACGCTATTCAGATCTGCAGCCTGCGTGCTAGGATGAAGCATCGCTCCATTAGGAGCGGAATCAAGCTCAGTTTCTTTCAGTTCAGGCTTGTCTGGTTCATGGTCTTCTGCTTCATGATCTTCTGCCTGATCTTCTTTCTGCAGTTCACCTGAAATCATGTTCTGCTGATCTTCTGACTCTTGATCAAACTTCTCTCCTAGCTCTTTCTTGGATATATCATCAACAGCACTTGCACCAGATGGTTCTTCAGAAAGTTCATTGTCTACAGTGTCAGGCTGCCTTGAAGACAAGTTTACTTCTATATTTGCATCAGTCAGTTGATCTGGGACCACAGATTTTGAGTTTTCATCTGAACTAACTGTTCCTAACACCTTGTCATCTGGTTTTGACAAAGCCTGTGGTGGTACATGTGGTTCCGTTTTGGCAGAGGTCTCCCTGTTGTCTTTTTGCCAGGGAAAGGAGAAATCTAGCTTTTTCCCAAATACTGCTCCTTGGGCACTCTCTGGCTTACTCACCTTTTCTTCACTACCTCCTTCAAACAGAGTTGAAGAAAATTTCTTAAAGCTGGACATGAGACCCTGATCTGCCCCTGCTTTATTAACTGAAGGTTGCTGCTGAGAGAAGAATGACCCAAATGGCTTTCCACTATCAGCAGATGACATAAAGCTGAATTTTGGCAAACTGGGCATGCTTGGTATTTCAAAGACCATTTTACTACTGTTTGCATCTGAAGGAACATTATTAGGTTTACTCTGATTCTTCAAGTCACATTTGAAAGCAACCCCTTCAGCAGGCACCTCATCAAACACTAAATGTTTTGCCTGTTCAGCAGTTTGCTGTTCTACCTCACTTGTCTTCTCTTTGTTCTGCTGGAGCAGATGAACAGTGGGCTCATCAGCTGGAGCTGTGGGTTCTCTCCCATTACTAATGATCATGTCCTGCTGATCAATACCAGCATTGTCCTGATCCTCTGTAACAGCAGGCTCCGAATCAACTGTAGCACTCTCAGACAACTGGGAAAGGTCTGTGTCTGCCTCATCAGCTGGGGCTTCCATTTCCAGTTCAAACCCATCAGAATAGCCAGTCTGAAGGCTGTCAGAGGCTGCCTTGTCTGTAGGAACAGCCTGTTCCTCTGTTACACGTGAAGACCCCACATCTAGTTGGCATGTACTTATATCAGTGTGGTCAGCAGCCTCAGTCTGCACTGCATCAACTGCGTTACTGAGATCAGACTGGCATGGCTTACTATCCACCATCTCAGAGGGTTGTGCATAATTATCCAACTGCAGAATCTCAAGGGCTTGATTTTCACTAGACACTGCTGTTTCTGGAGTGATCTTCAAAGGTTCCTCTTTACAGGTTGCCAAGTTCCTTTCTTCCTCAGCTTCTACTTTCATAGGAGACTCTTTTGTGGAGTTCTCTTCTGTTGAAACAGGTAATAATACATCCTCCTTCAGAGAGCTCATAAGATCTCTTTTAGACTCTTTGGCTGCAGCTGCAATTTCTGTCTCACTAGAGTCTTTTTCTGGAGCAGACCCAGTGACATCTTTCACACTATTACTTTGAGGTTTAGGGGTAGATTTTTGAGGCATCTCTTTTGGAGATTCTTTTGGACCTTTAAAGATACCGAAGAGATCATTTGTGAAAGTTGGTGCTGGGCCACTTGGGAGGGATGAGAAACCAAAGAAAGAGGAGCTTTTCTTCTGTGCAGTAGGAGGTGCAGTAGCTTGAGGTTGGGAAAAGAAACTGGAAAATGTTTTAGGTGGTTTCATTTTTGTCATGAAACTTGAAAACATTTCAACTGAAGAATCCAGTACAGATTTATCACCCTCAGGTTCCTTAGGTTTGTTTTGCAAATCAGATGCCTCTGGCATTTTAGAAGAGTGTAGCTCTTGTGCTTGTTGTAACCTGTCACCAAGAGTTTGTTCAGGTAATTTATCTTCTGGCAACTCATGCTGTACACATACTTCTTCAGAGACCACTTCATTTTTTATGTCACTTGTAATATTTATGTCATTTAGACTCTGGTCATCCATTTTAATACTTAAGGCCATGCTATAATCTTCCTTTTCAGGAGCTTGTTCTTTTGGAGAATAAGGCTCTTCTTTATCAACAGATAATGCAAAACTGTCCATTTTCCCTGTGCTACCCAAAGCGTAGTCTTCTGTCCCTATGGAAGTAGACTGAAGGCAAGGACCAGAAGCAGCCAAATTGGTTACTGCAGTGTCATTTTTCTGTGGAAGCTTCTCTAGGTCTTCCTCTTTAGCTCCCTGAGCAACACTTCCTACGTTTTCCACTGCCAACATTTCTGGATTATTTTCTGGGATCATGATGTTATTAGACATTTGTATGCCGGTCACTGCTGCAATAATATCATCAACTTCTTTATTGTCAGCATCTTGTTGCCTGGCAGAACTGTTAATTTTGACACCAGAGCCAGTGGAAATATTTTGCTTCACATCTGGCTTAGAGTTCACTAGTTTAGTTGATTTTGTATTATTCTCCTGTTCTGGAGCAGTTTGTGGCTTTTCATCCAAAAAGGATGTCAAATTGAAGAAGCTAAAGCTAGTACTTCTTTGAGGTACGCTCTTCTCAGCAGTTGGACTGCTGGAGAAGAAGGAGGGCAGATGAAACAGTCCCTCTGTTTCTTGCTGCTTCCCACTAGCAGAAGCAGTAGTAGGTGCTGAAGGCTTTGGCTCATCTGATCCAGTGAAGAAGGAGAAGATGCTCCTACTGGCTGACTGTGCTGGCTGTGATTTCAAAGCAGTGATATCAGAAAAGCTGAATGGGAAACTGAAACCTGACTCTTTAGGTGTCTGACCCAGCTTTGGTTTTGCCTGATTAACTGTGCCTTCTGAGTGATTTCCACCTTGTTGCTTTGGTGTAACTGCAGATATGCTGCTTTGCTGCAGAGATGACTGACTCATTTGGCTTGCTTTGGGACCTACACTCATTGGCATCTGTGAAGCGATTTCAGGAGGCACTTTTTTATTCTCAGGAGACTCCTCCTCAGCTTTTCTGCTTCGTTGTTCCATTTGCACCCCAGGGCTAGGAGAGGCCTGCCCGTCCATGCCTTCTGTTCTCACCCCTTCCTTAGGGGTAGAGGACAGACATGGTGTACTGCCACTTTGAAGACCCTCAAACTTCTCAGTTTGTTGTCTTGACTCAGCCACAGTTCTGATATTGGTTTTTGGCAGAGTTGCAGTACTTGAGGTTGGTTGAGAAGACACAGCCTCCACTTTGAAGAGTTCTCCAAGAGATCCAAATAATGATGAGATGCTGGAAGTTTCCTTCTGTTCTGGCTGTATCACCTTTTCTGGCTTACCACTTTGACTTTCTTCCAAATCTGGTGATGGCTGTGATGCTTTGCTTACTTGCGTTTTAAAGAAATCAAAAAATCCAGAAGCTTGGGTTTTGTTGGCAGTTGACTTTGCAGGAGAATCTTCTCCAAGACTAAACAATTTCAGAGCACTTTTAAATAATGTCTCTTCATGCTCAGTAGCTGGATTGCTCTGATTTGGCTGTGACTGACTAGGTTCATTAATACTTGCATGCCCTTCAAGATGCCTGGAAGTTGGTGTTGCTTTAACAGTTCTCTCTTCTTGCATGGGTTTGCCATCTGGAGCAGTTTGGCTCAGTTGAGGAGATTTTGTAAATCCTGTTTTTTTAACATGGATGCTTTCATTCCTATTTAATTCTGGTGTTTCATTTCTAGCAGCCTCCCAATTAAGTTCTGATGAAGTATTTCTTCTCTGTTCTGATGTAGCAGGAAACTTTTGCCCTGCTTGTGTCTCATCTAATTTATTATTTGGTGAAAGGGATAATACATCAGCTTTATTTTCAGATGATTTTGACTGTGTGTCTTTTCTCTTCAAGGCAGAATCTTCTGGTCTCTCAGGGTCAGGACCTGAAGGCTTTCCAATTAGTCCACCCAAAGCAGAAAATAAAGAGCTAACTTTGTTCACTGGCGTTTTCTTATGTTCCTCCGTCTTTTTTGCTTCAAGTACTATTTCAGCAGATGACACAGTTTCTTCAGCTTTAGGAGCAGACTGAAACAGATGGAAACCAAAGAATCCTGATGACCCACTCCCAGTAGTTGTCACAGGAACAGCCTTATCCACTTCCTTGGTGTGGCCTTCCTTACTCAGCAATTTATCAAAAGCCACTCTGGAATGTATTCTGAGATCAAGGGTTAGCGGAGACTCCTCTGAATAATTCAGGGCTTCCTTCTCAGGTCTAAAATCTACTTTGAGTTTTTGAAGTTTATAACCTGAGAAGTCTAACGGCTGTTCTCTCTGGTAGTAAATAGACTCTTCAAACATTTGTGAAAAAGTCTCCAAATTCATGTTCATTAGCTGATTGCTCCTCTGCAAAGCTACTGACAAATCCAGAGGTTTATTTGTTGCATAATCATCTAAAGACTCTTCTTCAGCAAACCAAAACAGCTCATCTTCACTGCCAAGAGGGACTTTGAAACCACAAACTGCAATTGTGCTGTCCTCTAGCACAGCTCTTGGAATGGAATCCATCTGAAAATTATAATCCCAGCAGTCCAGGTAGGAATACGTTTCGGGAGCACACACATAGACATACTGTCCAGTGGGATCAGTGAGAAGTGAATACACATACTGGCTATCACTGTACATGTAGTATCCACAATCACCATCTTCTGATGGCCACCATATACCCTGTTCAAGCATCATTAGCCACTCCTGATACTCCTGGCTATAGGATGAGTACATAAAGCTCTCATCCATACTTAAAGTCTCTTGGTCAATTAGAGTCCACATAGTCGCATCACAGCCAGAGGAGTAGCTTAAATCCATGGGCAACTCTTCCAGTGAGTAACTGCCATCTCTTTCAAATGGTGGAAAGGTGCTGTAACTTTCATTGAGAGAATTAGCAGTCCGTGCATCATTTTCTTCTGAACAAACATCTGGAAACATTAACTGGTCAAATGACTCATATGACATTACACTTAAATCTAAACTCTGTCCATCAAAATTGGCATTAGTCTGCCAATTCGTCACATTTGCATTTCCATCCTTTTTACAGAGATTCACTATCATATCATTTTCAGGCCAGTCCAAGAACTGAGGGGGCAGAGCACAGTTCTGGTTCAACATGTAGTAAACTGGTACTGCTGTCTTGTGAGCGTCAGCAAGTTCCCCAACTTCATATTCCCATTCAAAGCTAGAATGGCTTCTTGTTTCCTGAAAAACTGAGTACTGCTCTGTAGGGTTATAGCTTTTATTAGTTAAGTTGAGAAATTCAGTTGATCCTTTGTTTAAGACAGTTGGAAAAACTCCAGATCCTGAATCCTGATAAGGGATATGCCTACTATTTTCAGACTTTCCAGACAAGTCCTGTACCTTGTCTTGAGGATTTAAAGCATCAGAATGCCCACAATGGGAAACCTGGGGCTCAGCTGTTTTATTTACTCTTGCACTGGACAGGCAGTCAGTAGTTTTGGATGATTCAGTCGTTTTCACATTATCTAGTTTATCCTTTGGTCTGGGAAGGAGATTTTTTAAGAAGCTGGAAGCTTCTTGCTTTTCTACAGTGCTGCTTTGAGTGTCAGAAGCCGTTCCGGAGTTGCTGGGTTTTGTCTCTGAGCTAGAATCCTCCCCTCTATCAAAAAGCTTCACAAAGCCTAGAGAGTTTGTCTTCATCTTCTCTTGCTTACATTCAGCTAAGTTTTCACCTGAAGCTAATTTAAATAAACCAGAAAATAATCCAGGAGAACTGCTTTTCTGGCCATCAGTCTCACTTTTAAGAGTCAAGTCTTGATTAGTGGCTGTGTTTTCATTGGAGGAAATGTGAAGAAACCCAGAAAGAAAACCTGGTGTGTGCTTCTTCTGCATATCATCTGCACTTGCAGCTTCTGGCCCTCTGGCTGAAGAGACTGATTCAACAGAGCTATCATTTAAATGTGGTGCATTTAGTCCTTCTCTTGTCAATCCTCCTTTTACATTTCTAGGTTCTTTCTGAACAGTCTTAGTTCTCTGCTGCTCTCCTGTAGCCTTAAACATAGCAGAGGCACTCTCTTGGTGTTTTTTTCTATTTACTTGGGCACTAGATAGGTTTTCTTTTTTCATGTTTTTTGTTTGTTCAAGTTCCTCTTTATGGTCTGATAAATTTGGAACAGAGCTAGATTTTGATGAAAAGGCATTTTTTGAATTAGTCTTTTTGTCTTCAAGCAAAGAAATGTCACTAGAACTCAGATTACTTCTTTGGTCCTGTGAAGGTGCTAGATTTTCTGCAGAAGAAAATTTAAATAATGAAGGAATAAAACCTTCTTTCTCATTCATATGTTCCTGCTTTTCTGATAAAACCAACCCACTCAAAAAAGGAAGTTTCCCAGTGAAAGGAAACGAGTGTTCCTCATTTGATGAACTATTTTGTCTTACATCCTCCTCAGACTTATGGCTTTTAAAAAGCCCAGATGTACTTACTTTCTGCCCTTGTTCAGCAGAAGGAAGCAACAACTGACTGAAAGATTTCTTGAGTGGACTGAAAAAGCTTTCAGATGCTGTACCCTGATCTTGAGGCTGTGAATTAAGTTCCACATTACTTCTGTTTTGCTTGTTTCCCAGCCCATGACCTGTAGCATGCTGATCCTCTAAGCGATTTGAAGGAAGCTGTTCCCTGGCAGTGGGTGTACCCTCTTGCACAGTGGTATCTGGCTGCTTTGTAACATGATGCAAATCTGACTGCTTCTGTGGCGCATCCTGCTGCTTGGGAGACAAGAGACCATCAAAATTGGCTTTCAGACCGAAGGAACTGACTGAGCTTGTGAGCCTGCCAAAAATTGAAGACACAGAAGTGCTATTTGTGTTCACCTCTGTCTCACTTCTAGACTCACTCAGCTGTATCTCTGGAATAACACTGCTGGTCCTGGCTGCCATCTGTCCAGATGGTTTCTCGCTTCTGTTTGCCTCATCAACTTTCACGGCGTGGCTGTCCTCTTCAGTGTGCTCCTCCTTTATGACTTCTTGTTTTGGCACTTCCTTCTCAGAGAAGATCTTTAAAGGATTCAACATGCCTAGAACAGAATTCATAACCGAATGTTGGCTCTGCTGGCTGCTGGTGGTAGTTTCTTGTGATTGCTGGAGATGAGGCAGTGCAGAAGCCTGACTGTCAATCTCAGTGGTTTCTGGCTTGTTGCAGTTTACAGTCTGAGCTCTTTTATCACCACTCACCTGGGATGGTAGCAAAGAGTGAATGGAGAACTTTGTGTCAGCTTTACCATCTGCTATCATTCCAGAAGATGAACTAGAAAATACATTTGAGATTCCACTTTCTGATGAGTTTCTGGTTTCTGTCTTCTCTGGAGTGGAAGAAACAAGTTTTTCAACAGAGGCTGTGAGTTGCTTTGTGCTTGACCCCACCTTTTCAGTGAAAGAGCTGAACAGAGAATTCACTGTATTCTTCACACCTGACAAGTCTGGGAGAGGTTCACATTTGCCCTTGGTACTCTCCTCTACAGCAGGATGTTTGGTCTGTTCAGACTTCGGGCCTTCTACTGAATTATCAACATTATCCTGCTTCAGTGACATGCTCTCAACATTTTTTCTGGTCTCTGGCAACGTACCAAATTTGCTGATTTCTTCCTCCTTTTCAGCCAAGTATTCCGAAACTGATTCTACCAGACACTGAAGTTCATCCATGGTGTCGATGTACTCCTCGCTGGGTTCTTCAACAGGAGACTGTGTTAAGTCTTGCACAGGATGACCATGCTTGCTCCCTTTAGTTTTGTGGGTTTTATCACAGCTAGCCTTTAACTGGGAGCCCATGTTTGCAGGGTAATTAACAGTGAAGTCTCTCAAATGGCTGATGTCAGAATCACACCAAGTTGGTGAAAGCATAGCCAGTTCCTCCATTTCATCATCTGAAACAGGCGAGTACTGGAACTCATCAGAAGCACTGCTGTCAAATTCCTCGAGGACATCCACAGGCACAAAAGTGTTATCTGGAATCCCTGTGAGTTTCATGTCTTCACTGTTACTGAGGTGGAGTGAGCCTTCATGGTTGACTCCCTGCCTGTTGGGCAACTTGCCACTTTTAACCATTAAGCCATTTTTGTACGGACGCAGGATGGGATAATCAGGTAACTGTTCCTTACTTTCAGAGCTGCTGGTATATTTTCCAGTTCTATCATATACTGGGAAATCATTATTAGGTTCAGAACTAGTTGCCACACCATTGAAATAAACTGTTTTCTCCCCAGGAAACTGCAGACCTTCATTACTTGGCAGGCTTACTTGTTCACCCTCTTCAAAATTGTATCGCAGCTTCTTTTTCCTTCTCCTATCTATTGTGTCATATTCCTGAGGATACCTAGGGACATCTACAGACCCTGACTCCACACACACATTTTGGTAGCACCTTGATCTTTCATAGTGATCAAAATTTTCTGGTTTTGAGAGAGTTTGTGTCTTTTTTACATTTGTGTCCTGCCAACTTCTATTTTTATGACTCTTTTCTAAGAATTCATCTATTAGTAGTTTTCCTAGCTCTTCATAGTTACTCTCCTGTTCTTCATCTCCATCTTCACAGTTAAATAGAATGATCCTGACTCTTTCATTTCTATCTAGAGAACCTTGTCTAAGATGAGAAATAAAAAGGGTGGGAGGGAAAGGAAGAGAAGCAGCAAAAAAAAAAAAATGGAAAGGAAAAATAACAGTATTTTTAAAAAGCTCTAGAAAGGACATAAAAAATAGTAATGAAAAAACATGCATTAAATAAAGGAAAATTAAAATGAGAAACATTCAGAGATAAAAAAAACTGAAACCCTGCCAATTTACCACCATTACATTTCAATCAAGTAGTCAAAAAAAGCAGCATGGGTTATGATATTCCACCAGTTACAGTTTCACAAAATTTTTAAATGCTTGTTTGAAGGAGAACAGCTTTTTGTGATCAAGTGAGGGCACACAGCCTTGGCTGCACCAGTACTCTGCTGTTACTTTTTTAGGCATGCTGAAAAAAAGTCACTTATTACAGTAACGGGACTACTTTGAGATACAGTGCCCACGCACACCATTCCACTATGCTATGCATGCATTTCGGTCACTCTAGGCTGCAGACTTTGTTTTAGCAGTACTCATAAAGCACACAGGCACTTTTTTTTTTTTTCTCTCAAGTGTGGCTACAGAGCAGAGAGTGCATGCAAAGACTCTGGAGTCACTGGACTCCAGGGAAGTGGGTACAAGGGACAAAATGCACATGAGAACAGAACAAGCTCCAGCTACTCAATCACTCCTCTTTTCTGCAAAGGCTCTCACTGCAGCTAGTGCCCTCAGGGGGCTCCTACCAATGCAAAATGAAGATCCGCAGAGCTGTTGCTGCATCTGAGGGCAAAACAAAACATTCACAATGGATATTAGCCATAGTAAGCCACAGATGCTTTCCAGGATCTGTACTTCCCATTTATAATGCATCTAAACAGATCCAACTATCTATACTTGTCCATTGTCAGAGAGTGGATTAAAGCAGCTAGTGTTTTGCTATCAAACAATCCAAAGCTTCCTAGAAAACCAAGTACATGACACTTGGGATTTTGGGATTAGTTCTTAGCCCTTGATCAGAAGGACTATCTCAACTGTTCAGCCTGAAGGCCAGTAGCAAAAAAGCTTCCTCTTTATTCTAAATCTCACAAGAAGAGTTCTTACCAGCCTACATAAAAATAAACAGGCAGAAAATTGATGTAAAAAAAAAAAAAATAAAATCAAAATGCTCATTTGAAAGATGCGCAGCAGCTTTGTCTCACATCATTCATTGTTGAGAACTACGGATCATGAGGGCACACATGCCCTGACCCCATAAAAGCAGGGCAAGAGAAGGGAAAGGGCAAAGGACACATGAGCATTGTATGGATACTGCTAATACAAGAGTCTTCACCTTGAGAGCTGTCTGGGGCACCCCAGTATAGGGTATTGATGGGATAGACCTGAGAAAGAAATAGGTCACTGCATTTTCATTACTGCTGGTTTAGTGCTTCATTTGCACCAGTATTAGCTAACTTACATTAATTGGAAATGTACTAATTACTTTAAATGAGCCCTCCTGTACACAGTCTAGAACACATACCACACTTCTTACTTGCAATTTTAAGTTGGTAATTGAAATAATTTTCTTAATGAAATTTAAGATTCCCAGGGCCACCATAGTTACTGGATCAAGCCCTTCCAAATCTCAGCTGAAAGCAATGGGAGCTACATGAATGCCTGAAGAGCCATTAGGTGTAAATGCTGAACCAATAATTGACTAATTTAGGCATAAAGGGAATTACTTTTCTTTCTGAATTCCTCCCCTCCATAAGTGTTTCCCCTGCTATTCCACAAAGCATTCCTTTTACTAGAAATAAAACAATGACAAGTCCAACACCTGAAAGGCGAAAAAGATTACATCAGCCCAGCATTAAACTACCACAGATCTGAAACAGAGCCAAGGCAAACAGCGAGTATTAGCTGAAACATATCACAAGACCACTTCACAGCAGCAACAATAAGGAGACAAGCACACAGGCTGCAAAGAGGTTAACCCACCTATCAGACAGTTCTAGAGAGCGCCTGCTCCCTAGCGAGCACTGGCGGCTTGTCATTTGGCTAGACTCAGATGTGGACTCTAGGTCAGTGCGGCCACTCACAGTGGAATCTATGCTATCATATCGCCTTGGAAGTAAATAGAGCAAGAGCAGGGAGACATGGAGGACACATGGTTACACAAAGTTAACACTGCAAAGAAAAGTTAGTGCTTAAAAATAAATCTGAGGGGAAGATGTCTGCTATTCTGAAACCAAACCGGCTGTTGGCAACAAAACACACTCCAAGGATAAATAAGTATAGTGCTTGTTTCTCCTTAGGAGAGTGGGGAATAAAAACACATGTACTTCTACTGAAGGAACATAATTATGTGTAACAGCTGATAAAGAGGATCATGACTTTTCCAGTCAAATTCAAATGTTGTAAGAAAAAAGCTGAGGTGTTAATATAGCCAGTTTCTGTTGAAGCATTCTGGCATAGACAACTTTTCGTCCAATTCAAGACAGAAACCACCAACTGCAGTCTGCCAGGAACACTGACTTGATCAGGTGGCTGCCTGGTCCACAGCACTTAGAGCTGCTAGGAGCAAAAGTCAAACAACAATACTCAGCTACAGCTGCATTTTCAAAATATTTAAGATCTACCCATGTGCTTTTCTTCAGCTAGCTCTCGTTAGACATACCTTTCTGATAAGAACAAGAATCCCACATAGCTTCTTTGAAAAGCTTATTTGCATTTTCTAAGTTTTAAGATTAAATATGTAGCAAAAAATCTTGCTGGGCATGAGGAAAATGCACATGGGAACAGGAATGCTCAGAGGGAATCAATCATCATCTAGGACTTGCCTTCTTGAAGGGAAAGTAATTTTAGACCAAAGCACACTACAAATCTTGTAATTTTTAAATAGACGTTATCAGTCCAGATGCTTTCATATCTTTATATTCATATCATTACCTTCAGGAAATCAGAAAATACATGTTCCATCTCCATATTTTTTAACAATTCAAACCAAAAGTGCTTCTTTGGATGGTCTTACATCCATTAGATAAAGTTAAAGGTTCACACACTTCCTGACTCCAAGGAAGGCAAGTCATGAAAAATTACCTGTATTCTCAACACTACCCCAGGAAGTCACGTAACTCTGAAAACAGCCAGCCACCACTGGCTTTCTCGGTCTGGGGGCCCAATACCCCTGTTCAGCTTGGCTCTTCCATAAAGAAAAACGTTCACCTCATCTTCCCAGGCTCTCAGTAAGATCTTCAGCAATTTTAACACTGCAAACCAGTAGTACAGTACAGCATAGGAAATGGAATAACGTGCTTATATAAGATACCTAATGGACTAGGAAAAGAGCACTAAGAATGACATGTCACACTGCAGTAAATGCATTTTTGTTGGAACATTTGCCTCGAAATCTCAATAACAGTAACAACATTAAGTGTTGCCATTAAACTTCAGTCTTTACCATTAAAGACCATAAGGTAAAAATGAGTAAAATTTAGCCTCAGTCATACACCCATGAGGACAAGTGAATTCAGGTTAGGACTTCGGGAAACAAGAACATTCTTACCAAGGGGGATAAAGTAGAATGATTCAGTTATAACACATATAAAACGTGCACCTCTAACTATGACAGTGTTTAAGCATCTGGTTCTTCCTCCCACACCAAAGGCAGAAGCAGCAGCATGGCCTCTTCCACATACCCACTCTTACCAAGCTGACCAGCACTGTCCAGGTTCTTCTGCTCTCCCTTTACGCTTAACTCACCCTTTATTTGGAACAGCAGTTTTATAAAGTTTATACAGTTGCCAGCACAACCAGCTCTAGCTCACAGACATTATCCTAGTAAGTTAATGCTGTAATGCTTAATACTTAAAGAAGATAAAAGCAGTTGTGAAACTACTGATTTATGGTCAAAAAGGTAATTTAAGCAAGTACTCTATCTTTCATACAGCTCAAAGGAAACCAAAAGAGAAAATACACTCTTCAACAGTGCTACATGGCAACAGAAAAAAACCCCAAGCCTAATCTGCTATAGACTGTCTTCTTGAATATTGTTTTGGCAGAGCTAACAGAAGAACAGGAGCTAATCCAGAAGAGAAAATAAATCTGCTCAGGATAAGTCTGTTAGACCATGTTTCGCTGGCTTGGGAAGCACACCCATACAATGGCACCAAACAAGCAATTACCCAGTGCTCTGGCCTTCAAAGATAAGGTACAACCAAGAATAAGTTACCTTGATCTTGAGCATATCTTTAAACAGTAATTCACTGAGCTGCCGGATCTGGTGTAAAACATAGCCTTATGGGTTCTTCCTGGTTCACAGCAGAGTCTCAGCTTTAACAAAACATGTAACATCTTCCTATCAGAGGCCTTTCAGAGCCCTTGAGCTGCCTTCCTCTGCTAGTATGGCACCTTCAGGGTCTGCTATGGAAAGTCAATGGGAAAAGAAGAATTACCCACAAGACAGCACCCACCTGATGGCCACGTGCTCCCGAAAATCCAGATCACAATTCTGTAGGGACTCGGCACAGGACTCCCGCAAGACACCTTGCTGCTGCAGGCGCGACGGTACGGTGAACTGGTGCACAGAGGCATTGGGCTGCGCAGTCGTGTGGTATAGAGGAATGCTGTTACTTGTCTCACTGCGATAGTCACTATCTCGATCATCCACAGCACTGTCAGCATCTTCAAAGGCTAAGAAATAAAAGCAGTTAAGGGCACAGCTCTCTCAAGTTGCCTTGCTGGGACAGTGAAGCCTATTTAGTTTCTAAAGAATGACAATAAAATGCTATTTCTGCTATGGATGTATCTTCATCTGGTAGAGAGTTATGACTTCCAGTTCTCTCAATTATGTACCACAGAATTCCAGTGATTGCCTCCACACCCTAGTTTCCTACTTCCTATCATAGGAGTTTATTTCTCTGTAGGCATTCCTAATAAGCAAATTAAGATGTTTTTATTTGAAACAAACAAACAAACCCACACCAACACCTAAAATTTCAGGTTCTTTACTGTTGCCAAAGTGAGCATTTAGATGTTGGAAAAAAAAACTCCAAAATATTCCTTTATGGAAAGCTCTTTCCTGGAAACTTTTCAACCTTTAAGATGTAATACTATCTCTTCTCTTCTCACATCCTTAACCAGTACTCTAGGATTCTAGATTCTTTTTTTAAAGTGCCTTTTATTTTGGTAAAAGTATTAAGTTAAGAGAAACTAAAGAAAAGCACTCAGTAGGAAAAAAAAGAAGAACTGGGAGACCAGTTCTGCTTACAAACAATTATACTACTTCTTATAAGGGAAAAATTGAACGTTAGCTTAATTTTAGTAGTCAACAGTAATGATAAGCTTCAAAAGGGTAGAAACTCATTTCCAGTGAGTCCCTCTCCCTGCAGAAACATTTCTGCTTGCTATCCCTTCAGAAAAAGAGAATACAGAGTTATAGTGAGGAAAGGTATAAAAAATACAGTAATGATGGATGGCTGTATTTGGCTGTGCAGGATGCAAGTTTATCTTTGCAAGCTTAAACTGAAATACACACACCATTAACATGCTTGAAACAAAGGAAAATAAGGATCAGCCATTATTCACACTCTCTGCCACCAAAAGCCTGTCTAAAAAGGACAATCAAATTAAAGCCCCCTCTGATAAGTTATTCAACAGTATGTGTCCTACATAGCCATTCACCATGAGGCAGACCAATAAAGTGAAAGTGCTGTTTTCATGTCAGATCATTTAAAAACCCTGAATTTAACTGCTGAAATTCCAAGCAGATGGAAAGCAGCATCAGGGAACACCTTTTAGTTCCACAGGCACTTCCCACACCTCCAAATTCAATTTCCATTTTTTTTAATCCAAGCTAAGATTTGTTCTTAGTGATCTTTTTAGTTTCTTCCCAACTGAGTAAGATTATATCAGTGCTCTAAAGTGGATGGAAGAGTGGAAGACAACCCCAGCAGAAAACATGTCTGCAAAATACAAACCACTTCAAAAAGCCTGGCTGTACTCTCTTAAGTACCATCAATTCAATTTGATTGTCCACAATGAAAGTGGAGTTAAGCCTCCTACTTCTTAGTAGTTTAAATGCTGCGGAGTTCTTGTCAGTCTCTAGTCAACTGAAATTAATAGCAATCATACACTGCTTTGTTCAGCTTTATTAAAATCACAGTTTCCATCAATTTTCTTGCAGTTCAGTGCTTAGGAGAAACACTCAAGATGTGCTACACAAAAATTATTTCACACACCAAAGTGCCAAACCCCTCTGAGGAGGGCCAAACTTCCAGTCTGTGGAACAAGGACTGATCTGTTTGTAGATCACAAGGTACATGCCATCCTCAGAAAGATAATGAGCTCTTACTCAACAGAGCAATGTCATTGCTGAACACTAGAACCATTACCAACTCAATGCACAAGAATTACTTTTATTTGGACAGAAACACTGTTTCAAAGAGCTTTCTAATGCCTCACTTCACTGCTCAAGTAATTTCTTCTTCCCATCAAACATAACTCTCATTTAAGATAAAGCCTAAGTAACACTGGTATGATGCAAAGTTCCTCCAGCTGTGGCTGTGTAATCATTAACACTTGTAGGGGCTTAAGGCAGTCCAAGTGAGTTACAGGTTTGGTATCTGGCAAGAGACACAGACCAACACCTCTAGGGATAAACAGTTTAATTCACCACAATAGTATAACCACAAATCCAAATCAGTAGTACTATTTTTTTGACCCAGATTATTGTGACTCCAGTAAGTCACTAACACAGGGCTAAACTTACTATCAGCATGTGAAAAAACTTAACACAATTACAGTTACTGGGAATCAGGACACAGCTTCTCCAGGTCACCAATTCTACCCAGCTGGCCAGCTCAGAGATTCCCAAATTCCCTGATCAAACTGTTGCAGAAGCACAAGCTGGATTTGTTAACCAGTCATCACATCTCATCTTTGCACTATCAAATGAAGATTTCCCATACGAACCACAGTATGTCTAAGCAACATCTAAAAATAGCTGATAAGCTTAAATGTTTGTCAAACATTTACAGCATATATGTTTACAAAAGGTGGCACCAGAATTTCTCCCACTTCTTACTGGTGTGCAACATGAGGGACTCTTAGAGGTCATGACACAAAATGCCTCTCTGATGACAAGTTTAAAGAATGCCAGGCTCCAGCTACCACAAACATCAATGAGGTAGAAACATGTTGATTCTCATCAGATGTTAATGCCAGGCAGAAATACTCAATTGACTCATAAATAAGGGCCACCTCCAGAAACTCTTACACATGCTGAATTGTATCTACCCTGCAAGTGATCTCCCTTTATTTAACAGAAGTGTTCACAAATGAGGACATTGCTCAGACTGATTAAAAGCACCAAAACCTGGCCTGTATATGGCTTATAGCACATACCACCTTTGCAAGAAAGTATACTGTGAAATCTCTGCACATGGTGATGATCCTATTCATTAACAGACTTGACAAATTTTATTTAAGCAAGAGACTGACAAGAACTTGCAAAAGCAGCTTTGGGGATGCAGCATCCCTTCAAATGGTGAGGTCAGGCATTACAGCCCATGTTTTAGCAAAACAGCCTTCACAACACACATGGTGTGATGAATTCAAGCACTGTCTTCTTCAAACAGGTGATACAACAAGTCTTCCTTAAGGAAAGTTATAGCTTCGCCTCAGTCTCTGAAGATCAGTTAATTAATAACAAGATACAAAACAATAAATATAAAAAGTAATTGTTTTATCCCAGTTTGAGAAATTTTACATATACCAAAGAGCTCTCAAGGGTTGAAAACTGTTTCTTTGTTGCTGGACCCACTGTGTAGAGTGGGGAGTAAGGCCAAAGGGGCAAGGTAAGAGCATTCTATTCATATTTAACAGTTGAATATTCATGCATATAGGCAGCATAAGAAGAAAACCCACTGGACAATCACATCACACAGTAGGATTTTTACAAAGAGTGGGGAAAAAAAAAATCAAGAAAGAAGATAGCTTCTCTGAAACAAGCTGCCTTCTGGAAACCCTGTTGCTCCTTCCCACTCCTGACTCCAGAAGTTATTACACCACTGTTACAGGGCAGAACACATACAACTTTTAATATGCTGACTTCAAAACCACTTCGCACAAGCCAGCTCTACCAGTCACATTTAACTTCTGCCAACTTCCTTTACATCAACCTTCAGGACAGGAAGGAAAGCTAACAGGAAAAACTATTACAGGTGGCTGGATGAATGCACTTTCAGAAGTGTTTGTTGTTTTAAGGTCCCCATGCACGTCAGGATTTCCTCTCAAAAGGTTGAAATTGCCTCCTGCTTTTCTAGCAGTGATGTGTCATCAACCACTGGGAGCTGGGGTCCAGTCCCTAAACTTAGTTATCCTCCACAAACTTGAGCAAACACTTGGGCAAAAGCAGTAGATGTAGCACATTCAGGAAGGAGGTTCATGTAAGGTTCTGCATCCCAAAACCCCACTACTTCTCCAAAGTAAGCCACTGAGCTTTTCACAGCTTTTGTCTGGTTTTAATGGTAGAAAAGAAGAAAGTGCACTAACTGAAGGAATGACTTCCAGTCCAAGTCCAGAAGAGATCTCTGCCAGCCCCACACCAGGGCCTTTGCAACTCACATTTCCCACCCTTTATACATTTAAATAGCTTTTCACAATAGCTGCCAACAACTTCCTTAAGTCTCAGACCCCAATACTTCACTGTTTACTGAACCATTGACACTTCTGCCAACCAAGTACATTTTCTGAAATCTTATAATCAAAATGGATACTAGTTTAAAGAGGACTACTGAAGTAACAAGGAGGAAAAAACAAAATCTCAAAAGGACACAAGGATATTTTTCTGAGGCTCTTCCATAGCTCTCCATGCTAAAAAATCATAGGTTTAAATAAAGTACAACTTTGCAGATCATTAGTTCATCCTATTGCCCTCACCACTTAAAAATACATTAGCAATTTGCATAATTTTAAAACAGCAAGTTAGCAATACTCAGTCTTCAGTTTAAGAGCTTTCATAACCTTGTTTTTCCCACCTGAAAATATTTGCTGCTGCTGAAACACTCAACAGCCAAGAACTAGACTGACAGTCTGAAGTCCAAACACTGCCTTGAATATCTACCCTACTTGTTTCAGTCTCTCTTTCCTAAAAATGAAACCAAGTCCAGGGAACAATATGTCTCTTTTCTAAAATGCCCTCTGCCCAACTAGAAAGGCCCTGGGCTACAGCATTCCTCTTGCGAGAAGCTCTCACCAGGAAAAACTCTTCTGGCTACCAACATGCTGGTGCTGCTGCTTTTTTCTCAGTCGCTGTTGTAAGTTTACAATCGGAAGTATATTTTTCATTACCTTGTCAAGCTAATGGAGTTCATTTGGAAACATCATCAACACTGGTCTAAGCCTGCCTGTAAGGATGCTAACATGATTTCAAAGAGGACAGCACAGGAAGGATGAAGTAGAGGGAGGGAGCTCCATGAATGCAAGTACCTTTTAAAACACAACACACCAACACTCCAGATAAACAAGTGAAATACCCCCTGCACAACCCTCGTAAATCTCTCACAGACCAATGCCTAAGCACCCCACTTCCTTCCAAAACACACAAAATTAGGGAATAAGAGAAAGCTATTTAGGACTCTACTCTTTATTTTAGTGGTATACAATAGTTTAGTTAATTCTCAGTTATCCTATTACACCTCAGAATAACCCCAAACAAATGAGACATTCAACACTGATAGCATGAGGAAGTCATCGACACTGTTAATGCCCAAAGAACTTATGGTTTGATCAAAGACAGGAGAACAAGGACAAAACATGTAATGGGAGGAGAGAAACAGAAAAGTCACTGGTGAAAGACTTCTAAAATGCAGAACAGGCCCATGTGTGAAATGAACTGTAACATTAGCTGGACACCAGACTTAAGTTACTTGGCTGCAGTAATAACATCCTCTCCAAATTCCATTATCTGAAAAATCGAAGAACATCAGGCAGAATCTCCTCCCTGCTGGCATCAGTCACAGTGATCCTTCTTTGCATGCTCCCCTCAGCAACACCCTCGCTGTTGGTTTAACACAGGGAACAGACACCTTCATGCTAAGACTGATGGATTAATCTCTGCATGTACCATGGGCAGAAGCCATACACTGTGTCTTGAGCAGAAGCCTTGCCTGTTGGAACCTGTAAGACTTCCATAAAGTGAAGATGCTTTAGGCACAATTTCTGGAAAAAATAAACAAAAACCTTGTAGCTTTTGCTAAAGTTATCACACCAGTCTTCAGGTGCAGGTATTAGCTCTACAGAGACAGATGCGGTATCTGACTTTTATCTTTCCAAGGCTGGTAAAGCAAGGCTCTACCACTTTTGCCATGATACTGTCTCACCAAGCTTGAATATGCTACAATACCTACAACCCTTCTTCTGTCACATTGGTGTGCACCAGCCATTTCTGCTTTCAGATTTGCTCCTATTTGTAGCATTTGGAATTTCTGTGACCACTTCCAGTGCATCTTTGTTTCTTAGTAAAACAATCACCATAGATTCCCTTGTGGTTTTCAGTTACATTGATTTGGGATACGTGGGTATGAAGACCAATACAAAAGACATTTAACAAGTGAAAAAACAGAAATCACCTACACAGAAAAAGAATAATAGTCCAATTCTGCCATCTCATCCTCGAATTCCAGTAGAAGGCACAAGCAACGCATTTAAGACATGGTCAAAACAAAACTAAACTGTGAAAAAATGAATGGCCATCCATCCACACAAATATGAAGGTTCAGTGTAAGTAAAAGAAAATACAATGAAACAGATTTTCTATATGCATGAATATTTCCACTTTCCTCATACTGGAGCATGCTGTATCACTATGGGATCAGAAAACTTGCAAGAAATCAAACTGTTACATACTCAGCTGCTCTCCCCATCCGAAATAACTCCAGTTGCCTGCATGTAACACAAATGGCAGCAAAGAACAGGAATTGAAAAAGAAAGCTTAGAAAAACAAACCATGAGAATACTTTTCATGTATTTAAGATCCCTTATAGATTGTAAGCTTACAAATGTAAGATAATATTTTCTTTATAAAGACAACATTGGATTTATTTTGGAGCTTACTCTTCATTGTCCAGTTTGTTTATAAGACATTCTGAAGATTAATATCACTGTAAATGCTAGGAATTATTAAGCAATTATTTATTAACACAAGTAGACAAAACACTTGTCAACACACTACTTATCGAGAGCAGTTAAACACCTATTACACATCCTAGACAGAATGTCCCAGAAATCAGAATCCAGTTCATGTCAAAGTTAAACTGCAAGTTGGTAAGACAGCCAAGTTATCACTTATCAATATCCATGTTGTCACTCCAAGGTCATACTCGGTATGATGGAGGCAACAAACCACATACAACCCTCAAAGCACCTTGGAAGCATGCACACAACTTGCGACTCCAGGAAAAGCTTCAGCATTTCTAGAAGATGGCATGTAAAAAATGCTTTAAAAAGTGAAGTTTACAGGAGAGTTGATGCTTAAGTGCAGCAGTCAATAAAGAAATTCTTCACATGCAGGCAGAGAACAAGTGAGAGCTTTCTATTCTGGCTACCAGCCTCATCTCTAGCTACTAGCCAGGCACACATTTCCAGGAGGGAGATAGTTCAGAGCATTCAAAAAAATGACACCCCCTGCCCTCATTAACAAGACTCACAGTTAGAATAAGCTGGTTCTTGCTTTTAGCTGAAATTGAAAAAAAAAAAAATCTTTGTCCTAAAAAAATCACCACCGGACTAGTACTTAATGAGCAATAATTGGTCCTGGTGAGTAACTCGGCTTCCCAAGGGTTTAGTCCCTATGCACAAGTATTACAGAGGGTCTCGTTGCCATTTCAGTTCAACAGGGGGAAGAAAAGATGGGCAGGAAAAAGAAAAGTAGGCACAGATGTGGACTACCCAAGGAAAAATGCAAATCAGCGTTTAATCTTCTCTCCCCATTCTGGGAAATAATAGTGTACCAGAGCTACAACCAGGTTGCTCCTTTCTTCTCAGACTTAAAAGGTTTACAAAGTAATGCAGTTCCTCAGATACACCTCTCCAGGGTCCCTGGACTCTAGGCTCTCACACACATATATACTGCTTTGCACAGGCACAACCATAGCCGAAGTTTAAGTGGTGCTTCTGTTATGAAGTAGAGTTTCAAAGGTAGGTCATTCCCTTCTGACTCCTACAGGAGTAGTTATAGAAAAGAAAAAGTAACATATATATGTCCACTTTGGTCCTTAAACGAAGTAGTTCTGACCATGTATGTGCATGGAATAAATTCGGTGATATATTTTACCATGTTGATTTAGAGAGAACTACACATTAAACTGGTACAAAGCTGAATACATGCAGTTTCCCTTGAGTATAAAGGGGTTATTCCTCTGCTGTCTACAGGAGTAACAAATAAAAACTTTTATTGTTTACAGAACTTAGGTGAATAAAACTGAAGTCCATAGAATTGAGCACCAACAGACTACAGTGTGAGACATGACAAATGCTGCTTCTCTGGTCCACAGCGGAAGTGTGACAAGCCACCACTCGGACAATGCATCTGAGCCACCCGTGCTGATGTGCGTGTATGCAGATGCATCAGTCTGCCAGGATCCACAAGTCAGTGTTTACACAACCCTGACCACAGGACTATCATCTTAGAATTGTTTTTTATGACAACAAAAATCCACAGATTGCATAATGATCAACTTTGTCAGAGGCCTGTATGTTTTTCAAGGGAAAAGGACAGAAGAAAGAGGAACACGCAACCAAACTGGTAAAGCAAACAGAAGTAAAACATGTGGCAGAGAGACGAGAAGGGGAAACAACCAGAAGAAAGGGTAGAGAAACAAGAGGCAGGGAGAGCTGGAGCATCAGAGAAGGACATGGTGAGAAGGCTGAGGAAAAAGAACAAGAAGTTGACAGAAGACTGCACAGAGCTTTCGTTTGCTGTAATAAATAGTTCATGTTAAAGAGAAGACAATTTTCTGATAATTTATAAGTCAAACAATATCTTATGTGTATCTCATTCCTGAAAATCTGAAACTAACATACAGAAACCTCAGCACTTCCTTCCATCAAAAGGCTCGGGGAATCAGAATGAGGCAAAAAGAATCCAACATGCAGGCATCTGCAGCCTGGATTACTGTGCAAGATCCAGGAAAACTTGGCAGCAGCACAATATTATTGCACCCAGACTACCTACTAGTTAAATCCATGTCATTATTCACAAACTAATACACATATAACATTCAGAAGCAACTGCGGAAGAAATATCAGAAGATACTACAACCTTCCAAAACCAGAATGCAGTATGATGGCCCAACACCACTCACAGTTTCAAACTGCAACAAGGAGAAAAACACTGTGCTAAAAACAAGCCTTGCACATAAAAGGTCTGTCCTTGTAGGACAAACATTACCACCTCCCATAGACAACAGTCCTCACACTGACAGTGATACCCCTGAGCCAGCTACTTACCTGTCTACCTTACCGCTACCAAGTTCAGTATGAACAGCATGAAAACCCCACACACTTTCAAAAGCAGGTTAGAGACTATTATTTCCATGCCTAAGACAAATAGCGGACAATGCCAATCAGGGCAGGATGGAAAGAAGAGCAGCTGCCCTTAGACACCAGCTCCTTACCCTGCAAGTTTTCTCACATTGACAAGTTGGGTCTTGGCTAAGCAGAGCACACTACAACTAGAGACTAACTGGGAAGGCAATGCTGCAGGAGCAAACAGAAAGAGTTGCAATAACAGAGTAAGGAATTTTCAGCCAGAATCTCAAAACTCTGCTTTTGTTTGTTTTTACTAACACCCACTTCACTTCAGCAACTAACATTTCGGATAAAAGATGAATTTATTAAAGATTCAACACATATGCTGCTTCATTTAAGATTCAGGAGCTAACAGTATATATCTCGGTCCTTCAGCATAATCGTGGAAGACCTAGGCTGACAGTCTTGATATTCTGAAGGTTAATGAAAACAGAATTTCTTTTTAGCCTTTTAAAGTTGTTTTTCCACTTCATAAAAA
This sequence comes from Athene cunicularia, assembly GCF_003259725.1. NCBI lineage: Eukaryota > Metazoa > Chordata > Aves > Strigiformes > Strigidae > Athene > Athene cunicularia. Next base: position 25,895,050 of record NW_020799142.1, read on the forward strand.
TAATATGCATAACTTCAATTTGTTAAGAAAAAATCCCTGCCAGATCACCTTCAGGAAGAAATTTAAGCCTGTACAAACTTGAATTAAAAACACCAAGAAGTCCACACAGATAGAAAATGGAAAGTTACAATTCTAAAAACATACAACAAAAACAGTAACACTGGAATAGATGATACAGACAAGTCAGTCACCCTGTGTGCTCCTAAATACCAACAGTGTGTGTCTCAATTATCACATTATTTTGTATTCATAAGTTTCAGTACTCAAAAAATGAGGTTTCATACAAACCTCCAATTAAGGACTAAGCGATGCCAGCAGCCTGGTGCCTTGGAAGCTACAACATTCTTATCGTTAACACATTTAAGTTCCCATAGTTAGCTGAACATAACATATGCTCGCTCTGTGTCTCAATTATGCAACTATTCAAAGAGGAACTCCTCCTCCCCACTTCACACTGTCAAGCCTGGATCAGCAGGGACACTGTAGAAAAGCAGAATATTCCAAGTTTTTAATGCAGTCTAATTTGATTGCCTGAGTGCCATTTTGTTTCATTTCTGTTTACAAGTCTCTCAGAGCGGCTGGGCTGTACTATCCCCACCAGAACATTATCATTTACTGCTGTCCACTGCTTACAGTCATGCTGATAAATTATTTAATCCTGATATATCCCATGCTGAGCCAAGACAGAGAGCATCTAAAAGAGTTTATAAAAGCAAACTGAGCTCAGGAAATTACACTATATTTGGTGCTGGTAAAGTATTGCTTATAGAATACAAACAGAGCTGGGAAGGTCTTGGTCAGTTCTTTCTTCCAGGTTTAATAAATTCCCTTTTCGCATGGCTGAGACCCTCACAGTGCACATAGATCACAGATTCCACAAAAATGTACATTCTTTCAGGGAGGAAAGCAAGGGAGGAGGAGGAAAATGAGCTGGAAGGAGTTGACAGAGACAAGGACAGGCACTAAAGCACGATGCTAGAGTACTCTCCTTGCTCACTACTCGCTCCTTTTCACCACATTTTACTCTAGTTTAGCATTTAGCTTATGCTGAAATTTTGGAGTATTTTATTTCACTAAATGAAATGACCCTTCTGTCCACCTTTACTATGGCTAAACAAAATCAGAGAATTTAAGCAGGGCTTGGATCACCATCAAATCATTCAGTTTCCACTAAGTTATTACAAGCTTGTGCAACTCATTAACTATAGTAAAATAAGTCAGGCAGAGCAACAATTAATTTATCTACAATTGAAAAACTGTTACATTTCTACCATTGTATTCACACCTAACACAGCTATCTCTGTCTTAGAAGTTTCTGGGCTAACGAGTCAGACTATTCAGCTAAGAGTTGTAAATACATGAACCAAGCAGTTTTATATACATCTCATGAGATACAATTTTGAACTACAGTTCCTACATTGCCAATATGCATAACAGCATAGAGCTGTATAATCTTGTACAGCATCTGAAATTAAAGATTTGGTGCCTTTTTTCCTTCTGATTTTCAATCTTGGGCTTTCAGTACAAGCCTCACTGCTCAAGGACAGATATTTATGGCTTGTATATAAAGTTGAACAAGAATTTGTCTATCAGTTTAAAATCTTTAATCTAATTTTTTAAAAGGTTATGTTCCACTGTGGAAACAAATTCAAATTAATTTTCTATTATTGCTATGACATTAAAGGATGACTAATTAAGTTTCAGAGGCCTTAAAAAAATCCCCAACAAAAAAAAAAAAAAAAAAAAAAAAAGCAGTACGCATAAAGAGCACTAAAAACAAATTATGAAACCTAGAGTGATTAACCAAGCATTTACTTTTTTTGATCACTGCTTATAAAGATACATGTCGGTATCAGCAGTGTTCAGCACTTCAGGAAGAACTTTAGGTTTGGGGCTTATTTAAAAGTCAAAGCTTTATTTCCTTGTCAACACATTTCAGAATACAGCATCTACTCTAGGAAAACAACAACTAACAAAGTACATTTAGAGGATCAGCAGGAGACCCACAGATCTGTTCTCCTCTAGATTTCAACCTTAAGTCAAACTCTGTTATTGCATAATCTAATATAGCCACTATTTTTAACTTCTATTTGCTGAGTCCTTTCCCTTAGACATATCCAGTCTTGAAGTAGCAGCTTTATCCTAAAAATGCAGCAGACATTTTGGAGCAAGACCTTAAATCTGTGTTCCTTCAACCTATCACGCCTTCAGCCAGCCCAGGCAGTGAGTACTGCAAAGCCACAACAAAACAACTCTTCCAGACGGGATTTATCTGAAACAAAGAAGAACAGGAGCTGCCAGTCACCCAGAAGCAGAGAGACCAAGGAACTCAGTTTCCCAGCTCGTCAGCAAACTACCACAAAACAGCTCATACAACTGTTTCACTTGTACTGACAAGAGTGGTTTTTCCTCTGCATAGCTTAATTAAAAAAAAAGGTCATTCATGTGTCCTGTTTTGAATTACACTTCCACCGAACATTTTTTGAGTTTTACTAGAGCACAGCTTTTCAATGACTGCAGCAGCATCTTTAGTGCCACCTACCCTTGAGAAGGGTAAAACAATCACTGACCCTCTTCCCTACTCTTCCCAAACTGGCCTGGTCTAGAGATGCTGCAGGTAGCTGCTGACCTCTGTTGCTTCTAAATGCAGAAGCAGGCTGGTACCCTGAAAGAAAAAAAAAAAACAACAGCAAAAACCTAGAAGTATAGCACAGGTCCTCAATAAGGAGGGCAGCATCACCTCCCTGCAATTGGAGCTGGCTATGCTGCTTGCCACTGCACTACTGCAGATCATACATCTCTGTGAACAATTAAGATGGTCAAGTTGTGGCCTGATTAAAAGCATTTTGATGCTGCCTAGTGTTGAGAGCCTGGTATAGCAGATCATTTTTTTTATATATTACTACCAAAGAGGAAAAGAAAAAAATCTGTTAATAGGATGTTATTTCAGCCCCTTTGCTGCCACAAGGTCAGTTCACCCAGTTGAACACTGGCGGATGGCCGCCCAGCCAGCATTTTCCTTGACTAGAATAAACCACAGGATTCAATAACAACACAAGATGACATGCTCAAACTAATGCACATCTAGCCTTGGACGGCTATGACTTTATTCCATGAAAATAGGCTGCAATCCATATCCTGCTAACCAAGTTCTTCAAGCACCTTTACTCAGCCACCTTGGACCCACAGCCTGACCAGATCTGTGCACCTGGTGCCACCCGCTTCTGCTGGAACTGTACCAACTGTGCTGTGGAAATCCTAGCAGGAGGGTGTTATAGTCCCCAACCCAACGGGACATCGATGGCAGCATAAAGACACTAGTATTCACAGTGCAGTGCTCTAAATAGAAAATCAGTGCAGATGTTAGCAGGGCTTGCTGGGGAGTCAGGGGCAGGGAAGGCAGTCATCTGGCTTTTTAGCAGACAAAGCCCCTCATCAGTCCATGGAAAGCATGTAATCTCAGCACTAGAGTCAGTCTATGCAGAGGAACGTACAAGCCTTCCTGATGCATCAGTGGAATCTGAGCTCCTAAAGAGAGAACTAATGGGCAACAGGAATGAAACCTCTCAAAGTCAGACTCTGGTACTTTTGAAATAGTAGCAAATGTGTAGACATTAACAGAATTTTGCCTTACATATTTTGCAGAAACAGATTTCTTCAAATATTAGTGGGAAAGAAGGATGAACACAACAAACTAGTCTGGCATCAAATGACACCTATTTCTATAATGTGTATAAAATGTTCTGCTAGCTTTTAGGTAGTTAAAGGCCACTTAAACATGTACAATAAAGCTGTAGCACTTTTTTTCCTGCATGCATGTGCACACACACACACACATTCCAGGTAGCATTTAGGGTTCGGTCTTATTCTCCTGGAGGAGATGTTGTCTTGCTCTCCTCTCTCTGATCTGCTGGCAGACCAAGGAGAGGCTAGCTTTGGTTCTTTTTGCTGGTGTAACAGTGTATCAGGAAACTAACACAAATTCACTATCCCGAGACAAGCAACAAATTTACCTTCTTCTGAAAGAAACCCAACAAAATCTGCAACAGAAAGAAAAGAAAAAAAAAAAAAAAAACAACCCAAAACACAAAGCCACAGTCCTGGTAGACAGGGATTTTACAGAGCAGAAGACATGCAAGACATAACTATGGTGTGCTGTTGTCTATCAGGGCCTTACTGTGAAAAGCGCAACACCACAGACTTGAGGAAGTGGTAGGAAAAAAATATATGCAGAGAAGGGAGGATAAAGCATTCTCAGATTATCAGTCAAAGATAAGAGGACAGACAAAACTGGTTGATTCAGTGGCACTTAGGTTATCTTTTCTGAGAATCACACTAAACAAACCTGCTCTCTTCCAGATTTGTGAACTCTCTGACAAAAGGCATAGGACAGTATTTACAGTAGCTGATGTTAACTAAGACTGCCAGATCTTTTCTGCAAAGATGCAGAATACCTTTCTCATCCCAGTTTGCATGGTGTCTGCTCCAAGTCAGAGCTGCATTTAAAATACTGACAGAGTGACTCACTTACCGATTATAATGAACTTTTATGTTGCCAGAAATTATTTTGAGCATACAAAGAAAATAAACCTATACCTACCACACTAAATAACTTAGAGCTTATTGACTCAATGAATGCCAAAGTAATCAAATAACATTTTTTCAATCTGTTCCATTTAGAGCGAATTTCCAGACAGTAGAAGCTTGCTTTCTTTTTTAATTTACATTCCATTTCAGCTTGCAGGCAAAAGCCAATGTGAGGATGCTGCAGTTATCCAACAACGAAGTATGAGAAAATTAAGAATTACAATTACATTTAATATAAATGCAAATAAAACTGGATCCATGGGCACTATACAGCTTTGCTTATTGCTGGGATCACTGAAAGTTAAATCAAGTGGGAGCATGTGATCTTTCTGGGGCAGGAGAAATATATAGGGAAGCACAGAAGTTAGGAGGTAAAAATGAAATGGCTAAGTATGATGAAGGAAGAGGCAGGAAGTGCCAAAATCAGCAGGGCTTAGAAGAGACTGCATGTACAAGAACAGAACCACCTGCTTCATTTAAGAATAGGTAGGAAGCCTGAACCGCACATTGCCTCAGAAATCATGGGTCAGACACTTCCAAGAACAAAGCCGCATTTGAGACTGTGAAAGTGGGCTGGAAAGCTCCATCATCTCTGAGACGTTTAGAGCACCTACTCTGGGCTGAGATTTCCCATGTCACCATGCCAAGGTAGCAGCCCACACATGACCAGAGATGAAAACCCACCCTCACAGATCAGATGTCGGCTTTCAAACACGGCCCAGCTCTCTTCTCTCGCATCCTGCTCCATCCTTCTCCCCCGCCCTCTGCTCAGGGGAGATAACAGAACAAGTTGAATCCATGCAGGCGATGTGGTCTGGGAAAGGGAACAGACATGCGGAAAACACAGAAGCAGAGCAGGGCAGAAGTGTAATCTGATTTTAACATGTAAGGACATGTATTTCCCTATTTGATGAACCTGACCCCACCTGCTGGAGTAGGATTTTCTCCAGCTAGAACAAAGAAGCCAGAAGAGTGCTCTGAGAGTTGCAAGAGAACTAAGCAGGACACCGGTGGCACGTGCAGTTATACCGTTATTTCTTGAAATGTAGGCTACAAAGTCTTTTGCTGCACTTTCGCTCTATGGTTAACTACATCTTTTTTAGGATTTGGGCGGATATTCTCATGGGGCAAAAACTACTCACACTGAGGTTTTTTTGCTCCTTCCAGATACTTAGTTTGTTGACCAGTTGATTGTGTCCTGCTCCCAGCAGTGATCACATCTCATCTAGCACATTATAATGGAAAATTGGATGAGTCTTACAAATGTTCTTGAGGATATTGTTATTATATCTAAAAATATATCAATTATTTACCCACATGGTAAGTAAGAACACTCTGTACTCAATGTGGTTTAGGCTAGGTAAGGACACCCATCCTGCTCCTATGTAAAAGGGGATTGAGCTCCTGCGTCATATGCAAAGGTAAGGTCAGCTTTCAATAGAGACACAATCAATTCATCTTCTGGGTTGAATTCTTGAGTTACAAAGGACTATGCTGCATTCAGGCAGGCTTACAGTTCTTATGCACAGACCGATGCAGGCAGAGCTCATTTTTCAAAAGTACTTCTACATTAAATGTCTGTTTTATATTTGCCCATTTAAATAATTATAGATATTCATAGATGTTGGACACTCGAAGGCAGTAGCAGTAGACAAGCAAAAGTACATGCAGTGCCACAAACTTTATTGAGATACTAGAAAATTCTTAAAATACATTAACCACGTACTGCTATGAAATATTTAACATCAATTCTAACGAGTGTTTTAATCCCATGAATGAATAAATTAATTCTTATGTGATATTAATTGTTCAAACCAGGGGCTTTCAATTAATTACTGTAAAAGTCACTTTCCAGCAAGATGCAGGCTGTTAACAACAGGCAACACACAAAAAAAGGGCAGCTACAGTTCTACTCTTTACTCTGTCTACTTGAAAGGGCTGAGTTGGTCCTCCAGGGAAGAAATGGGCTACAAGTGTGTGAGGATGTAAAAGCACCGTGCTGTGGGAGCAGGTGCAGCTACTTCCCCTAGACAGAAGCATTCCTCCCAATTTACCTGTACGTCCCAACGCTTAGAAGAGTCCCATCAAACCAGCCTCTACTGAACAAAGGCTAAGTCCAGGGCACATAGCCAGAACATTCATTTCTTGTTTGTATCAAACTGTTTTTCTCTGATCTTCTGACATTAAGGGTTGTGCATACTATGCTAGTATGATTTAGTCAAATATTAGTTTGTCCAACAACATTTCTTACTTGAAGGCTTTACAAATCAATTGTACCTCTCTGACTATTTAAAAACAAACAAACAGAAGAGTGTTTTATTCTTTACATACACTCTTTTTTTCAAAAGGGGGGACCCACTCTGTTACCTAGTGTACCACTGCTGGAATACTTTGATAAAGCTTTGTACATGTTTCGGCTACACAACACATTCAGATTTCCTAGGAAATTGGTTAATGTCCATGTTTTGTTTAAGACAGTTTTAAGAAAACATAGTAACAGTATACAGATAAATTAATTCTACTCAAAAAAGGTAAACACTAATTAACATTTCCTAATGTTAACAGTTTTGTACAGATCCTACAATCAGCCTAATGGATAAACAGCCTGCCAAGTGTAATATGCACATCTTACAGGATTTGAAATAGAGGATAGAATTATCCTCTTAAATTATGAGACTTGAATTTTATTAATGTTGTTGCCAAAAGCAGATAAGACATTCATAAGTACATCATTGATCTTTCATCTGTTGTACATTAAAAGCAGTGTTTCAGAAATACAATTTTGCAGACCATCAGATACAGTATGTCCTAGGTTATTTTTCCATCCCTGTTTTCAGAAGCACACAAAAATGCAAGATGAGATAAGCAGTTAGTAAAAATATTTTTCATCCATCAGTACAGCACTGAAAAATAGTATCAAACAAATTAGACATCAAGTACATAAACCTCTGGTGCATTTTAAAAGGCTACCAGCAGTACTTGTCTCCATCTATTCTCCTCTTTAAAGTCATAAATAAATTCAACACATGATGTTTAAAGAGAACATATTGCATCAATATTATAAGGGTCTTAAAATCTAGGTGACTTTGAACACATTTTGTGTTCCTATCGCACATGAGGACACAAACAGGTTAAAGATTCAATGCTTGATTTCACTCTCTAGCATCAGACACTTGGACCAACATTTTGAGGGATACAGTTTTTCGTAACTGGAAAAAGTAATTGGATTCACAGAAATTTAAGTACTTCTAGCAAGAAAATATTTCTCGGATGTACCCTTATTGGATAACTAGCCAGAGAAGGAAATAAAGTACACTGAAAGAAGGAAAAATACTGAGAAGAAATAAAGTCTAACTTACAACACTGGGAGGCAGCACTGGGCAATGGTTTCTTCTGGACTTCCTCCTGAAAGGAATACTAAAGGAGGAAAAAGAAAAAAAAAAAAGCAAGAGACCAATAAGAAAGCCAATGGTAACTTCAAGAAACAGCTTTTAGAGTACAACATGCCACACATAACATAAAACATTTCTGGTGGTATCAAAGCATTAAATATTCTCCTTAATATCAATATCAAACACACTCCCAGAAGTGTCCTCTTTTTTCATGCCAAAACTAGGTGTTAAAAAGTGCATATCTGCTTTAGGTGAGGTCTGCTTTATTACAAGCACAGACCCTATTCTCAATTGTGAGACCTCAAATTAGACATCTAAAAGACCCCATTCCCCACATCAGAATGCCACTGTGGCAGGGAGCTCAGAAATAAGCCCATTTACATTTAGACGCTCAAGTACCACTTCAACAGTTCAAAACTTATGTGACCTCACAGCAACACTGCAGTAGAGACTGAAGTGGTCAGATAATCAGTGTGCCCGGCAGGGCAGTAACGCAATGTTTGCCCAGCCAGCACTTACAAACTCTCCTGTGATCCACTGTTCATTCAAAGTGAAGAATTTTTCATCTCATTTAATACCAAAGTAGACAACATAGAGATATTTCAATTAGCCAGCTCTGACTTTTTACAAAGCTGTTTGTTACAGCATCAAAGCATTCCCTAGGGAAATGCCAGTGGTTTTATTTTGTTATTCTGTGTCTTATATTACACGGAGATATGAGAAAATTAGGACAATTGAGTGAAATAATGAGAACAGTCTTTGCTAAGAAAAGAAGAAAATAGCAAAGAAAATGGCAACCTTAGCAACCTGGTGCTGCAATCTGTGCAAAACATAGCCATCAGCCTGCCTCTCCTTGAATTTGGTAAGGATTAACGACTAGTTCATTACAGGGAAGGTGAAAACCTGCAGACCTTCCCCTGTGGCTATCTTCCAATCTGTGCTATTTAAAATGCACAAGTGATCCTGAAAGGTGGTTAGTCTTATCATCAGCAAACTGCCAACTCACTTAGTTAACCAGGATTGTGCAAACAAGAACTCCTGGATCTCACAGCACTGACTGGTTGACAAAGTGGTGAAAGAAAGTCTGTTGATGAGCAATTTCAGCAGCACAGGATAGCAATAGGTTCTGAATTACACTCAGAGATCCAAAAATGTCGATAGTTTGTTCTTTTTAAGGCATCAGCCCAACAGCTATCAGCAGTCCCAGAAAGAAAACTGAATATGAAGTGTTTGTAGGAACAGAAACTAGTGTCTTATGACACCGTATGAACTCCAAATGAACCTGCTTCTTGAATACTGCTGTGCAACTTTAGTTTCTTCATCCATTGTGCCAAATGGAGGTAGCTGAACTTGATGCACAGCAAAGCAGTTAAAGGCACAAAGTTGCCCCGACTAAATACCACTATGAAGGTGAGGTCTGTAAAGCTGAGTCTCACAGAGTGGACAAGTGAGGATCAGTCATTCAATTTCTCCAAATAAACCTTCCTCCAGATGGTTTCACAACATAGGGTTTGTTTGCTCAGAGCAAATACGTTATTTCTTCAGGCAATGCACAATTAAGGTGCTGAATTCCTCTGCCACAACATAACTGACCTGGGTGCATTCAAAAAGCTACCTGACATCTACAGAAGAAAAATCCATCGAGTGCGATTAAACACAAAAATACTGGCTCTGGAAGTTCCTGAGCTACAAGGTGAAGCAAATCAGGGGAGTACGCAAGGAAGATAATCATCCCCACTCTGGGTCACTGTCAGACATGGGACACAACGAACCCTAGGTCAGGCTCTGCACAGGTGATCTTACATTTTTTCATTTTCTCACTGGTGACAGGGAACATTCAGAAAAAATATGAGATCATTAGGTCACAAAGACATGATTTTGTTACTAGTATTTGATGAAAGCATGTACTCGGCATGCAGATGGGTGGTACTCCCAGGGAAAGGGCATCTCACAAAGCTCAGGATATCTTTCAGCAAGCACTAGAGGGCACCTCTGCCTCACTGCAGTACCTGGCACAGACTCCTGCTACAGTCCACAGGAGCAGGGAGGCACACATCAGCATCACTGACAGGCCAAATCACAGACTGAGCTTTCCATCAACTCCAAGAGGTTCTCAAGGTTCTAGAAAACTACTTGAGGGAAACCTCTCCTGCCTATGTTCTTATCCACCCAAATATTGGTGTGTCCTCAGCCAAAAAGAAAACCCACCTTATTTTTCTTTATCTGAACAGTAAACTGTGACTCACATAATAAGCAGAAAAGAACAGATGAAGGATCCCAGAACAAAAACCTCCTAAAGTCACTGGCAGAATGTTTTGCAAGTTACCTTGCTACTGAAAGAGACTTATCAAGAGTTTAAGCAAGCACTATGTTCCAACTCGATGATGTTGGCATCAACACGTTGTCCCTCAAACCAGGTTCATTACCTGGTGTGTCAAAGCCAAGCTTACACACAGAACTATCAGTTTATTCCATATTTGTGCAAGGATGGGTGCTAGGTGGTAATTCCACAAGGCTAGCACAACACACAGAAGAACTTCAAAGTATTTATACACTTCAAACTACACAAATGCACATTTACTGTCATGCCCATTGATTAGTTTCTTAACACTTTGCCCCTCATTGGTCAGATTTAAATTAACTTCACTTGCTATGTAAATTAGCACACATGCTCCTTACAGGCAAGAGGTCTTTATGGTCTTGACTTGAGTAGGTGTTTTGCCAGTTATCAGGCCTAGCATAAAAGACACAGCCAGCATAAAGATGAACCAATAACCCAACTGTATTTGATACAAAAGGGTCAGTACATGGGTGAGCGCTGGGTGTACAAACAAGTCAGATTATACATAATTCACATCAATCCCACTGACCCCAACAATGACACCACACAACCAACAATGGATGGAATAAATGGTGAAATGCAGTTTCCCGTAGAAGGGACAGGAGACAACTGAGTCAAGCCAAACACATAAGACCAAGGAAGCCACACACTGAATCTCCACGCAACCCACGTTTACAAAAGCCAGACCTGACTTGAGCCCAGTCCCAGGGAGGCAGGAGGTCCTTCCCCAACAGGGAACTCTGCACAGGGCATCCACCTCACAGACAGACACTGCCCCTGCCTGCAAGGGGTCCCAGCTTTTATCCCTCAGTGGGACACCTGACCTTGGGTTACTTAATGCAGACACCTGGGGCTCATTTACCCAATGTCTCTCCCTGCCAGGCCGGCTGCACCCTGGAGGGAAGCCTAAAGGCAAACTCGCCCCCTCTTTGGGAAGGGCTGTGAGAATCCCCCACATGTCAACCTTAATTTGGGGCTTGGGGTTGAAACCCCAGCGTTTCAGTAGGTGGCCATGATCTCCCCCTGCCACCTTCATCTTTACCCTAGTTACCACTGATTTTTGCTGACTTCATGCTTCTTGGGCAATCACCCAGCCTTTGGTGTCTTCTGGGGCAGGGTGTTCTCCTCTTACTGATCTTTTAGTTTCTTTTCAAAGGTATAGTCATTAGCAAGGCCTGGATTGTTTATGCAATGTTGGAGTAACTCACTCCCTTATCTCCTGGCTCCTTCTTTTGACTGTAACAATCTTAATCAGTAACCGACCCTGTCATTGTTCTATTTACAAGTTCAGAATTAACAGAGTAGAAAACTTCATAGAGATATCAATGTGAGTATTTTGGGGTTTTATTTAAATGCCAAACTTCTGGTACAGGCATTAATATGTCAAATGTTATATTGCAAACAATATGAGCTATAAAGAAAAGTTTTAATCATGTAACAGTCTCTCTCAAAAAAAAGTAACTTTTTGTTTATAGCTGTTTAGACAAATACAGGCTAAAAAGGAAAACAAAGCCATAGCTAGTAGGTATTATAATACAAGATTCATATAAACTGAGCCATTAACAACTGGATTAAGACAAAGCTAACAGCTCCAGCAGTCCTCAGTTCCAAGAAAGATTCAGTATCTTGCTTTGTCGTCTTCCCAGAAACAGCCAGCTGCAAAAATGTCCTTTTTGACTTGATTTCACAAATGAAGAGAACCTACCACAGCTTGTCAAAAGTGCTTTCACTCTCTGAGGTAAAGCATGGTATTATCTCTCCTTTGAGTGTATGCGCATCAACAAAAGAGTTCTTACTATTCAAACACTTCCAGCATGTGGAAACACTAACAGCACAATTGAGACACACTTCTGTAAACAGTTTGTGGAAGACTTGTAACAATGAACATTTAGTAGTTACCTTAATCACAGGGATCCAATACAAAGAATAAAAGTTAAGACTTTCAGGGCTACATTCATTTTCAATTTAGATACTTACCTCATCATCTCCCAGTGAATTTATTTGTTCTAATTTTCTGGTCCAGTATCTTGCCTCTTCTTCAGGGATATCTATTAAAAAAAAAGTCACATCATCTCATTAACAAGGAAAATTTGCATTTATCACCAGTAGCATTAAAACAGAGAGGGTATTCCAAGATCACACCACAAAAAAACTACATGTGGGTTTTTTAAGTAATAGAAGTGTCTTATGTAGCACTCAAATGGAAAATAATATTGTAAATAGTAACACAGTTCAAGGGCTTACATTGCTTTCATGTTTAAAGCTGATTAACCAAATGCACACTGCACAAAGGTAGGAAGGAGTAAGACAGACTGGTTCAGATTTAATTCAAATATTAGTTTTATGAACAGCCATTTCACAATGATATTAATACATTCGCTATATGCATGTTACACATAGCAAGATCAAGAGCCTCTTCTGGAGAAGGGCAATAAGGTAAAACTTTTGAGGTAATGAGTAGTGTTACAGGCAGTCATATTCACATGAAAGCACATTCCTATTTTCACACCACACTGCAACTTCGTTGTGAAAGGAATCACAACAACCCTTTTACCTTCTAGATTTATCAAGTTGGTGACTGACAGCAAGCAGCAAGCATTATCACCTTCATTTTGGTAACTATTTTCTATTTCACACTTTGAAGTAATACAGTGTCCTAATGGTTTGAAAGGAACACAGACTTCTGCCACTCAAAATTTCTTCTCTAAAAGTGCACTGTTGGAGGTGCGGATGAACTGCTATGGAAAGCTTAAGACAAGGCAAGTTAGGTACAAACTGTATTTAAGGAATAGAGCAAGAAGTGCACAGCATCAAGGAAAATAACCCACTGAAAGAAAAAGCATCAGTCAGGCTCTCAATCCAGGAGAATTAGGTTAATTAATTAGGGATAGGGAGGTATAAAATCATTGGAAAGACGGAAAAAAAGCATGGAGTTTTGCTTTTTTTTTTTTTAACCAGCCAACACCCCCCTCTGCAATGACTCCTGAAATTTGGCTATTCGTGGCCCAAAACTGGATGAACACAGAAACTTCAGAGCTCACATAGGAAGGAAGTGGAGGGACTGATCTAGCTAGACACCACCAACCCTGCAGGCTAACAGATGAGGATGAGTATAATACCAGTTCTGCTACCTTTGCCATCTCTTTTAACTCTTTACACTCTCAGGTGCCCCAATAGGGCCCAAGAAGTTTATATCTAACAAGGTTCTTTTCCTGCAATGAACTGTACCCCGTGAACACTGCTGCAATGCAATGATATGCTAAGCTATGCGTTGGCAGGAAGGGGAGAATTAGGCTTGGATGGTCTCCTGATGTAAAGGTATTTCTGAAAGTTACATCCATGCTTAGTCCTGAGAGAAACAAGAACAAGATTTATTGGCAGGTGAGCATTCCATTGGGACCTACTATGCTTTTAGAAAGGACCGAGTACTGCTTGCTTCTTATACTTAAAGAGGTATCTGTACTACATGTGTCCTCTCTCAGCCACACAAGCCATCACCTTATGGAGCCAGTGACCCCAAAACATCTGGAGTTAATAGCAGCCAATGTACTCAAACACAAGCCACTTTCAACAAGAACAAGGAACATGACAGGTTTAGGGGAATTTGAAGTTTCAGAAGTAGGTATTTTCTTGGACTATGAATTAATGTCTACACCTTTGTAACAGAAACACCATTGTATTTTATGCAACTAGTCACACCCAGAAAAGGGGGAATAAAACAGGCCTCCTTAAAGTTTTAGAGAACTAGAAACTTAGTAACTGGCTCTAGAAAACAAGCATTAAGTAGCAAAAAAACAACCCATTTCTCCTTGCTTGAAGGGAGGACAGAAGCAATTTATTTTAATCATAATACACACAGCTAGTTTCTCCTGATGTACATTGCTTTGTTGAGACATGCTATTAGAAAACAAGGCAAGAGAAACATGACAGAGCCTTGACAATTAGAGGATTTGTAGAAAAAACATACATGCTTTTGATCATCAGGGCTGTGGATCACAGCTGCACAGATTTATTAGATGAGCTGTGCACAAATTAGGGATGGCACACAAAGGAAATCCGAACAGAATTTGTCTAGAAAGACGACATCAATTAACTGAAGGGCTCTCAGTATATGACCTGATGAGATTTAGGATGACAAACTCCAACAATGACCTGAAGCAAACCAAACATTAAAGCAAAGCCTATGGAATTTTGTCTTTGAAAGCTGTCACTTCTCTAAAAGATGAAGAAAAACTCATCAACTGAGGAGTATAGGTCAGAGTCAAAACAACTCAACTTTGGAGGCTAAAATCAAGACCAAAGAGATGTAGGAGGGATGAAGCAATGAATTACCACCAACACTGCAGAAACTACAATTGTCTCAGGGTAGGCTTCAATGCTTTCCTATAGATCAAGGTTTAGCAGCATGCCCGGGCATCAAGGAGAACCATGTGCCTCTTGGATTTGTTCCTATCTTGTATCCAAGGTGCCCATTTCATAAATGGATATATCAGATTTTTAGTGCAGCACTGCTGCCATTCTATTGAAACAGCTTCTTACACAAGTCAGAGATAAAAATCTGCTATTGTCTAGATACTGGCTGCTTTAAGGAGATCATCTTGATCTTAGAGAAAACTCTTGTCATCAATACTAATGGCAGTACAGTTTCTGCACGGCAAGCCTTAAACATGACACAACTGTCTATGAACTTCAGTCAAGTTACCTGCTCAGAAGAATACATGTCCAATGAGATAGAATTCTCCAGTTTTTGAGGAAGCATTTTATAACTGGTTTTTAGTTTCACCATCCATTTGTGTCTCACCTCTGCTACATTAACTTTTGCTTACAAGATAAAAAGCTGAACTAGTCCAAACAGAGGCCATCTGATGCCAGCTCAGGACTCTGCTCACATGCCTGGTAAAAAAGAGCAAGGCTCTGTGTCAGTGAAACAAAGCTGCTGAACAAGAACACAGAGAAGACAGGCAGATATGTTCACCAGCTTTTGGGGCTTTTTTACTGGATAGCAACATAGAAAGGTTGCAAGCTTTGCTGTCCTTGCTCCTAACGCCATCTTCTCCAGGCTCCTGGTGTCAGGGAGCAGTGGGGTCCAGTTGCTCGATAAGGGAAGGGAAGCAAGGGAGGGAGATCCCATGGCTGGCAGGGCAGGCAGCTTGCCAGCCAGTGCCTCACCCTACAGCACCAGAGCAAGGTGAGCAGGGCAAGCCCAGAGATCACGGCCAGGTTCAACCAGGAGCCCAGGCAGGTCCACAGTGACAAGGCAGGTCTGAGGTCAGTAAGTCAGTTCACACCTGGGCCTGGATCGATGAAGTCCATAAGCAGGCACAGACATGGCTACGGCTGAGGTGGGAGATCAGTAACCTCCACAGCATTGCTGAAGAGCGAAGGTTCAGAGCTGAGCTGAAGTGGGACTCCTGGGCCTATGAGCAAGGGGTGTGCCAGGTAAGGCTGCTCAGAGAATTAAGACTTACCAGCGCACCCAGGGCCCTGACACCTGCACACACTGCACCACCACATAAATGGGGACACAGAACTGCAGAGACATACCAGACTGAGGAAGGAATTAAGAGATTTGCTGCACCTGAACAGACCACTTTACTCAGACCCCCTCAGGTACCTAAACTTAACAGTATTTCCACTTCGAGATCTCTATGACAATAACCATGAGTTCCGACCCTAAAGTTTCTTTTCACCTCAGGCTTCATGGTCCTTGCTCTTCTCTTCTCCTTGTACATCACCTTGTGCCACATGAGTTTTTCCCAGGTAGCAAGTTCTGGGCTGGGGCATACCCCAGGTCAGCATGAGTGAGAAGTAGTGTTGGAAGTAAAAAGTGATATCCCCCTCTCTCCCCACTTTCCTACCAGCCTTCACCTGGCTTCCTCTCTTCCCAGCCCCAATTTCTTCCCTTTCCAGAGGTACACGAATCTTCACAAATTCTCAATGAAAAAAACCTTTGCAGAGCTGAGCATTTGTCTTTCTGTACAGTTCCCAAGACAATAAAACAACAAAGCACATTCACTCCACCTGATGGTTGAATGTAGATCAGCATGCTCCCAGCCTGGGAGTGATGAGAACACTAAAAGCATTTTCACTCTAATTATCTACTAGAAACAGTCTGGCACAGACCCAAGCCACTAAGTTTGAGAGCCAAAAGCATTTTTGAGTAATCTTGTGAGGGACTTGCACATAGCCACTGCACTTCTTAAAAAGGGGGACAGAGTAAAACTGCTTTTAAACAGCACAACTTTACACTTGAAAAGCAGCATCTTGCAAAGTCTGTGCCAGCACACATTGACTACATCAAGACAATAATAGGAAGACTGTCTTCTCCCTACCACCACATGTTGCAAACCAACCAAGAAGAAAAGCTGTCTCCCTTCCTTGATATGTCTGTCTTGTTCCTGAGAAGAAACAGATATGATCAGCACAGAAGTCTGCTCCAGCCTGTCTTCAGTAACAACCACTTCCTCCCATCAAGAATGCAGTTTATTGCCATTTTTAAAAGACTACCAAGCATAAAAATGCTTTGCACCCTAGGGGTTAATATCAACTCTCTCTAACACTTCACATTTTAAATGCTCATGCTTTGCTGCACTTTTATAGAAGATTTTCATCATTCTGTTTCTGCGAGATTGAACATTTAAGAACACAGGGCTGGCAGAGAACATTAGAGGACAGTCTGGTCCCCAGCACAGCAGTCCATCACACACAGCTGCTCACCACAGAAGGGCCCACAGACCTGCTCTCCCCCCTATATACCACAAGCGAATGTCACACTAACAACACTACTGAACACAATGCAAGAGCTGCATCTGGAACACAAAATGGGACAGATGGAGGATATATCAAGGCCACCAAAGATGTTCTTTGTCCCATTAGAAATCTGGCCATTAACAAAGTTTAACTCCTGGATGACCTCAGGAAAGGTTATTTTATACCACCAGGAGCAGAGACTACAACTCTCACCAGCCTCTCTTAGGAAATGCTTGCTTCTCAACTCCAAGTCTGGTAAACACTTAAAACCAACTTCACATGAAAAAACAAACAAAAAAATCTCTAAATTGTCTTCATCAGGTAACTGCCACTAGTAGCATCAGCACATTCTGCATTTACTTCAGCTGTAGCTGTTTCCAGTCTCCAGAGTACCAGGAGAAGACACACCAGGGAAGAACCACCCTGAACACATCAGGTAGAAGCAGAAGCAGTAAACTAATCCGGGATAAATATGGTGCAAAAACAACAAACTAGTTTCTAAACCTCTTTGTATATACAATCGTGTTTTACACCAAAGACTTCAGCTTTTCTGGTTTTCAAATTCATTTATTCTCTTTTACAATCCCTTGAAAACTCCTCAAGTTCCACCTAAATACAGTGAAACATTATAAATACACAGACTGAATAACCTGGGGTACTTCATCTGTGTGTTCCATCTAACCTAAATGAAATAGAGCAGCCAGAAGTGATAGAAAAAGCACAGAAGCAAAACCAAACAGAACACACTTTTTTTTTTAAAAGCTGCTATCCCAGACAGCTGTATTTTACCAGGCCCGGAAAGCAGCACAAGCTGTACACATACTGCTCCAGTTCTTGTGTATCTACAATAGCCAGGAAATCTTCACCTGGGAAACAAAACATGATACACAATGTTCCTAAATGTCCCTCCAAACATGCTGTTATTAAAACGTTACCTTTCTAGCAATAGAGCTGCTGACTTTGAAACTTCCACAGCAAATCAGTGATCCATTTAGTTCTCTGTGTAGGTTTAACACAGCAGTTTCCAGCTTATATGACAACACAGTCTTAACATGTGGGACACCAAGAGTCCATACTGCTGTCCTCCACTTAAAGGGAAACCGACCTGCAAATTCATTGGGAGAGATGCAGAGGCAGTGCTGGGAGCTGAGCTACCTCCATGCATCTATCCAAGTCTCAGAGTGCTGCAAGGGCAGGGAGACAGAGCCTAATCAATCTTGCAGGGTCCTTCTCTATCCTAGAGGTGATGGCAGGAGATGTTCAAGTCACAGTGTAAAGGGAAACACCATTGGAGTAGGCGATATGAGTAGATGCTATCTTCTAGAGGAATATCCCACACTTGGTGCCTACAGCTTTTCAACCTGCTTCTGACCTTGCTATGGCAGGACAGACTGAAAATGGAGAAGATCCAAAAAAACTGCAGCACTCTTCAAGTGAAGAATAGCAGAAGCCTTGAAAGAGCTAACTGATGCACTCATTTTCTCCTGGACATCATGAAACACTGGACAGGCAGACAACTTTTCACACTTTAAAATAGAAATCCATCAATATAGCATGTGGAGTTCTTGTTATTTCTGTATGTGGCATAGTAAACAAAGGAATCAGTAACAGATGTGCTTTAAATGATCAATTGTGTTAAAAATAGAAAAGTCACAAACAGCTTGTTATTTACGTAATGTTTTCAGTTTTCTACATGAAATTCTACTTCTCTGAATTCTATGTTCTATAGAACATCATACATTTTAAAGCAGTAGTTAAAAAAACCAAAACAAAACTAGCCCAATGTTTTAAGTATAGCAGTAAGGAGAAAACACACTATTACCTAAAATATTTTTTATTTTTTAAATCCAGATGCTCTAGCACATAATGGTTTACAGGGAGTGTGTTTTCCTATACTTGAAAATAAAAAAAATTTAAAAATAAAATCATGTAATGCAGTCCAAAACATGAATCACAGAAGAAAGCAAGTTCCCTTTTGGATACTCTTTGAATACACTGGGAGAGATCACAACTTCATTTTCTCTTAAAGCAGAGACAGTTTACAAGCAAGTATGTCAGAATGAATTTAGAAGAGAGGGTAGCAGCTACAAGCCTTACGTTCAGCTACATGTGCTCTCCCTCCCAGAAGACTAAACACTTGCCCCAAAGAACCATTGTTTCACCTCACAAGAAAATCAAGTGAGTTGTTCTTCTTACATAACACGCAATTCCAGTAATAAACTTCCCAGTGACATGGTGACAGCAGCAGTGAATCACCAGGACATTTTTGTGAGGAAGAGGGATGGCTCCAGACCAACATTTAGACAGTTTAGTTGTCAAGACAGCTGAGATACCAGATACCTCTTCCCCTTTACACACCGGACTGTAGTTAAAGAGCCAAGCCTATTACATCCATAAAACACTCCACTCACCCAGAATTGAACCATCCAGTGGACTGTGCACTCAAAATAGCACACTCAGAGCCCAAGATAAAATTTGTATTGATTGTAGTGCTGCAGGGCCGAAGCCTGCATCCTCCCTTGTGCCCGGAAGTGGGGTATGAGACTAATAGATGATCTAACTTTTTTCCACAACAGATGGCCAATCCTGACAGTTGTTGGCCAAATGCCAGTGAGTGCACAAATGCTCCACCAGTGCTTAGAGCATGATAGAAATTGCTTGCACTGCCCAGTGCTTGGCAGGAGAAAACAAGAACAGGCAGAGGGGGAGAGATGAGCCTTGCAATGACAAGTAACTTTGAAACACTTCAGTGCCCAGTGTAGAAAAAAAAATTACAAGTCCCAAAACCACCACCTCTGTTCTTGGTCCCAAAAGTCAGTAAAGAGCTGGGAAGAGAACCTGTGTAAGCCTTGGATACATTCTGCCTTACTTCTAGGGTTTGTTTGCTTGTTTTGGGTTGCTTTTTGTCTAGGGTTTAAGTAAAATAAAATTAAATTTAAAAAAAAAAATCACATACAGTTTTACTTGAGATGGGTTTGCTCCAATTATCTACTTTTCCGCATTGTGCACTTTTCAACCACAAGTAATTGCCAGAAAAGCAGTTCTTATAACACCAAGTTATTTATACACTCTGCTAATGATAATGTTCAGGAGCACTGAGCATTAATGTTCCACTAACAGAACTGCACAATTCTAACAGGGTTTAAGTGCACCTACCACAGAACATCTCTAACAACATACTTGATCTCCTGTAGAGCCAAATTTGTCTAGAAACAAAGAAGTGAATGTTCTATGCTCAGGAACAAAATGTTTGACTGCATAATCCTGAAATAGTATTAATAGTTTCTTGAAGTGCTGCTAGTCTACACATTCCAGCACTGAGACCTTCAAATCTTCCCTATTTATTCTGATCTTGTCAGAAAGAAGCCAAACAAGAAACGAACACCAGCAATTTGATCTAAACTGAACTATTTTGTCTGAACTAAGACTGAGCACAACTTGATTATAAAACTCAAGTTGCTCCCAAACACTTTCAGCACCCTGGGTAAGTTATTGAAATGCACTCACCAAAAGGCAATTCAAATCTTGTGTCCAGCAAAATTTTATGAGGAGTTGGGTTTTTAGTTCCACAGATTTCATCATGTTTCATTACAACTTCTGCCTCCAGTGTAGACCACTCCCCAGGACCTTCCTGTGAATCACAAGCCACAGAAGTTTAAAGTCCAGCAGGTCCTTATGCAGCCGGTCTCACACATTTGCTAACATAAAAGACTCCAGGAAGAGCATTACAGTATTATCAAGGTCTGGTACCCAAATTTAACATAAAATGACATCCATTCAGCACATGCTGGCAGCTTTTCCTCCAACTCTCAGAGACCTTTACCAAGACAAGCAGCCAGCACCTTCTAGCAGAACTGCTGCCTTCTCAGTGAAACTGCAAAGGTGAGTCCTTGAAGGCAGGCACCTTCAAGGAACGCCTGGGCAGCCAGAGGAACTGAGCACCAGCTAGACCTTATGACCACACTGCTGGGGATCTCCCACTCTTCTCCTTTTATGGAAAATACAAGCTCTCTCTCCCTGCTGAAATTCAGTAATCTTTCAAATAGATGTCCTGAAATTTAAGGTAAAAACCCAAACATGTCTTGCTTAGCTGCAGGAACCACCAGATTCCGTAGTTAGGGCAGTTACAGACATTGGCACATTTAACTTCCTACTTTTTCAATTCATACTAACACCGCTAGACACCCTCTAACAGTACAATCAAAACCTTTAAGATGATGATATAGACATGCTCTGGGCCTACCTCAAAGGCTGGCTTGTCTATTTTCAGGGTACCCTCTGTCTTTATCAGGAACTCATAGAAATTTGAGCATAAGACTAAGTAGTCAGTCCTTAAGACTTCAGATACTTGTGAATTATATGTGTTTCTTAACAGATTAAGCCCTGTTTATTGAGTTCACATGACTGAAATGTGAAAGACTCCTACTTAAGCTCAGTTTTGGTCTCACTATTGGCAGCCTCCTTCAAAGAAAAAACAACACAATGCCACCAGCCCTCTCCCCTCACCCAGCCTTTCTAACTCTGCAAGTGCAAGTTTGTTTGAGGAGCACAGTCCTGGGCTGCACCATGACAGATTTATAATACGTTAACTAACAACACTGGAGTTGTCAGAATAAAGCTTCTGTGTCATCTTAACCTCATCAGATTGGTGAATGGCCTTCAGAGCAATCCACACGGTCCCAACCAGGGTGTCCCAGATCAGTCCTTTGTTCCACACTTCAACAATTAGGCCCAGGTCCAGCCGACTGATCTCACTGAAAGAAAAGAAAAGGCAGCACAAGTGAGAAAAAAAGCAGAATACAACCTAATTATGCTTTAGGTTCTGTATTACCACCATGATTATACCAGTGAACACTTTCCACAGTCGTATCCAGCTGCAGAGAGCTTCTGGAAGCGTGTGGCTGAGGCAAGGTCATAGTCACGGGGAACACTAATGATGGATTTCTCACAGTTTAACACTAACTGTACAAAGATTGCAAACTAAACCCTTGGTCTATACCATGCATGGACTGCCAGTTTGGAACTTGCTATGTACACAGGAGGAGGAATTGTGTATTTTGGGCCAAAACCTAGAGGTGAGCTGTTCTTTGTCATAAGGCACCCCATTTCTAAGAAAGTGGGTGTCTCCTTTCCCTTGGCAGCACAGCAACACAAGTGTACTGTGGCATGTCCAAACAGAACAACAGTTATGTGTGAGTGGAGCTGCTACATGCCAAAAGTAACAGTCCCAAACCCTGCACAGATGCATCAGCAGCACTACCTATTGCTCAGGGCTGCGTTGCACCATTTCTGCTCCAGCACTAGCTTCTTCCTCTGCATGACACTGCAAGGCTTTGAGCCATGCAAAGCTCTAGCAACAAGCAGAAACACAGTCACTCGAACACTGAGTGCCAAATTCTTGGAAATACTTGTCTGAAGGTTTTCTTGAGCATCTTACCTCTCAATAAGGAAAGGATGCATCTCAAATTTGCTTCTTCCAAGTGCATCACAGCATTTATTTCTCTCTTCCATGCTAGTTTATAACATGACTACTTAGCAAGAGCATTAACACCCACACAGCCTGAATGCTGGTAAAAACAACAGAGAAGAATCCTGAGCCGTCTTAGGACAGTTGCTGATACACAACTGTCTCATCATGAAGGCAGGCTGTTATTCCTATTCCTTTGAGCCCCAAACTTCCTTTAGTTCAACAGCTAATCCCAAAAAGTAGGCACCTTGGACACATAGTGCTGCTGCCTGCTGCATCTCTGTCCAAATGTATCCATATTAAGTTTACCAAGGGTATTTAAAAGCACATTGCTAGTTTTTATAGACTGCCATCATGGCCAAAGCAAAGAACTTCTGTAAATCCCTGTATCTTTTTGAGCTTTGCCCCAGAGACTTCTTACAACTTTAGAAGACAATACTGTATCTACAAGGTTCAAGACAAACCCTAAGCTACAGCAAAGCACATCAACACCTCTTTTAAACACAAGTGCTTCTGTTCTTGTTTAAGACACAGGAATTGAGGTGAGAAGTGTCCCATACTTGGGTGACGAAGTCCACACAGTTCAAACTCAAGCTATTACATAGGCTTATTATGAGTTTACTGTCAGCATCCTGAATTTGAGTCTCCAGCTCCCTCTGTTTGGATATGGCTATCAATATGGCCAAACTAACAACTAGCCACCTGCACCATCACTGCTCTGCTCTCCCATTGCTTGCCTCTTTGAAAATGATAATTATCTGATTGTACAAACTTACAATAACAACAGAAACAAATTATTTTCTGCTGACTGGACTAGCGTGAGGCCAGAAAGGGAAGGAAGAAATATTCTATTTTCAGGCACACTGTAAAACCACATTCTTTGCTTCAACATACGTTGACAGAGAAAGACATTGATCATAAGACTCCTGACAGGCTTCTGTACAGAACTCCACAGAACAGGTCACCAGATAAGAATAAAAAAATAAAAACATTTTCAGCACAGTGGCTTTGATTGCCTTTGTGTCTCCCTTTCTCCACCTTCTGGTTAGATGAAGAATAGCTTCAAAGAACAAAAGAGCTGAGACTGGAATTTGGTGTCCCTCCCTTTCCACACACATAGAATTTAAATGAAAGTCATTTCTAACAACTTCAACACCGATTTAATCATCATGTTTGAAACATCAGTTCATATTTTCATTCAAGAGGTCATTGTTGCAAACACGCAGTCCTTTTAAAGCTGCTTCAAAATTAGAAAGTGTCCCCAAAGAATACATTAAAGTGCTTTACTGGTCTGCTAAATAAGCAAATCTCAAGCAATTCCAGAGCCCCAAATTCTAAGCTGTTACATCCCACAAGGAGTTTGGAAGTAAAAACAACAAACACAGATAGAAAGCATTTGCTTGGTTTCTGTTCTTCTACTATGGCTCATAAAAAGGTAAACACAAACAGTAAAAGCATTCTTCCCTCAGGGAAAAGCCATTGTGTTCAAAAGCCTTTTCCAATTACAGAAAGAAAGAGAGCAAACCAGTGAATAGTAGTACTGGAATATCAGTAGTATTTCTCCTGGGACAACCTAATGTACACAGGATCATGCAAAACACTTCCCTGCCACGTGTAATATTTTTGTTATAAAGAAACATCGGAACAAATGTGCTGTTGCCTGGCTAAAGTAGGGACAATAATGGGGAGGTAGTTCAGCTAATATTCTACTTTTATATCCCCTAGCAACTAATTATGGAGCAGCACGACGACCTTAGAGCATGCTAGCTAAGCGCACAGCTGATAGCGGAGAGCAGTTCCAGGATCTGTTTGAGGGGAAGGGGAGCAGCAACCATGACAGCCATCATCCAAAACTAACAAGTGCTATTCTTAAATCACGGATGAGCAGCCTCCTCTATAACTAGTCACGTTTAAAGGTAGTTCCTGTTTAGCACAAATCACAGGAAAAATGAGTTAGTAGTTTGGGCATGTGCATGTGATTTGGCATTTCCCTGCCCCAACCTTACCCTGATCCTGCATGGTTTACATCACTGACAGCCACAGCCTCTGTGGAACTACAGAGCTGAGAAGGTGGTGTTCAGGAGCACACACATTTCACCAGATGCCAAAGGAGAGACTCCAGGCTTCTGTGCAGAAGCACACACCTCATGGGTTGCTCCAAAAGCAGAGTGCCGCCAAACAAGGGAGATGAGAGCACACCTATTATGGCAACACTGTACTGACTCAGTTGAACTCCTCAACCAGAGGCAAAAGCTTTCCACCTTCAGCACAGAACCAACTGCTGCAGGACTGGTAACCATACTCACAGAATCCCATGGGGGTCTCTTGCTACGGATACTATGTAAGTACCTCAGATCCACCCAAAACCAGCAGCACTAGGTTTGACTCTAGAAGACAAACATATCATTCCTCTGCAACAGAAGTGTGCATGTCAAGTTCAAAGAAAAGCATATGGAGTCCAGGATTTAGTAAATTTAGTTCACTTTGTCTTAGAAAGCTATAGAAACAGAAGCAGATGCAATGCATCAATGAGTTATTCATCTACCATCAAAAAACCCCACACCATTCTAAAAGACTAGGAAACCCCTGATTAGTGTCAGGTCTATGAGGGCAGAGCAAATCAGAAATGCCAACAGCACCAGAAACACCAGGAGAGCTGCAACTGTTTTTGCTGCTCATGGCAGGGACTGGCAGCCCCTCAAGCTGCAGCAGGGAAGCTGGAAAACATATTAATGGGTACCTGGCCAATGGCAGAAAACATTAACACACAAGAGCAGCTCCCACGTTGAAGGAACCAGGATCACCATCTCGAGGCCCTGAGTGCACTAACAACAGCTCTTACTTGCCCTGACCAGCCTCACCAGTGGCCTCCACCCACACCCTCTTCCTACCGCCCAGGAGTTCCATTTCAGTTTAGCTATGGGCCTTCAGTCCTTGCCTCAGCCATGTTGTAGGTGTGCTTGTCTCCAGCTCAGCTGCAGCTGTGCCCATGTCTGGCCACGGACAGCGTCAATCCAGACCCAATCCACAGACTGACTTCACAGCTCAGCCTCAGAATTCCTTTTTCCTTATGGACCTTACTGGCAATTGCTGGACTATATCTTGACTCGATTACCGTTATCAGACCAGTCCTGAACTGGACTTGCTAACTTGCACTCTCAGCTTGACCTTTGACCTGCCTCATTACTACAGCCTTGTCTGATGACCTGACCCGCAGACACGGGGCTGATCCTTAGGCCTGCCCTGCTTGCGCTGTTCACGTACTGAGGGCCTGGGCCCTGGGCCCTGGCTGGTGAGGACCTTGCCCTACCAGCCATCCTGTCACACTCTGCTTCTGGCTCCCGGTCCCTGCAGGAGCAGCCGGCCCTCGCTGCACGCTGACACACAGGTCTAAAAACAGGAATCCAGGTAACCTGGTACTATTAAAGGACACAGGCTACTCCAGCCTGTCTGTGGCACCAGTAGAGACACACGTCTTCAACACAGGTCAGCGTGTGTGTGCAAGGTTTAATCCTTGCTGGGATGAGAGAGCACGTTGCCGTTGCCCCTCCCTCACCCATGCCGGTCGGGTTGGAAGTTAAACACAGACCCTGGCTAAAATAACAAGAAATTTAATACAACAGAGTGATAGAACAATCTGAATAACAACAGTATCAATGGTCACAACAATAAACAGCAATAACAGTGAACAAGACAAACGATACACAGAGAAATACCGCTAAATGGTCAAGGAGCAAACCCGCCACATGCATGGCAAAACCCAAAACCAGAAGCGAAAGTAAAAAGGCTCCGCCCCTGGACCTGATGTCAGCATGGTATGAATAACCCGGCTGGAGATCCCTTCCCCCTCTCTCTCTGCTGGGGAAAACTTTATCCTGGCTGAACCAGGACAGTTTGCAACAGAAAAGCGAATTACTTTGGTTGTGACCAGGCTTGTGCATTTCTTCCATGTACTGTAATTTCTACAGCACAATAGTAGTTCCACACAAATAGCAGTGCTGTGGAAGGACTCAACCACAAGCACCTCATTGCTGCACAACACCATACTTACAACATGAAGTCCTGTTCCCAGCAGGGTTGGTCACCTCGCACGGCTACCGTTGTGCTCTTCACATTTTGCACTTTCAGGGTCACATACGTATTGAATTTATCTGGTGAATAAGAAGCAAAAAGTTATCTTCTTCAGTTTACCCTTTCATCATGTAAGCACAACATTTCAAGGTTTTCAGTCCATATATTGCATCCCAGGCCACAACAAAAAGCCCACATGGGAAGACATCACTGAGTTAAGGAGCCAAATGCTCAAGATGTTTTTCACCTGCCATTAAACTTCCAATCACATTTTTTTAGAAATTCATGCACAAACAAAAACAGGCAACTAAGCACTTGCAGTAAGTCAGGGGCAAAAAGAATCACAAACACTGAAATGCAGACAAAGACGACAGAGTGAAAAACAAACCTGCAAAACATATAAACAAGAAGCTGCTGGGCTGATCACATCATCTCTTCCCTATGGACCCAACTACTCTCCGAGTTCCAACCTGGTTTTCCACCCATGAATCGACATAGAACTTTACAGACAAGTCAGGGGCAGAGGGAAAATACAGAGATTTATGCTAAATGTGCTAAAACTGATCTGTATTGCTTAAACCAGCTGACCTAGAAGCAGTATGTTACACTATTTTGAGAAGGCTTTAGATATTTAAAATAAAAAGCAAAACCTGAACAAAAAGCCTGGAACAACTTCCTCCCTAGCTGCTGCTATCTCTGTGCTAATAAAACGAAAAGCAGCCAAGCACAGACACATGCAAAGTTTGAATATCAGCATCTGAGAACAAAGTAACTCCCTTTTAAGGGGAGTTACCACCTCAGACCTATGTATCAGTTTCATCAAGCCTGGAACAAGAGGTATGCGAAGTAGCTAGAAAGCAGTGTACATATTTTAATACTTCAATGTTCTGCTGCATCTATTCCCAGCATAAATTAGATCACGGTTCATTCTAACACTGTCAAAGTTCTCATGCACCAATGCTGTGGGCTACTATAGCACGTTCCAGCATCTAGATTCAAGCATCCTAACAGAAAGGGAGGAAAGGGAAACTACATGATCTGGGAGTTCAGGAAGAAGTGGGAATCACTGAAAGGCAGATTCCCTCACATGTAGCTACATCACTTGCATCCTCCTTGGACACTGGGCTTCTCAGTGAAACCACACACTTCAGTTGAGTTAATCCTAGACTACAGGACAAATATTTTGCAGCTGTGAACAAATTTCTTGATTAGAGAAAGGGTAAGGTACACACTATCTCCTTTTCGGTCTGGGTACTCAGCTTTCCTTGCCTGGAAATTCACGGTCGGTGCACATACAGATCTTGACCTGACATGGAGCATGGAGAAGGAGACCTGGAAAGCTTTCCACTGTAACCTGAGGACGGCTACATCAAGAGAAAAAAGCTGAACAAATAAACTGTGAATACAGCTGTGCAATTGCTTCAGCTCTAAACACCTGAATAGGTGTTATTCCAGAAGCAAACTGCTTATTTTTGTAAACTATACATCACATTTCATTCAATAAACATATTTATAGTGTAGCTTGCTAAGGGATTCCTTGCTACCGAACCACGTGAAATAGTTGCCTGTAAATTCCGGGTGTCACCAGCCGTTTGTTTTTATTTCATTATGCAGACACAAAACCTGACGGATGGGATTTCAATCCCAAACACAACCATTATGGACTGCCACATAAGAGAATAATTGCTTCTGCGGTACCACCCAGCAATCCCAATCAGGATCGAGGAGACACTGAATCCAGACAGGCTTGCATCAATTCTGCTTGGTGGATATTTTCAGATCCTGTTTTTAGCAGAGACAGAGGAAGGATGAGAAGAATGCGAAAGGTGGGGTGGGAACTGGTGACCATAAAGGAGTATCTTTCCTCATCTATCACCTGTTAAGGTCAGGTGAGCACTCAGAGGTTTCTTCGCACTGTGACACCAGGTCACAACCTCAAGCTTTCTTCTAACTCAGGCTACCTGGATTCTCAGGGTAGCTTTTGTCACTCCTAAGGAGAACATGGAGGAGCTGAGGAGATAAATTAAAACTCGAGGGAGCAACATGAGACGGAGTGAGAATGCAGGTATCACCATTGCTGCAAACAAGCAGTAGAGCATGGCTTACCTGGTGGTCCTTGGAGTTTAGCTTTTTTTACTGTAAAGAGAAAAAGGAAAAGAAAAAAAAAAATAAGAGGCTGTTAGTGATTTTGTCCTGCTACAGTTTTCTTTGAGCTAAAGTGTACAGGGCATCACACTTATTAGACAACATCCCCAGTAGAGGCCTGGTAGCTGGAAATCTTGACTCATTTTAACAATTTAACAGATCTGGTGACAAAACCTCTTCTGTATCCCATATCACTCCTCTAAATCAATGCATTTAAAAAATACATAGGATTGATGTTTGCAAAGCAATGTGATATGGCTAACGCAAAGCAATTTCAAAACGAGTCCTTTGCAAAGAAGTTACTGCTACGTGCTAAGGCATGATGTCATTTCTTACCACCACACTTGCAAAGTTACAAAGATTCTCTCCTAACATTGCAGAGACTTTTAACCACAACTTGAAAATAATCAAGCCTGAATAGCTCTACAGTATGACATCTGTAAATCAAATTAATGCCCTATGCCAAACAAGCTGCAATCTAAACTCAAATGTCACTTCTCCAAGCTCTGTTAATGTAATTCCAGGACAATATTTATAAAAAAAAAAAAAGGGCTAAAACATAAAACAGCACTTGCTGTTATCTCACCAGATGAAGAAGATCTATGTCTACACCTAGGGGAGATTTTGTTTACATTTCTCTTTTGCAAGCTCATATTCCTCACTGGTTATTGCTAAGTGAAAGTACTAGAAGAAGACATCTCTAGGCTTCATCTAGTTTTCCCAGTGGAAAACCAACACTAAGAAGAAAACATATTTAACAAATTAGGAAGCAAGACACGCAAGAGAGCAGAAAGATTGAAAAACTGGTGTAGTGTAGCTTCCTCCAGAAAACAGAGCACCCACCACTCACTAAAGGCTCACAGTCTAATTTCCAAGATAAACGTGCTAGAAAGGAACATTAAAAACTAAAATAAAATAATGGCTCTTGCACAGTTTCATGTTCAGAGCTAGAATGGAGTAATGATGCTGGAGAACACACTTGCTGTTTGATAAATTCTCCTTTGCAAGCATTTACAGTTCAGGTAGATGTTTGCATGAAAGTAATATAGCATGAGGCCAGAGGCATCTCAAACAGAAGTTGAGAGCTGTAGCTTTTACCTAAACTGCCAAGGCCCACAAGCCTTTAGGTCTGAAATAACAAACAGGTTCGTTTTCTCCAAGGTTCAGGGCCTGAAGCATTCCTGATGACAAACCTAATGGTGCAAGCAAAACATACAGTGGTGGAGGCCAGTGTTCCTGCTGACTGAAGACGCAGATTCCTCTTTAATCTCCAAATCAGTCAGTCTGTTTAACCACTGAGAAACAGGCAGGTCAACCTAACCACTTTCTGGGTGCCTTTGGATACCACACAAAAGCAGGCGTTTCATGAAATACTACCCTGGAGTGAGCAGGCAGCAGTTTTATCTCTGATCCTCCCCTCCTTTGCAAGACGCAGGAGACAAAGTAGTAAGTGCTACTGCCTGAGGGAAGGAAAAAAGAGGAAGAGGGCAGGGGATGCACAGTAAGCTTTAGCTGGTCTCTCTCCTTGTTGGTTAACAAGCTCCACTGTTGTTAGCAGGGAAGTGGAGGCAATCCCACTGTGGAAATTTGGTATTATTTGTCCAAAAACCAGCCAGAATGAGCCAATGGCTCCTAGACAGAGACAAGACAGTCTCTGCAGCAAGCGATATGCAAACTAAGAGACAGATGCTGTCTGTACATTGTGGTCTCAACCTCTACATATTAAGGGGTTCATTTGATGAAAGGCAGCAAACCCTGCGCTGCCTTGGCATGCTGAAAAGGATGCCTGTGTGGGGCTTCAGAAACAGCTGTCTCAGGGCTCGCAGCAGCAAGGACATCCTGGGGGAACAGCAAGGCTAAACAAAGGTCATAATCCTGCTATGGACACACATGATAAAAATGGAGTCCTGTACCTTTAGTAATTATCAGGAACGAACCCCTTGCCTCTAGACAAACTACATGTAATAAATTACATCTGTAGCTACAGCAGAGCTTATAAACAAGAGTTAGATCACAAACCTGGGAATCTCATCTCACCAGTAACTCTTGCTCTATCTGCAAGTTTACACACTACGTCCAAAAAGTCCCAATGAAAAGTGACTTGAACATGGTTTTATTTTGTTAGCCCACTGGAAAGCACCTCCTAGGGGCGTGTAAAAAAAATCATTGCAAAGGTGCAGATCTTGCAGCATCTCAGGATTAGGACTGTCCATGAGACCAAAGGGTTCCCCATACAACAGCGTGAGAAGGAAGGAGCTGAAAGGAGCTGTTAGACCCTGCCAAGGCCCAGCCTATTTGTCAGGGTCAGGTCCAATGCGCAGAACAGCGTGCGCCTAGCCACCCCTGAAGGACCACCACTTTGGAAAGGCACAATAAAGTTAGCTTCCCTAGGGAAACATTTAAACCCACACCGGCTCCTTCTGTCTGGTTAGAGCTCCTCTGTGCCAAGTGCTCAAGAAAGGACACAAAGGATTAACAAAATTGTGAAGAAGCATGACACATTAACAGTTAATTACTCACAGTGTTGCAACAAAGGCTGAAAATTCGTTGCTACTCCAGGGGCAGGATGACAGCAGGCTGATATCAAGCCATGTGAAACAGTACATTTTGTTTTATAAAATCCATATCACAAAAGGAACCCATTCTCTAGAGCACTCAGCAACATAAAGTTTTACAGATACAGTTGCTTCTGTGTTGCCGCAAAGTAAAAACCCCAAGACAAAGCAAACCAAAGGTCTAGGTCATAGATTTCCTGACTCACTCCCATTTATCCCACAGGCACTTCTGAGCTCTGAGGAAGCCACGTTTTTAAACTACCTGGAAATGTTAAATTCCATTCCGTTTCACATGTCTTCTCTCAGCAAACTGGTCGGCACAGAAGGTCCAGCCATTCAGAGGCAAGCACTGGACTATGCTGAACCATAATCTACCTATGCTACTGCAGCACTCTATGGGAAGGACACCAGGGAGGGAATGAAAACAATAGAAAATTAGAAAGGAAAGCAAGACCCAGTGCTTTCCGCTGCATGTGAAAGCACTGCATGATACAGATGCAGAGATGCACCTGCTCTCACTGTGCAGGCGAATATTCATTTAATCACTAAATAAGACGTATGCATATCAGAGACACAGCTACTGCACCACAGTTCAAGGAGCTATTAGGAAGCAGATGGGTTGAACTAAAACAACCAGATGCAAATTAGACAAATACAAAAGCAAAGAAAATTGATGTAAACATTCAATTCATCCAGAGCTTTTTTTTTTTTCCTCTCTAAGAATCTCTCATTTTGGTGTTACACTAAATAAAGAAATAAGAAAAAAATAATGTTGAAGTCTTGCCTGCAAGTTAAAAAAAAAAAAAGCAGAACAAGATTCCAGATGCTCTACAGCTGTCAGTTACAAAAGTCTGGAGAATCAGACTTCTAAAGACTAGGAAAGGAAAATACAAGACAGAGATTGCAAAAAAGGTCCAGAATCATTGTGGGAGGGTGGGAAAACAATAGCAGAATGTGTATCAGAGTATTCTTAAACTCAGTTCTACATAGAAATTCTTGCTATCCACTCAGTTTTCAATCAGTCTGAAGGATGAATTTTTCTGAACTAGGTGCCCCATACACCAGCCAGAGAATTAACACAGAGCATGATAAATTACTGTGAGGTTCAGACAACACATTGCTCAAACCGCCTAAGCATGAACACAGTCGTAATCAGTTAAAGGGAACCTACGTGTTGTGAACATCTACAGATTCAAGATCACCTGTAATATTTGCTTGCAGATCAGAAGGATGCAAACACAGAGAGTGCCTGAGCAGGTGGCCAAAAGATTACACCTTAACTAAATCCAGCACATGACTTATGAGCTGGTCACTCATCACAATACAACAAAATCCGCATCCTTACACAGAGGCCAATGAAGTGCCATGCAGATCAATTAGAAGAATGGATGCAGTTCAAGTAATTAATGCTTTTAAAAAGAAATGCAACACTGAAAGTTGAGCATTCAAAAATGTATTTTCATGATCATCAATTTGACAAATAACTTCCTCTTCCCTGTGAAACACGAATGTAGTGTTAAAGTGTTTTCCAGTAACTGACCCCAGCTGAACAGCAGAATTGATATGTATTTCCATTTCACTCTCTGCTTTTCTCACCTTTTCCAGGTGGTCAGACTTCAGTGCACAGTGATACGCAGCACTAGGTGCAAAGGTTGCTTAAGCAACAGAAACAAGACCACAGCAAAACAAGCACACTACCCAAGACTAAGTCAACACACCAAATTCACAGCCTGTGCACCATGCAGCACGGACGAAGAAGGGACAGAATCCTTCAGGGAGGGAAGCGCTGGCTAAGCAGTGCTCTAGCCCTTCGGGTCTGTTACACTTGCTATAACTGAGCCTTTGATAATAATCTTGCTGTCTGAACCCTGCACCAACAGCTATAGCACATGTCCTCCTTGCAGAATCAGACACTCAACACCTCCCACTCACTCCTTGAAAGTGATTTATAAAATCCATGAGAGGCTGGCAAGTGGTGCAAGACTGGCTCATCTAACAAGGATTGTTCTGTCCCTGAGTATCTCACCCCAACACAAAGGGACCTTTCCCTCCCCTAGAAATCAAAATATTTTATATTCACAGCTCCTGCACACCCTCACCTCCCACCTGAGGATGAAGGACCCAGTGACCTCACCCCTGATTTTAACACAGTCACTTTTTTGTTTCACATCATCCTTATAAAAGCCCAGCACAGTTTTGTTTCACATCATCCTTATAAAAAACACACAGTTTTGTTTCACATCATCCTTATAAAAGCCCAGCAGCATCAGATGTATGCTATTAAATGCAACTGTATGTGCCTAGCAGAACTGACCACGCCATGAAACTCTTCTCATCCTTTCATAACTCAAAGAAACAGCCAGATAAAGTGGCAGTTTAATGGTTTTCCAAGCCTGTTACAAAGATTTGACATGTCACAGCCACCTTAGTATTCCCAGTTTGAGATGGGATGAAAAAAAGAAAGGCTCCATGGCATCCTCATATATTCAGAGCTAAATTATGTTCAGAAGGAAGAGGTTTTCCTGAACTAGCTCAGAGAAGGCAGCCCCAGGGATCTGCCAGCACTCAGCAGCAACCCCAACAGCCTCTGCTGTAACTGCAGAGCCCAAGGCAGGTCCGTGTGGGCTCCATCTCCTCGCAGCAGAGCCCTGCTGAGCTGGTGTGGTTATTGCAGCTGAGAGATTCCTTCAGCCTCAGGGGCCATTGAGAGACAAGACACATTTATTACTTCATATTTTGTTTTTCTGCCAGGGAAAACAAACTGCTGGTTTACATATAAACACTGTTCCAGTCAAGCAGGGAAGAGAGCACTTTATGCCCCAGTGTATTCCCTTTGAGAATAACGTGACAGAAAGCAGGTACCTTTGTGTACCAACAGACATAAAAGCTGAGACTACATTCACAGTAAATGGAGGATAATGTTTTGTTATTGCTTGATGTGAATGGAGGGCTGGGCTGACCAGAGAACTGCTCTGTTGCCAGAAGGAAGACAAGCCACTGCAAAATGTCACTTTGCTTGGTAACTGGCAGAGAGTAGGAACATAGCACAGATTTCCATCAGTACCCGAGGAAATAAGGTTGCATCTAAGGGCAGAATTTTTCTGACATAGGACCCAAAATAGTCCTTCAAAAATCCATCACCTGTTTGACTGAGACAACTGAGGAATCCAGATAGCCTCAACAGCAAGCCATCAGTATCACTAAACTTATCTCAACTAAGAGATCAATCTGCTTTAATAAGTAGTCCAGAATAAATGGAATGGACATAATAAGAGTTCATTAATTTTTAATAGTTCATAAAAATGAAAAAAAAACAACCCACTTAGACATTGCAGTTCCTGTTCATGTAGCAAAGAGCTCTCCAATTCAACCACTCTAAATGCCCACAGGACAATTTGACTCACTTTTCTCCAGGCCTTGGGTATGACAAGGGGAAGGTATGCTCTCTTCAGCAACCAACCACATTTAAAAAGTAACCACTATCATTCTTGGATTCTTCTCAAGGAGGGTTGGGAGCGGGAAGAGGTTCTATTCTGTTGCCTGTGGTAGCAAATTGATCTACCCAAGGGATTTCCATTCTGCCAGATGTCTTGAGAATGAATTATAATCCCTCCTAATTCATATGAATTAGCATCTTCCTGCTCAGATGATCTACAAATTCATTATCCTGTCCAGAGATACACAAAGCTACAACACAATTTCCAACAAACAAAGCTCTATATCTTGTCTAAATCTCTATTACTGCCATAGCCCACAACAGTGGCAGGATATCTGGAGTATTCCCTGTTTCATTCGCATGAATTTGGGAGAGCCAGAAGGACAACACACTGGCCAATCTACACAAAACTGAGCAAATCCACAGTTAATATACTCTGCCGAACCAGTTATCAAATGCAAGACTATTTTGTTCAATCATCCAGTCTGACCATCTTAGTGAACTAAGCAATTTCAGATCTCCTGCAGATACTGTCACTTTTCATCTCAGCTTCTGCATAAAACTCGGTAGGTGTACACAGCACAGCTTGCAACAGGCCTTCATGGTGTTCTGCTTCTTCCACCCTTACCAAAGTTACTAGGTAACTTAAACAGAACAACTTAAAAAAACTTAGTAGGAAACCCTTTCTGGCATTGCAAACACTCCAATCAAAACCTCATTCTCACAGTATACCTTAGCAGAAGACCAACTTTGCAGACTCTTTGGCAAGGGTTGTTTAATTGTTTTTTACATACAACTCAGTCCTCATCAGCAAAAGAAGCCTTCTCTTAAAAGACCCTACTTCTCTAAAAGGTACTTCATGCAACAGAAGGGGTGACAGTTTACTTTCTATGATGGTTTAATGTAGTAGGCAGCTAATATAAGTAGGCTTCTAAACACTTCCAATGACAAAATAGATTCAGATAGACACACACCTGGGTCTTGTTTACAGGTTAATCTGTTATCAGATTTGATGTGAGACACTGACTTAACATCACACAGTTTTTCAGCCTCCTGAAGTTTCATACACATTCTTGTTTGTTTCTTAGCTCAAGAACAAACCTATATGAAATATTCTCTGAACTATTTCAGCAACAGAAATTCACAGGTGAAGAAAACGCTACAGCAATTAAAAAAATTATAAATAATGCTCCAGAAGATATGCCATGGGACTTGCAGTTGTGAGCACAGTTTTGGACAGAAACATTGAACCTGAATCTCCAAGAAACACGAACCGAAAACAAAGCATCTTACCAGGAAAATATAGGACAGAAAAAAAATCGAACTGATACTATGTATGCAACTTGCAGAAAGCAGCAGTGACAGGGCACAAAAATGCAAGAGGAAAACTAAAGAGCTCTGCAGCTGGTTCCTTCTCTGAAGTTAGAGCAGACATCAGATTGCTTTTCCAGGATCCTTACACCCACACTTCTCTGAAAAACTACCAGGCAGCAAGGTCATGCTGTTATTTGTTGGTTTGAAAACAAAATTTGAAGTAAAGCAACTGGACAGGATAGTTTCACAAAGAGAAAGGGTGAGAGGAGACTCACAAAACAGCAGGTCACAAAAGCCAAAACTCCCCTCACCGCTGAGCTTGTAAATGGGTACCGTGATTTTATTAAAAAGCCAGCAGAGAACAGGATCTACACCAGCAAGATAGAATCAATATACCATGACCACTAGGTACTGCAAAAGGATTCCAGCACTTTAAAACATGCAGATCATTTTATCCAAAAAGCCTCAGGAGATCTTACCAATAAAATGCTTATAACATCGACAAGTTATTTTGTAAACCACAGCTCAAATCATTATTACATTAAGCATTCGCACTTAGTGAAACTTCTGCTTTGCAGTCAGGAAACTGGAAGTAGTTTACTTAGAGCTGATCCCTGAAAAAGCTTCCTGAAAGGCAGTAGGAAGCATTCAATTTATTTCAGATAAGCAACAGCTGAAATAAGCTTGACAATATTGTTGTCTGGGGGGGAAAAAAAAAAATAAAAATCAAGCATATTCATGAACCATACAGCCAAAAAAGCTGGAAACAGATGCTGGGAAGCAGTAACGAAAGTAGCAACATGCAAGACTTGAACTTTACAACCTCCTGGAACAGATTAGCACCAGTGAATCCAGAGTGCCAACAGACCATAAAATATATTCTAGTTTTTACATGAAATATACTTGGAAACAGAAGAAGTGCAGAAATTTATACTTCCAGGCAGCTTGTGTGGCTAAACACTGCACACGAGAGAAAAGGAGGCAGCAGTTTGAGGAGTGGAACATGTTGTGCTAGAATTCCCAACACCGGGACACTCTTCCAGGAATTTCCATCACTGCAAACGCTCCTCCAGGCTACAGGTCTATCTACCCCCATTTCTCCAGCCTGCATGGTTCCACAGTGAAGTTGGCAGGCAGCCAGTCTCAAGAGACTTCCCCAACCAGCACAAAGCAGATCAACCCGCTGAGCTCAAATCACCTTTCAGGTAACTAAAAAAAGTTGAGAATCACAAGCCATCTTCTGTCTGCTTTGGGGCTTACTGAAATGAAAGCCTCCTGGTGCTGAGACACAAATCTTCCCTCTAGCAATGCACTTCGTTATCCTTAAAGACTGCACAGAAAGTATTAGCACCAACTCTCAAGAGCTCCACAGCCTGTGCTGGAATACAAGGTGCCTCAAAGATAGGCCAAGTCTGCATGCTGCTCTCCAGAGCCCTTTACCTCATTACTCACCTTTTCAACTTATCTGACAATAATCACGTCAATGCAAACTGACAAGTTAACTCTAGCGAGGCAAGAGCCAGCATACTCAGATGCTTATTTAGAACTGTGTTTTGCTTCTTCATAACCTTCCCACAGACATGTTATCATCTACCTGAAATTTAACTTCATTCCTAGATGTCACCTCAACATCTGCTTCCTACTCAAAACCAAAGGTCCAGACTCTGAGACAGTTAGTGGAGCACTCAAGCTATCTTCAGATGGTTTTCTTCACCAAGGAAAGTTTCTGAAGTGTCAGTTCTCCCGCCCTATTTCTCCACTGCGAACTGCAACCAAGTCACACAAGAGTATTCACAACGATACCTCACAAAGACTTTCTGCTGTATTACAGATGATTGCCATGTGGTTACTGTCTCTCTACCAACCAGCACCATGAAAGTATCAATCAGATTTGTAATTGACTGTTCTCAAAACATCAGTTGTTTGAATAAGTCCAACAGTCCCACTGCTCAAACTAGATGCTGGAATTCCCCAAGAGCCAACTCTCAGATGAATGACACCTTGCACTTGGGTCCCAATCCAGCTGTCTTCTGCTCTGCAGACCAAGTGGCTCTTTGCCACCTTCAGCAGGAGTCTGCAATAAGATAAGTCATATCATGACAAGAAGGGCTGCAGAACAAGCCAATTTAGCTTCCCATTTTGTCCATTCAAACACCTAGATGATTCCTAGGAGAGATGATGAAACAGCAGCACCTATTCTATCTATGAATATGCCCCCCACTTCTAGGCTTAGGACCCAGAGGTGACATTTTGGGAACCAGTGTTTCATACTGTCTGTTCCGCCACCCTACCTACTCCATCCCCAATATAACCAGGGCTTAGGGTGCCAACAGGCAATTTCAGGTGAAATCCACCTCAATATTTCTTCAATAGCAAGGAGAACACATTCTTCAGAGACCATGCTTCACACTTTAGCCTCTTGCTATACATCTTCACTGTCACTTGACAGCAGTATCACGTTTTAAAGTAGCCAGACAACGCAAGCAAACCCGTATCACTCTCCACTGAGAAGAAAGGGACTATCACTCAAGTTTTAATGCCACGTCCCACTCAGACGGGAGACAAATGACTTAGATTCATAAATCCCCAACAGAGTGGACAACAGTGAGACAAGTCTCCAAGTCCATGCACAGACATTGACTAATTTTCCACAACGTACTAATTGACGAAGTATATAACAAGTTATGGCAAGCAATACAGTATGCCCTGTGTTACTTAACAATAATAAGAGAAAAGGCGAAAAAGAAGGAGAGAGAGAGAAAGAACAGAGAAAACAGGTCCAAGTTCCTCCATTGGCCATGTCTGAGTTCAACAGGGAAGCATCCATCTTCATGTCTTCTTTTTCCTTTCTATATTTCATTCCTCATTCCCCTAATTTATACACACTTTTCCTGTGTCTGTCCCTGAGGTCGACCCACCTGTACCACCTGTATGGGGAGGGATAGGCTGCTTCATGGGATGATGTAATTAGCATGATCTCACTGACTTCATTAGCATATGCAGAAATGTCAACTTTAACATGCATTTCATGGATAACGAAGCAATGGTCATTCACTGGACAGGTGGCCCCTGAACCCTGACCAGATGCACCAGAGCAGAGCCCTCCTGTCTCCCCAGGGCTCCCTCCTCCAGCCCAGCCTGTGCTGTCCAGGCAGCCTTATCAGCTCCAAACTCCACATGATCCACCCCGTGACTGTAGTTTTATTACTTGTGTTTGAGACATTCCTCGGCTGGAAGGGCCTCCACTTCCCCCCCACATTCTCTCTTTCTCAGACTGTTTTTCACAGTCTTTGTTTCTTATAGGCTTATTTCCCTCAGGCCTTGTTCCGGGGAGTTACAAGTTGTCTCACAGATACACTGCTACCTGTTTGACACAGCAAATAAAGTTTGTGGGGTTTTTTTAAGCTAAACTAAGTGGCCTCCTCACAACCACAATACACAAAAGAAAATCCTTCTTCAAATTTTGTGGTGCTATAAGAAGAACTAAGTCCCTTATTATCACCACCATTCCTCGAGGGTAGATAACACAAACGTTAGTTGACTGAGTAATGTAGCTTTGGCTGACCTAGTACAGACAGGCAATCATCACCCCTGACTGGTCTGGATCAGTTGCATTTTTTTTGAGAACTGGGGAAAAAAAAAAACACACGCTGAAGTTTTGTTATGTTGTGCTTACAAACCAAGAGATGATGCCTTTGCGCAAGGTTTGCTTTCCAAGGGGGGTGGGAAAGCAGAGTGTGGTCATGGAGAAATGGATTTGATACTATTTGTGTAACAGAACAAGTTTTAAACAAAAAGGAAACGATGTAGCCAACTTCCCTGATTCCACAGAACAGCTCCACCTCTACATACCTACCACCCAAACACTAAAACCAGGTGCTAAAAAGCACAGCTAGTAGAAATCCTCTAACGTTTATTTCTTCCTTTCTGGGCTGAGCAACACAGACACAGATTCAATGAAGTTTCTGCTCAGCAGCTGTTTTGAACAGAGCAGTGAGGACAGGATCTTATTCAAATCACAGAGATTATGAGAGGTTAATCCTCTTGACGCTGGCAACACAGACAACTCTGTCAGACGACCTGGTTCCCCAACCAAGAGGTGAACTAAGCAGTAATCCAAGCTGCCTCTTTTCTTCAATATTTCATTGAAGCCTTTATTTTATTTCATTAATAAAAAGTAGTTTGGGTGCAACACACTGAAGTGAGTTACTGTGTTCATGACTCTCTCAGAAGGTATATTCTGTTAGATTGTGCTTCCAGTTGCTTTGCTTTAAGGAGTTCCCTGCATGTTAGAGATTTCTCCTGAACTTTAAACTGGCTTATGATCAGAAGAGACAGCATCCCTACTCCTGAATTTGTGCCTGATTAGGAAAAAAAACGAAACAAAACAAAACACAGAATCTTCCAGAATTTTTAGATATAGGAGATAAATACTATTGGGCAGAGAACAAAGGAGGCCTCAAATTTTCAGTGCCATAAATTATCCTTCTCTCAAGTTCTACAAGGTTCAGAAATATATTCTTTTAGGTTAGTGGAAATGCCTTAATTGAATAAGGGAACAAAACCCATGCTATTTAATTTCACACAAAACAGACTTCAACTCATATATGCCCCCAGCTGCCAAAGATTAAGGAAATGTGCATAATGAAAGCCATATCCTTGCACCAGAAGGCAGGAAGACAGACAGACTGATAACATATTAGGTCTGCTAGGAGCCAGTCTGAGTTGGTAAACTGACTTTGCTGACAAACCAATAGTCCAACTAATTTATAAGAAAAGCTTCAGTGAAAAAAAGAAAAAAAAAAAAAAAGACAAGGAAAGAATTTTAAAACAACACCAAAATTTAAAAATTAAAAAGCCCCCAAAATTTAAACAAAATTTCCGGTTCGGAAACAAAATGAATGGATAAATTGGTTTGTTTGGGGCTTTTCTTATTTTGAGAATAGTGTACACCTCTCTACAGAATAATTTCTTCCAAGACACAGAGCATATGCAGCTGCCGCTCAGACTTTGTCTGCACAGGTAAAAGCCACTTAAATGGCCACATTCTTGCCAGGGTTATTAGTTCGAATCACACAGCCTGGTCACAGCAAGGTAATAGCTGCTATAAGACACGAGTACTCTCATACCAAACAAAGAAAAAGCAGTAATTACGGATAGAATAAAACAACTTGTGTGCTTTTCGTTTGGCTGGTGTGTGCTTCTCTCCTCAGTCAACAAAACCACTGAAGTCATCTGTACAGCCTCCCAAATGACTCAGATTTCCACACTCCCTGTTCAGATTTAGTTTAAACGAGATGCACCCTGGAAGAAGAGTTGCTGACTAACCACATCACAAGTGATCGCCACCTAATCACAGCCTTGGTATATTTTCTGGTAGTTTCGATTTAAATTACAGGATTGCAAGCAATCAACCAACTGGAACACAGCTACTTGTCAAGCAGGACTGAGCACAAACTTGCCCTGAAAAGCACTGAGCTAAAAACTGATAGGAACAAATATCATTACTCAGCTTCAGAAGTCTAGCATATTCACCAAAAGAAAAACTCCAAAATAAAGTAACAGGACAGTTGTGGTGGATTCAGTAACTTTTTTTTTTTTTTCTTTTAAAGCAAAAAACATTCCACCATACTACAATAAATAATAAACTCCCAGGAAAAAGAGCACCTGTGCTTTCCCACACCAGATAATGAAGAGGGAATGGTCTAGTTTGAAAAATAGTTTTAATGAAATTATTAATATTGTGTTACTTAAATATTTACTTGCTTGAGTTCACAAACCAGAGAAAAGATTAATATCTAGAAGATAAAAATAAGGTGACTGTGAGCATCAAGAAGGAGTAAAGGAACTGTTTAGGATAATGAGTTACGGTGTAAATTAATGAGACTCCCAGGCAGGAATGGGAGATGTAGTACAACACCGCAGACTAATTCTTTGGCAGCCTGACTTTACTTTAGAATTCACAAACTGCTCAAACAGTTCTGGTCCATGGAAGACACACAAATTGCAGAAGCAGGGCAGTCAGAATGGCACTAACATTTTTGCCCTTTGTTTGTTTGTTTAAGGTCTTGGGACATTGGTCACTTGCAATATTCCCCCAGAAGGAACATGAAAAGGATGGTTTGACAGTGTTTGGGTTTTTTCAAGTGAATTTTGTATAGACAGAATGTGTTTTATAAATTCAGCCTAGAGACTGATACCCAAGGCAACCACATGATTTTAACTCCATCTGGAAGAAACAGCCAAATGGCTGCTCCCCATGGCATTTTTGCAGTATCTGAAGGAGCTGCATCTCCCAAACACAATTAGCATTCTCCTGCCAATACTTTTGTTTTGACACAGCATGTACACAAAGAACTGAACCACAACCAGGTCTTACTAATGACAAGGATTTTGCCCAAGACTGTTCTCCTGAAACCTATACTGTTTGCTTGCATTTAGGCCTCCATAAAAATCCAAGTGACATTCCATCAGTCTAAATGGCAATAAAATCAAAATCATTAACTAAAATAAACATTCCTAGGTAACAATCAAGTATGAGCATGTTCCCTCACATGTAGTTTGGTTTTCTATTATTAAAATTTATAAATAAACAAGATGCTACAACAAAGTATTACCTTAGTACAGTTTGTCTACAGCAAGTAGTTTTCAGAGCAGTAATTCACATCATAACGAAGTTAGTGCTGTGAGGTTCATAAGACTGCAAGGGCCCTTCGGGGTCACCAACTCTAATGTTGGTTCTCCCATCACCTGTACCACTTAAGCCATTCAAAATGATTCCTGACATCCAGTCTACACTTTAATTAATAGCACAGTCATACCTTCTACATCTTATGTCAACACTATTCTCCATCTTAATGTTTTTCCTCACCCTGTGCTTAATTTCCTGATGTTTTTAATGGACAAGAGTCATAGATCTCATCAGGTTCTGTTTATCAGCACCATGGGGCTAGGCCACAAGGACACCCCCCAATGCTTTTTCTTTCACTAAGCTTTGCATTTTTCAGAAATTGTTGTCACTTGCCTTTAAGTACATAGCTCTTCTACACAGTATCAACTCGTTTTCATTATTGCTGTCCTCAGGGCCATTACATTATATTTATCTACTTCCAAACTGATAATGT
The DNA here is from genome assembly GCF_003259725.1 of Athene cunicularia. Classification (NCBI taxonomy): domain Eukaryota; kingdom Metazoa; phylum Chordata; class Aves; order Strigiformes; family Strigidae; genus Athene; species Athene cunicularia. Next base: position 25,938,232 of record NW_020799142.1, read on the forward strand.
CATTAGGACTTGTCTTAAAAACAACTTTGACACATACATTCCTACTTTTCTTGCCACATCACAAGTAGAAGTCATCTATCTGCTTCTCCCACCAGTCTTTCTTTTAAAAAGTCTGCTATGATAATTTGTGAGATATTATAAAAGTCCAAACAGATGCGTGCTTTCATCTAGAAACAGGTTAGCCCAGCACAATATTCCTCTCGCAAACCCACGCCACATTTTATACCTGATGACCTTCCATACTGCTTCCACCAGACTATAAAGTTTTTATTATTCTCTCTTTAAAATTTATTTTAAACATCCCATATTATCACAGTCTTGCCTGCTTTTGAAGTCAAGACCTGTACTTACACATGTTTATCGCCCATCTCCTTATCTTCCTGTCAAGCCACAGAAACCACCTTTCTCGTTCTCCAGTTAGGTGATGCCACTGATTACCTACAGCAGTAGTTAAACTTTTGCTAACAGCTCTGATCTCAAGCACTGCATGTTTTAGCACTCTGGGCTACAGATTAGCAGACACAAATTCAAGGTTTTAACAGTTTTGTCCCACCCTGTATATCCGCACATTATTTTAAGTGTCATTCTCGTCAGAAACAATTCAGGTCATACCCACATCATCTTTGTTCAACTCCCTGTCCTTAGACACAGCAGCCGGACTCCTTCCTTTGTGAGACTGGTTGTTTCTCCTTTTCACTTGTGTTATCTATTTTAATACCTTTTGCAAGACAGCACCTTGTCTGCTGAGGTGGAAGACCCTGACTTAGTCCTGGACTTCCTGATCCTCAAGATACACCTTCCTTTTACAAACTGCTTTGTTGCCCACACCTCTCAGAGGTTCTGTGTTTGCTCACCAAGTCCTGACGCAATAATGATCAGGTGAATCATCAGCTCTGGGTCATTTCCTAGGTGGAGCCTTTTCTGTTATTTGAGATGCTAATATTTACCCCCAGAGCTTCACTGAATTTCATGAACTCCTCTGTATCCAAGCTCCTCACTTCACCAAAAAGCTTATTTTCTCTAGAGGTTTGACAGTTACTGGTCTACACGTTTATCTGTTTAACTTAACCTAGTTTAAGCTGCGATCAGCCAAACCAAGTTCACTTCTACATTCAGCTTCCCTGAAGCATCTTCTGTGCTTCTTAAAGCCACACCTACAGTTAACTCCATCAATTATATGGCTTCAGTTGCTATCTGATGATGAAACTGTCAGATAACACAGCTCTCTGTACCCAGCCATTCACTCTCTGGTGTGGGGAGTTAGTCTCTGACAGTGACAATACCCAGAAATACTTCTCTCTAACCATATTATGAGATTTCTACCCACATTTAAATCCTGGACTACGTGCAGTAGATCTCCTGCGCTATCACAGCAAAATCTCTTATCAGCTCTTCCCCAAGCAATTTCAGCCCAGCTGGTTCTCTTTATCCACACTAATGCCGCTTTACAATTTTGCATCACTAACACACAGTGGAATTTTCCCAGTCACCTTTATTCCTCTCTTTACAGAGTAGCACATCCCCTCCAACATACCTGTTCCCCTCGTAACTCACACTCCTCGTGGCTCCTGCTAATCTTATGAGGACTAGTTTCAAGTCCTACACCAATAGCCTCCTTCCCACCAATTCAGTCACAAGCTCCCCACTATGCTTTACAATATTAACGTGTTTGCAGCCCCTTGGAAACAAACACCAAACTACTAATTAAAATGTTTTTCTGTTCGTACTTTATATAACTGCATCAGTTGTCATTTCAGGATCATGTAATCCCTATTTCATCTCCAACACCTGCTCTTTCCTGATGTTCTCTAAGAAAAAAAAATACAATGCAGGCCCTCAGCAAACATGCACAGGGTTAACGCATACATATTCAGACTTTTGTCCTGTGCTGCTCTGCTCCAATAAAGCCTGAAAACATTTCTATATCGACTAAAGTGTCAGATACATACAGAACAGCAACTTCAAACTCAAGTCTACAATAAAAGTAAAAGGTTTGTCGGTAGAGCTCTGTTAAACCACACTCCTCCCACCTAGTCAGTGTAACAAAATAGTGATTTAACACTGCAACCCAGTAGGTCATGGCATGTCATGACCTTTTTTTAACCATGGAAGAATATGTAAACACTTCTCATTGTAGTCAGATTAGTCAATACAACAGCTACATACCTCTACTCAAGTAACAGACATAACCAAACTCCATTCTTACCAATCCTTCAGTATTGGAAGAGTGAGGAGTACATACTTCATAATAGCCTCTCCAATCTAAGGAAAGGCACACCAACCTCTGCTGTTGTGATGTTCAAGTTAAAAAAAAAGTTCACTCTAAAAAGCATAAATTTGTCACATAGATGATAAACAACATAAAGCTGCCAAGAACTACAGAAAATGCTTCATCAATTTTAATTCAGAATCTGAACTTTTTCTAGAAGACTCTATGCTGTTACACTGAAAAGTACTATGCCTCACAGAGGGTCATATTAGATGATTACAACAATTCATTCTGGCCTTGTAACTGTGGAGTTCCTAATCAGCTAATCGCCTCAAAAAATCTCCTACTAAAATGGAGCATACACAGACTCCACTTACTTAATTTGATATGTCAAAATCTAATAAAATTTTGCACATGCAGCAAGTTATACTAGGTAGGAAAGGCTAAAACAAAATTATCATTTCACATCTATTTTTCCCTTCCCACCAATCCATACCCATGTTGCATGCCAACTCAAATAACATACTACAAGTTTAGATTCAGATTGGGAGTTCAAGGCTGGGGGATGTTTGAACCAGAAAATAACAAGAATTAATTTTGTTAAAAAACAATACTTTATTTATCTATGAAATGGCATTATGATTTTGGTAGAGTTAGAATTCTCATATCCAAAAACCAAGGCAATATCAGCTTTCTAGTAATTTATGGCACCTCATACTCTCAAAGAAGAGCCACATGAAATATGCTTTCCACAGAGGCCAAACAATCTTCTGAAGAACACCACCTGCTTGCCTTTAAAGAAGTCTCAGAACAAAGAATAACTCATGAAATTGGGAAGGTGAACAAAATAGGAATAACAATTTTCTAAAAATGTGTAGTAGATCACACAGCAGTCAAATTCCTTCCTCACCCAAAGCTACCATGACATCATTTCAATTATCATCTGGTACTCCTGGCCCTACAGGAAAAAACAGCTATTAAAGATTTCCAGAATAACAGTTTTTACATCTTCAGAGTATGATTTCAGCCATAACACTCCACAGAGACTTAATTTGCAAAGGACTGTAGTTGTTGCAACAGAAGACTGTGACAACTAGATGTGAATCACCACAGGTACTGAAAATCTGAAGTCCCTGGACATTTCCTGGAAACAAGTTCTGAGGTTTATACAAGCCCTCAGGAAAACAAAATCTCTCTAAAGGGTTTCTCTCTAGAAATCTAAATATCTGCATATTCACATATATATATTTATTCCTTGAAAACTGCTATATTTGCTAAGCAGAAATACTCAGTTTACAACATAGGTTAAGTGAAATTTGACCCAGAGTTGCTTCATGCTTAGTCTTTCCATCACTACCTGACTATATGAAACTGTTTTGAAATATCATTAAGACATAGAGAAATTAAAAAAAAACCCAAACACCTCAAACAAAAACAACAGAACACAAAACTCTGAAAGAACCCAGTTTACACTGCAGTCTTTAAATAATCTGGTCAAGGATTTGCTGAAAAACAAATGTTTTCAGTAAATATCTTGTGATACTCAGGATGCTAACCATCAGTACACAGCAGAATAAATCACACAGCTCCCCATGCTTGAAGTTGATAAAGCTGTCTGGCCTCAATGAGGTATCCAGTGGCACAAAAAATAAGATAAATCTATTACAACTCCAAAAATTATGGCAAGCCAAGAGAGGTGGCAACAGAAAAGTCCCGTGAAGGTTCAGAAGCACAGTACACCTTCACCAACACATGAGGCTCCGTATCAGTGCCCGAACCCGGGTGTTTGCTCGCTGTGCGCAGCACCACTACCCAGGCCCCTTGCCAGCTCAAATGCAGCCCTGGTACAGCTGAGCAGAAAGAATGACTGGTGGCACAAATACACTAAAATGCGAGACAGCAGCACAACACAGGGCAGTTTGCTACAACCCTTGTTTTTTCCCAAAACAATCAACTGTCTCCCAGCCCAGGCCTTGGACAGCAGCCCTATATCATCCTCATAAAGGTTTCAGGGGATGCAGTACCTGCATCAGCTCATTTTGCCTTATTCAAGCATGGCTGCACCCCTGCCACTGGGCCTGCGGTACTGTGCTGCCATAAAAGCTTAAAAGAATCAAGGGTTTAATGGGCCACTAAACTTAGCTCCAGACCCAAACACTATTCCTCAGGAGAGGCCAAAGATGACAGCCAGTTGGTTATATGTTGCAGATTTCATCTGGACAGAGAGGTGATGCCAGAAGTCTTTTAGATTTTTTTTTTTTTTTTATGATGTTTCTTCAACTGAGTTTTACTACATTGGCCTGAGCTGAGAAAATAAGCATTGAGTATGCCAATACTCAAAAGTGTAATTCTGCAGTTATTTTATACTTAATAATTATGTCTCCATGGTGGAAGTGCTGGAGTCTGTTTAGCCAAGCGTTTAGCTGTAAAGAATTAAGAGAGTTAAGTCACAGGAGCTTTAAGTAATAAGGTTAAAACCAGTATTCCTTAAAGGGACACAGTCAAATCTGGAAGCCAAACTTCTTTCATAACTTGCCAGTGGTCTTAGGCTTGAGATTATCTCAAACAAGTCACCTCCTCAAACATGCCATTCCAGTGCAATTCACTTTCCGTTCATATGGGATGTTCAGAGCAAGAAAGCACATCAGGAATCTCAGTTCAGCATGAAGTTGTTGAAAGACCATACCTTCTCTACATTCCTAAATGCCCAAACTCCCCATATACAGGCAAGCAAAAAGGAAACAAAATCAGTTTTTTAATCCCTTTCAAACAGTTTCTAACCCATGCATCCTGTCCAGCAATGTTAAGGCCTTTACAAATTTAAGCCTGGCCAGAAAAAGTAAAATGTGCAAACAAAGCACGTCAGGTTTATATATACTTGACAACACCTCAATTTAATTTTCTCTCAGCACAGTATTTCCATCAACTGTCGGTCTCTGAACATGCTTCCATGCTGAATGCAGGTACCCAACTCACTTACAGTTCTTTCCAAATCCCACCCCAACTCATCTGACAAAAGGATGAACATATCGACACTCAAGAGCAGTGAGCTAGAGGGAACATAAACTGAGTCACAACCATTAGCTGGCAGCGTTTCCTCTCATTTTTAAGATGTCCTCGGCTAGCTGTCACAGAGACAGCATACCTGCCAGTACCATGCTCCTATTCATTGCACTTTCCACGACAGTAGGACATGAATCCATGTCATAACACAGTGCTTATGAAGTTCAACCAACATCAGTCAGAAAAATTCCTCAGCTGAGGACTTCTCATCCCATAGCCACAGCTGGTCTCTTGCACTCTGTGCTGGACAAGAAAGAAAAAGTCACTAACATCTGCAGGTAATCAGGATGTTATTCGTTAGTTAGAAGCATAATTATTCAAGTATTCAAAGTTAAGAATGAGGAAAATAATCTAAAAGGACGTTAAAGAATCTATTCCAAAAGCCTGGTGAAGGACGCAGGCATCTCGGCTTCTTGCGATACACCAAGTAAATCTCACTTGCATCTTTCCATTAAACTATCAACCAGAGGTTTCTTGGTTTAACTTTTTTTTTTTAAAATCTGGATTAAACTTGAAGCTTTCTTCCCAGCTGAACAAGAAATAGAAATGCTCATAGTATTTAACTAAATGTATTTAACTAAAATCTGTGAACTCATCACAGAAGACAGTATTAGTCATATAAAGACAGTTAAACAGAGAAATGCTGGAGAGTTCATATGCCTACAGCACTACTTCAGGTCTTTTAAAACTTGCAAATAGAGCTCCAACTCAAAAGCCATTAAACAGGAAAATAACTATTCTGGATCCCCCCTATAATTTACTCTTACAAAACAATTATTTAAGAGCTACCTGAAGTAGCTGTGATCAAATCAAATACAACTGATTTGTAGCAATACACAAGGGACATTTCAGAGTGGGTTAATTTCATAAAGCTGAGGATAATTATTAGAAAATTGACTGAGAATAATAAAATTGAACAAGACCTGTGATATTAGATGCAGGAATCATTTATTAAGAGTTTTCTACAGAGCCAAAAAGTCACTGCTCCTCAAGTAAAGAGGACAGCTGAAATCCATTCCATCCAGAGAGCTATAAGCCATGGTAAATATACAAGAAATAGTATCAATACAGGTTGGGTAGCCCGAGGTGTAGGAAGTTAGATGCAGGGCAAAGCCCAGCCTATTAATTGACTTACCTGCTAATGGTGAAGAAATAACAGGCATCCAATAAACATTTGCCCTGTGACGGGGGTGAGGCAAGTACCTGTGAGATTCAGTGAAGACGATGTTAACCATCCAAGATGCTAATAATAAAAATCAGAAGGTCTAGATAACCACCACTCAGGTGTCAGTGAGAAAGTTTATAGTCCGGTGACATTTGCTTTAAATACATCCTGAGAGATTAGATAACAAGCTCCAAGGAGAGCAGGGTATGACACCTGAGGTGGCACTCAGCGCACACTTGTAGGAGGACGGGTACCTACACATCACTGAGCACACCAGACATGTCTGAAACGTCTAAGGAGTAAAAGCTCCAAAAAGATTACATCTACTATTCAACACCAGTTTGGAAAAGCTGATTTAAACTACAGAGATTTAACACTGAGACTTTTTTGAGACATATGACTTAATACCACAGAATAGTGTCTTTAAAGTGTGAAATACATAATATGGTGGAAAGACAGTGTAACAGAGCAACAGTTAGCAACTGGAGAGAACAGTCATTAGTGGGGTTACTCATTGCAAGTGCCTTCCATGTTTCAACATTTTCGTTCCTAGACTGGGCATTTGCAGTTTATACAAAACCATGCAGGACACAGAACAGGCAAATAATGAAACCAGCACTGTGCACAGCAGCCTAGTCAGGTATAGGGAAGGCCTAAGAGAAAAGACAATCCTGCTAAATGAAGAGGGATCTGATCCAAACACCCAGGATATACCTTGTAGAATAGGAATCCGTATCACAGAAAGCATCTGCCAAATTTTACAGGTCACAGTAGACAAGCAAAACATTATTTCACAAAGTCCTTGGCAAAGATGGCTAATGGATGCACATCACACGCTGGCGATAGTAATAAAGCAGATTTCAGTTCTCCATTTAATGATGATGAGATCAACAGAGGAAAATTAAATGCAATTTCAAATTCCGTAGAAACTTTAGAAGTATGGTCAGAAAATAAAGATTGCAAAGATGAGCAAATTCAAATGGTCAAGAGAAACCTTTCAAACTACAGACCCCAGAAGTCTTTCCATCTAACAAGAGACGAGAATAACAAGTTGCTTTCACACACTCCCCACGAAGAAAATGCCAGGTACTAGTAAGCTTTAACCTACCAAAGAGGCAGAGTAGGGGAAGACCCTGAACACCCTCAGAGCAGCTCCCAGCCTGTTTGCAAGATCATACAATGAATTATCTGAATGAAAAAGCCAGAGAGCAAGAGATATTAGGCACATCACTCTGGTTTAAGCTCTCCTGGAACAGCACTGAGAACAGCTTTCACTGATTGATTAAAGTATTTTTCAAAACATCAAGTAAAATTTGATCACAAGGCATAAAAAAAATGCAGGAGGAAATTTAAAAGGAAATATGTAAAAGGATCATTTGCCATCAGACATACGCATTTCACATGCCTCCAAGTCAAATATTTGAAATAAGGTCCTGGATTTAAAAAAGCAGTTTCATTTGTTTGGACTTTATATGCCATTGTGTAAATTACAACTAGCCCTCAGACTGTTACAGTTGAAAATTAGGATCTTTCAGCATTTGGATTAAATACAGCACTTTGTTGTATATTAAAACCAGATGTTAATAACAACCTTATTAAATCTGACCTGGCAGATCCCAGACTGAAGGAGTCAGCTGAGAGGACACCAAGTGAGCAAGAAGAAAACAGACGCTATTCAAATTAAATAATCACCTCTACACACTTCCTTTACACTGATAATTACACCTCCTATACATTGAAAATTACACAGGGGTTTCAAGCAGCTCTTAGTTCCTAAATACTTAAAACAAAGACTCTATACTGTTCTTTGAAACTTCTGCAGTAAGTGTCCAAAGCTGAAGGAGAGAGTGTTTGAAACAGGAAAATAAATGACCACCTGTGCATCACAAGTCAAATGCGGTCTCTAGGTTTTAAATATTCCTACTATTTAAGAACAGAAGCAGCTTGAGAAGTTTTCTCTCCAATTAAGCTACCAATTACAGCTTTACAAACCCCATACTTAAGTCTCAATGCAGAGAAGCTCCTTTAGTGGCAAGGACTATTTTATCTTAGTGTTATTATCCCCATTTCTAACGTACTTCATTTTGTTCCAACACTACATATTCTGGTAGCTTCCTGACTAATTACAGCTAGAGAAAAGGAGTTCATGATACTTACATAGCAAATTCTTCACGAAGCATTATATTTTTATTAATACTCTACCTTTATAACCTGTACTTCTGCTACTGCTTTTAATGTCCAATTCTGTTGTTTTCCATTTTGATCTACACAGACAGGCAGGGTTTTTTTCAATTCTGTGAGCATTTCAGAATACTGTCACAACACAGCAATCCAATTATGCTATTGCTAAGGGTTCCATTTACAAGTGTGCAATGCAGGGAGCTCCAGCTAGATCTTCACCCTTGAGACAGAAAGAGCTGGAGGCACTGCATTCAGCACTACAGAGAGCACAGAGGTAAATTGAGGCTATTGCATCAGGGAGAGAAAAAAACCCAACCCCTCACATTTGATTACCACACTTCTGGTTATCAATATTTCTGAGTACTCCATAAGTCAGAAATGAAAACATCTTTGCTATGGTTAACACCCATTTCCGTTTTCCCTGTTTGCTTCTTTCACATGGATGTCAATAGTGTTCAATTTGGTGGACAGGTACTAGAACCCAAATTTTGCTGGCAATACAGGGATGCACAGTTAAATTCACTGGAGTAGTATTCCAACACTCCAGCTATACTGAGAGAAATGTCACCAGACAAGTAACTGTTTCTAACTCTTCAGAACAGGCAAAAAAAATAACGTCCCTAAACTCCAGACAGCCATTTCACACACCTGTCAAAATTTTAGACTGCTGGACCAGAAGAGATCACCTAACTCAACCTCCTAAGTATCTCGGGCACCAAATCCCACACAGATACTGCAGATCAGGCCCTGAGATAAAAGCACATTAGACAACAGCACTATGGCCTCATGGAACTTTGCCAGGTACGACGCACAGGGGTGAGGGAAGATCCCCACTGCCAATATCCTTGCAACAGCAAAGCATTTCAGACATTGATACAGTGAACAGGACAGACAGGTATGAGACAAAGAGTCACAGTTTTTACTGTAATTATCAGATGGGTAAGGTAGGTCAAGAGGTTAGGAACACAATGGCACTGAAAACACAGCATAAGCTGTTACAAAGCAGAGAGGAGGAAAACTAGAAGAGAATCATCACTGTCTTGAGACAGCTAGAGCTGGTGACAAAGTAAGACATAATAAAAGTGGTCAGGACAACGGTGCAAACAGAGCAAAGGAACTGATGACAGAGCACCCATAAACGGGTGATCCAACCTCAGCAGGGTCCTCCTTTGCTATGACGCTTGGAAGCTGCACTGAGATAGCAGTTATTTCTTTTGGTAAATCAGAAGACAGCAAAGATCAGAGTAAGAAGTATAATTAAGTTGAGATGTGAGGTAAAATCAAGACTTCCAAGAGAAGGCCAAGAAAGTTAATGATGCAAGATTGATGTGAAAAACTAGACTGCTTCACTGGGATTAGTTTTATTTAATATGTGCTATTTTCACAAATACAACACTAAATGCAAACTAATAAAGCAAACTATGCCAAGAGAAGATTATCAGACATAATCCAGACACAGCTGCTCCAAACAGGAGTGTATGCAATCTCTTTTGCACTTAAGCAGTAGAATCAAAACACAAAGAAGACTCTTCTGAATGCCTCAGTCATGTAATATTCAAGAATTGTTTTCTCCTTCACTTCACTGACACGCTCTGCATATTTTCCTGCTCCAAAGGAACCCCTTAATTTTCTCCTACAACAGCCTGTTACCACTGGCTCACTCCACACATCCTCTGAACACTTGCAGGTGAGCTCAGATGAGCTTAGATCTTCTGTCAGGTACTCCTACAGCAGAAACAGCTCAATGATTCTGAAAAATCCCAAAACCAACCAACCAACCAACAGCAAAAATCCACCAACCTGATTGGTTCTCTAAGAAGAAAATGTAAAAGAAATGTACTGCTAAACATGAGATCATGTATGTCAGCTGCTCTTTCAGGAACAAAGGCAACACTCAGACATGTTCGGTGTGCACTGTTTTAGATTAGCCATTCATTAAAATACTATTAATGTGCGTAATTGAAGGGGGAAAAAAAATAAATCAATGAATTACAACACTACCTTCCTGGCTGCCAGGCATCTTGTTACACAGCCACTTAGGGGTTTTTCCACACTTCCCTTTATCTGTTAAACTGTAATTCAGAGGCTATTAACAGTGTCCCACTCACACCTATATTTATTTCACGGGGGTTTTTATTGTCTGTCTTTTTCAAACACAGATCTACAGCATACAACCCCACATTACTATGCAGTCTTACATGTGCACCATTTTTAATGAAAAAAAAAAAAAGAGCAGCTTTTCCAGCTTTCTTATTAAGAGCTGCACTGTTTTCTCAGCAAGATTAGTTCATTTCAGTGGAAAAAGGAAATACCAAAAAAATTGACACTTTTTTTAAAAACCAAGGACAGTTAATAGAGCTTTCCTCTCCTTGCCCCAAAACTTATTCTTTTATATCTGCTCATGGTTATTTGTTCTGTTTTTCAGACTGCTCTACCTCAGCATACTTCCATTTTATGTTTAATGGTTCATAGTTGTGAGATCTCACCAGCTTTCGGTCATGGCTGTTTCAGAAAACATGTTTCTTCAAGTTAATTGACTACATTCTGCATTCTTATAATAAAGTTGCTCAATATAATCTATCTAAATTACTGCTGGTATGTTCTACTGTCCTAGCACAGCAGATGGAAAGATATAAGTTTGAGAATAATTCTCCATCACAGTCACCAGCCACCTCAAGTTTCTTCTTTAACTCTTTACACATAATCAAAGAAGCAGCCAAACACAAGAGTGCATCATTCCAGGCTGCTGGAATGCTTTTGTTCCAAAGACTCCACAGACCAAGAATTAATACCCTGAAAAAGCAAGATTCAATCATCCAATTCATATTCTTTCACTACTCTTTGTAGACAGAGTATAAATACATCTTTAACACAGCCAGCTCCAAGTGGCATCAAAACCAGATTTCTTTAAAAGACAGCCTCAGAACATTTTGAGGATGAAGAACCCAAAAGAATGAAGAAACACCTGTGATGCGTAAGCACCCCTGAGCTAATAAGAATCAGCTTCAGTGAAGACATTTTGGCAGAGCCTTGAAAATGGACTAGACAAGTCTACCAGAGATGCTCTGTGTGCAGCACAGTTCCCAAAGAACCACATCTAAACATTTTTAAGATAAACTTCACAATTGCACACCTCTCCCAACTTTTTTAACACAACAGATGTTTAATAAAAGGGCTGAAACTTACTTTAAAAACATTCTCCTACAAGAACAGCACTATCCCCAAAATAACACACACTCAATACTCCACTGGCATGTTTATATTAACACCATCATCAAAACAAGGATCGTGATTCAAAAAAAAGTGACGGACAGCTGGATGAAGAGCTGTTACCAATTCAGCGAACGTGAGCGGAAGAGGAGTTAAACTGTCAGCAGCACACCAGCGCCAGTTTTTCTATCAAACCTGGCAAAGGAGTTGAGAACATTAAAACTGCACTTCCAAGCTGCAGGGCACGGCTGGCATCCGGGGACACCCTGTGACCACAGCGTTCGGTGCAAAACGCTGGTGGGAGGCACGTCCCAGCAGCGTGAGCCCTGGCAGATGGTTTTCTACGGGGATTTTTTTTTTTTTGGCACAAAAGGGCAAGAAATTTAAGACTGGAGATAGAGAGCAAGCTGCCAGCGCTGTAACCCAGCCTGCATGAGAAAGTGCCGCCTTTCAGTAACCTGTTCAGCGAGGGAACGAGGCTTGATAGCAGGACGAGAAGATAATTAGTAACGTATCTGAAATAATAACGCATGCCACAGGCGGGTCTGCGGAGAGTAACAACCGCAGCGTTAAACCCAGCGACAGCAACCTGCTGCCTGCCGAGGACAGCTTCCCTCAGCGGCAGCGTTTCAACTCCAAACAAACTACCAAAGTCGAACGCGGGCTCCTCCTCGCTCCCGGGGTTTTGGTCCCGGCTGGGACCGCTGCTCCTCGACATCGCACCCGCTCCCTCGACTCTCCTCGCCCCGGGACGGGGGGTGCAGATGGGCGCTCCCGTCCTCGACGGAGCGCCGGGCTCAGCCGGGAGGGAGGGAGGTCGGTCACCGGGATGCCCGTCCCCGCTTCCGAGAGACACGGGTCGTTCCTTTAAGACACGACAAGCCCGAGCCCCACGCGCGGGTGAAGCCTCCCCGCCGGGCT